>NC_141140.1:103465080-103817580 GCF_053477565.2 Lygodium microphyllum
TAAAAATGAAATGACGATAATGAACAACTCATTACAAACTTTACCAATGGATTGACAAATATATTCATACATTTTTCACAACTTGTACACATACTTCAAGCTTACATGCATAGATACATAAGATAGGTTTAAGTTTGGGAGACCAAAAGAAAAACCTTGCCTTTCAACTCAAGCTAAATGATTGAGATAGAGAGGATAACTAAATTTTAATTGATTATAACTTCATTTTAAAGGCTTTGCAAAATTTTAGGTACATGTTTCTTTAGGATATAGTGATCTTGCCAACATGAGAGAGAGAGAGAGAGAGAGAGAGAGAGAGAGATGAATAGTTGCCAAATCAAGGTAGTCACTACCAACACATATCCTTTCGAATCTAAGTGTGAGCTCCCTTTGGATGTATTAATACATGCATTTGTTGATGTCAATATGTCATATGAATCCATTCTGAAGTGGGCACCATTTATGCCCTCTAAGACCATCTCCAAGCTGCCATTACTCTCCAAATGTCGCATTCCTTGTAGTGCACATCCACATATAGATTTTGGAGAATTGTGCCTCTTCATCTATGTAGCAAGACAACCAATCCCATATTCATCTAGAAATCAATCTTGGTTGATCCCTCTCTTTAGAACAATAGTCTTGGTGCATGCCTGCAAAAGAAAATGTCTATTAATGTGCAGTAGACATTGTTGACATCAATTAGTAAAAATATAACCAAGTTCTAGAACATCATCCACCCATCACAAGTGCTTTTTCTACATTATGTCATGTGAAAATGGACATGCTACTTTGTTATGTCCTTGTTGGGCATGAAAGGTACACTTTGGCCTCTTCATATACTAGGACATATATTATGGTAAAACCTCTAGCTATGCTAGCAAAGTTGGATGTCTAGCAATTCAGAAAAAGAAACTACTAGCTTGGTATACCATTGTCATTGCTTTGCTCATATTTTGTTTTGTTAGATATGCTCAATGCCCCACCCTCATAAGGTGCCACCAATGATCCATGGTTCTCAAAGTTATAAGGCCCCCATTATGAGGAGAAGCTATATGTGAGCTCAGAAATTGGTTGAGTCTTGGCTTGTATGTCAGATGAGGTCTATGTGACCGGATGGCAAAAAGGTGACCGTTGTGGGTCTAATCTTTGGGTTAGACAAAGTAGTTAAGCTGTAGCAACTTGAGGCACATTGCATCAAGTTGCGGGGTAAGAGAGTTATCAGGGGCCCTAGCCAATGGTAAAGGGAATATTCCCTAGAATATTCCCTGGCCAACTAGTGGAGGTGCACATGGAAGGTCAACAGACACATTTGCACATGGAAGGTCAACAGACATAGGTGCATATGGAAGGTCATCCATCATGACCCCCTTCACAAGCTATACAAGCTAAACCCCTTCACAGCCATCTATTATCCATCTTTCACCCAATCAAGGTTGTTCCAGCTAGCCTTAAGCTCTTCACCTATCTTCTGTCTAGATCACCATCTAAGCTTCACAGTGGAAGCGCACAGGTGGACAGAGCCATCTTTGTATCAGTTGTTTGGAGATAAATAAATTTTGTTATTCTCCTCTTATCTGTTATCTCTTTCTCAGATTCTGTTCGTTGCACCGTGTAATTTTTTACATGGTATTAGAGCCCATGGGGCTCTAGGGATCGAAGAGTGCGCAAGAGGCAAAGGCTTCAACAGCAAAGAGGAACAATGTCGTTCTAGCGCATTAGGAAGTGGTGCAGGAGGTGGTGCTACTGTGTCAGCTATTCAAACACTGAGGATTCATCCACCAACTTTCAATGAAGGCAAGTTAGATGGTACAAACTACACCTTGTGGAAGTTCAAAATTACAACTATCCTTGATTCTTATGAGCTTTTGGAGACTGTGCTGGGGACTGACGCAGAACCACAGCCTACCCCCGACCCATCAAATTCTAGTGTGATGATTCCTGCAAATATAGATCTTCTACGAGCTTGGAAACGAAGGAATGTAGATGCATTGTGTGCCTTAGTTACAAGTTGTTCTGACAGTGTTCTGACTTTGATTCAGCATACAACCAAAGCCTAAGGAGTCAGTATGAAACACGAAACTAAACAAGGATTCAAAACTTGGAGAATCAACTAGTAGTGGAGAAGTTTGTTGAAGGAGAGACAGTTGAAGCATTCATCACTCGGATTAAGAATCTACGCGACTAGATGGCTGGTGCTAGGATACAAAAGACTAGCGAAGAGCTAGCTCGGAGGTGTCTTCGGATTTGTCCACAAAAGTTTGATAGACTAGTAACTTCCCTTAATACTCAAGTGAGACCTCAAGCTTTGACTTTTGAGGAGTTTTGTGCATTATTGATGGAGGAGGAGTTGAGGCTGAAAGCCCGAGAAGGAAGCAACAATTGAGATGCTGCATTCTCTGCCAATGCAAAAGGCAAAGGTGGTTCCTCCACCAAAAATGATTGTGACAAAAAGAAGAAGGGCGGTAAGAAGAAGTTTCAAGGAGAGTGCTTCTATTGTAAGAAGAAAGGACATGCAATCACAGATTGTCATGTCAAGAAGGCAAATGAAAAGAATAGTACCCTTAAAAGTAAAGAAAAAGAGACAGCCAATACGACTGGAAGCAGAGTTGGAGTTATTCATGGCGACCATTGAGGAAGTGTGCTCCTCAGCACAAGAAGAATCTACCACTAACTCATGGGTGTTGGATAGTGGGGCCTCCCATCACATGACCAACAAGAAAGGTCTATATAGTTCTATGCAGCCTCTGCAAGAATCCATCACTGTGATGGTTGGAAATGATGCAAAATGCCCTGCTACGGGCACATGTACTATTTCTTTTGTTGCTGCAAATGGCGAAGTCAAAAAGCTTTCAGATGTGTTGTATGTTCCTGAAATTAGGAGAAATCTATTATCAGTTTTGCTGCCATAACTGATCTTGGTGATGAAGTGAGGTTCAAGAAGACATGTGCAAAAATTCTTGACAGTGCTAGCAAAATTGTTGGCAAAGGAGAAAGAAAGAACAATCTGTATGAGCTAAGTGCTCTTCCAGCCCACCACTGGAGTGGGCACAAGTAAGCTTTGGCATGAAAGGTATGGACACATCAGATTTGCAGTGTTGAAGGAGATGCAAAAGCAAGGTATGGTTGCTCACCTACCTACAGTGACTGAATTGAAGGAACCATGTGAAGCTTGTATGATGGGCAAGCAACAGAGAAAGGCATTTCCACAGGAAAGCAAGATATAGAGCACAGGCTCCTCTAGAGTTGGTGCATGATGCTGACTTGTGCGGTAAGATGCCTACACAAGCCTTGGGGGGATCTTATTTTATGTTGATTGTTGACGACTACAGAAGGAAGATGTAGATGTACTTCCTTTGTGATAAGGCTCAAGCTTTTGGTAAGTTTAAAGAATAGCTAAAACTTGTTGAGAATAAAACAGGGAAAAGTGTGAAGAAATTTAGAACAGATGGTGGTGGTGAGTTCAACTCAAAGGAGTTTGAAGACTTTTGCAAGAGCAAAGGGATCAAGCGTCAATTGACGACGCCTCACACACCTTAGCAAAACGATGTTGTGGAATGCAGGAATCGCACCATTGTGGAGATGGCAAGATGCATGCTAAAGGGCAAGGGATTGCCTAACCATTTTTGGGCTGAAACTGTTAATATTGTAGTCTACATTTTAAATCGGGGCTACACAAAGGCTCTCAAGGAAAAAACACCTCGTGAGGCTTACATTGGTAAGAAACCATCTGTCTCACATTTCAGAATTTTTGGATGTGAATGTTATGCACATGTTCCAAATAAGAAGAGAAACAAGTTAAAACCAAAAAGCAGAAAATGTATCTTCTTGGGTTATAGTGATGAGCAGAAGGCTTACAAATTATATGACCAAGAGGCAAAGAAGATCATCGCGAGCCGTGATGTGGTGTTCAAGGAGGAGCCGCATACAGTGGAGGAGGAGAAGGCAAGTTCTTCCACTTTATCATCAAGTGAAGAAGTAGTCCACTATTAACCTGTCCCAAGAGCTATCCCTATCCTTAAGGAGGAGGAAGCATCATCTTCAGATGATGAGGAAAAAGTTCACCAACCTAACATCACCCCACCACCGGAAAAGCCATTGGGTGAAGCAGCTCTATGACCACAATAATCCTATGCCTGCATCTGTTGAGGAGAAGGCAGATGGACCAAGGAGGTCTCAGAGAATAGAGGAGCAAAGGAGGGCTTCTGCTCACATAGTCAATATGGCCTCGATGGCTGAGATTATGAGAGAAGTAAAGGAGCCAACTAACTTGGAAGAAGCACTTGTAGATCCAGCATGGAAGGCAGCTATGCAAGCCGAGTATGATAGCATAATGAAGAATGACACTTGGGAGCTAGTTGATCAGCTAGCAAAGCGCACCAAGTGGATCTGGAAGGTAAAGTACAAGGCTAATGGTACCTTAGAAAAGTACAAAGCCAGACCGGTTGCCCAGGGATTTTCACAGGTTGAAGGGTTTGATTTTCAAGAGTCATTTGCCCCAACTGCCAGAATGACCACTATTCGCATAGTACTTGCAGTGGCCACCCACAAGTAGTGGTCAGTTTACCAAATGGATGTTAAATCATTGTTCTTAAATGGTGACCTCAAGGAGGAGGTGTATGTGGCTCCGCCACCAGGGTTTGAGGCCCCCCATTCTAAGAACAAAGTGTGTAAGCTGAAGAAGGCATTGTATGGGCTAAAACAAGCCCCCAAAGCATGGTATCAGTGGATATATAAGTTCTTTTTAAGCTTAAGCTTCAAAAGATGTGCCTCAAATGCTAACTTGTATGTTTACATGGATGGTAAAAAGTCTGTAGTGATTGTCCTATATGTGGATGACCTTCTTATTACATGTGACTATGAAGATATGATCAACCAAACTCGAAAGGCTTTGAGTTCTGAGTTTGAAATGATAGACTTAGGCTTGATGCACTATTGTTTGGGGATTGAAGTCTGGCAAGAGCTAGGAAGGATCTTCATCTCTCAGAGGAAGTATGCATGGGAGATCTTGAAGGCATTTGGCATGACCGAGTGCAAGGAGATAGCTACACCTATGGAGGTGAATGCAAAGTTATCCATCGAGGATACATCAGCACTAGTAGACATTGGGAGGTACAGGAGGTTGGATCTACTTGTGTAACACCAGACTAGATATCAGTTTTGATGTTAGTGTTTTGAGCAGGTTCTCAAACAAACCTCATGAGAGTCATTGGAAAGCTGGGATGTAGGTGCTTAGATACTTGAAGGAAACTCTTGACTATGGTATCAGATACAGTTCCAGAACTTCTCTTGTGGGGAATTGTGACTCAGATTGGGCAGGAGACAGTGATTCCAAGAAGTGTGTTTCTGGTTATTGTTTCTCTTTAGGTTCAGGGATTTTCTCTTGGATTAGTAAGAAGCAGCCAACAATGGCATTGTCTTCTACCGAAGCAGAGTACAAGGCAGCTTGTTTTGCTGCATGTGAAGCAGTATGGTTGAGAAGGATCCTATGGCATATGGGAGTGCAGGATGAAGAACCAACTGTGCTAAGATGTGACAATCAGAGTTGCATCGCCATTGCCAAAAATCCAGTGTTTCATGCGCGCACCAAACATATAGAGATCCAGTATCACTATGTGTGTGATTTGATCAAGGATGGGATAGTGGAGCTAGTCTACTGTCAAACAGAGGAGAATGGAGCGGATATATTCACCAAAGCACTTACTAAGGATCTGCTTCAAGTTCATCTTCAGAGACTTAGCATTGGGCCGAGGATATAGTTCACTTGCGGGTGGACATTGAGGGGGGGTGTTAGATATGCTCAATGCCCCACCCTCATAAAGTGCCACCAATGATCCATGGTGCTCAAAGTTGTAAGGCCCCCATTATGAGGAGAAGCCATATGTAAGCCCGGACATTGGTTGAGTCCTGACTTGTATGTTAGATGAGGTCTATGTGACCGGATGGCAAAAAGGTGACCCTTGTGGGTCTAATCTTTGGGTTAGACAGAGTAGTTAAGCTGGTAGCAACTCGAGGCACGTTGCATCGAGTTGTGGGGTAAGAGAGTTATCTGGGGCCCTAGCCAATGGTAAAGGGAATATTCCCTAGAATATTCCTTGGCCAACTAGTGGAGGTGCACATGGAAGGTCAACAAACATGGGCACATGGAAGGTCAACAGACACATGTGCATATGGAAGGTCAACAGACACATGGGCACATGGAAGGTCAACAGGCACAGGTGCATATGGAAGTTCATCCATCATGACCCCCTTCACAAGCTATAAAAGCTAAACCCCTTCACAGCCATCTATTATCCATCTTTCACCCAATCTATTATCCATCTATTATCCATCTTTCACCCAATCATGGTTGTTCCAGCCACCCTTAAGCTCTTCACCTATCTTCTGTCTAGATCGCCATCTAAGCTTCATAGTGGAAGCGCATGGGTGGACAAAGCCATATTTGTATCAGTTGTTTGGAGATAAAGAAATTTTGTTATTCTCCTCTTATCTATTGTGTACTCTCTATCTCTTTCTCAGATTTTGTTTGTTGCGCCGTGTAATTTTTTACATGTTTATCACCTCCCTTTAGGTAAACAAGTCTTTCTCCCATGAGTACGAGTCTTACACAAATCACATAATCCACTATCAAATGAAAAGGATTCCAACACAATATACCAATCATTGAGTCTTGGAGCTATACATTATTAGCCCCAACCAAGTCTTTTCTATCTTTTGAAATCTAGGAATTCCTAGCCTTCTTAATCTTTTGTCTTCTACTTGGATTTCTTCCCCTCTTCCAACGCCGCTCAATATAGGAGCTTTGTGATACCCGAGAAATCCTCTTTATCCAACCTTCCCTCCTCCAAAGGTAAAATTAAATCATTTTGAGATTTGGGAGACTTCATGGACTTGTGATTCTTCTTTGAAAATTTTATCCATGAGGGAAAATACAACATAGCCTATAATCCATATTTAATCTGAGTTGCACTCGATCCTCCAATGTGTTTGCTATTAAACCTAGAGCAGTCAAAGAATGTCACAAATCTCTTTAAAATCAAGTGGCAAAATAAGCATTCATATATCCAAAGTTGGTATTTGTGGCTTCTTAATAGCAAGATACATTGCACTCTCATCCCTTGCTCCATTGAAGTAAGCCATTCCAAAATATGTGTCAATTTCTTTTTCAATTGAGAAAACTGACTAGTAACTTTCTTTCACAGGGTGCCCAAGGAACCATGTCTTTTCACATTGGTACTCCTTGGATATTAGCCACATTGGATGTGAGCATTTGGTCATAAAAATTCTCACCATAAAGGTCCAAAGACTCTAATATCATAATAAGGCAATCTAGTGTCACCATTGTAGTAGTGATAATAGAACTACTAGTTAGGTCCAAAATAGTACAATTGGAAGACATTGTAGTTTCATAAACATTTTTTTAAAAAGTTAGTACTAAGTGGTTCACTAGGAAAAGAAAGGTTTATAGAATTGAAAAAGTCATCATCAAACAATACATCTATAGAGGCATTCTTGACCTTAGGAGTAAAATAAAAAATTGAGAGCCAATGGTGAACATGAGAAAATAATAAGAACTCGAACAACAAGAATATTTTTAAATGCAAGAGTAGTTGGTGGACCTTGAGAGCACATCCACATACCTGTCAGATGGACTTCCAATTGGGCAACTATTGAATGACCTACTAGTGGCAGTAATGAAATGCCATTGCAACCTTTCTCCCCCACCAATCTAAGTCACACTAAATATTAATGATTGTTATCACCAAACTTGGTCACTAAGTATTAATGATCGTTGTCACCATAGGAAATTGTATCTCATCATTGATGAGCTTATTAGTTGAAGATTTAACCAAGGCATTTGTTGTGAGAGCAAAGAATGCATATTACAAACATGATGTGCTAACCACCTCTATTATACTCAAACAAACATTAACCAAAAATTGAAAGAATGTAAGTTAGCAAGAGGTAAATAGAGACATGAGCACACAAATAAAATATCACACACAATCTCCCCTCATGCATGAGTGAGCACCATTGTTATGTATGCATTTACTTATTTATTTCCATGCTTTTTGTCCTTAAAAATCATGCAAAGCATTATTTTGTGCTTTTTGTTTTCCTTGCTTGAACTACTTGATTTTGCTAATAATTCTGAAGTCCTATCTAATTTTTTTAAGACCTAAATCAATCCTACATGCTAAAGGTGCTCCATTCGTAAATAAAGAGTTGTTTATTTGTTTGGTGAATTTATTTGTTTACCTATTATGAATCAATATATCTAGGAGAATATAGCAATAATAGACCTTCAAGATTGTAAATGGGAAACCATTGAAGCAAATAGCCATTGCAAGTATGTATCCAAAAAAACTCAAGTCCAAAGCTTATAGCTCAACATAAATATATTTGAGCAAAATAATCCATTCCAAGCATCAAGACAACCATGTAACATCCCCAAAGCACCTGTAGATATTCAATACATAAACATTTTCTTTATATGCTTGTTTCCCACATGATATTACAACAAAGAGCCCTTTAATAATAGTGCAATTCAAGCAAATGTAATATCCCAAACCATAAGAACAAGGCTTATGGGGGGAGGGAAGAAATTAACAAAGGAATTATAACTTTAATAGGGTGAAAAAAAAAAGAACACGATTCATCAACTGATTGACAAATGAGCCAAGCTGCCACCACCTCCTCTTGGACTACTGATCATCATTGTCACCACTAATACGAATCATTGTCACCACTCACCATCGTCACCTCTTGGACTGATCATCATCACCACCACTAATACCAATCACCTGCTTGATAGCTCCAAAGCCATTATATGCCCTAAAGTGAGTGTGTGAAGAGAAGAGGTGGAGAAGAAGAAGAGGATGAGAAGGGAAGGAGGAGAAGAGAAGAGATGGAGAAGAAGGGAAAAGAAGGAGGAGAAGAGAAGAGGTGGACAAGTAGGGAAGAGGAGGAGGAAGAGAAGAGAAGAGAAGAAGAGGAAGAAAAAAAAACTAAGAGGATAGGGAAGGAGAAGAGAAGAAATGAGGGAAAGAAAGATTATGAGAAGAGGAAAATTGAGAGGAAGAGAGTGAAAGAAGAAGAGAGAGTGTGACAAGAAGAAGAGCAAGAGGATTTCATCATCAACCATCACGAAAGAGAGCCCCATTCCAACTTGCGACAGATTCATCCACCCTTCGTGCCTCTAGTACCCATGGAACATCCCCATTCTCCTCTCTATAAAGTCTCTAACCATTCGAAGTTCTAATCAAGACCAAGCTCAAAGCTAGCATACATAGACTTACTACTTGTGATGGCCTCGAAGAGACCATATTTTGGAGCCAAGAGCATGAGATTTACAAATACGATTATGAACATGGACAACATGTTATCGCACGTAACACAAGCCAATTTATTTCACACATTAATGATCATTTATTAATACATGAATAGGAATATAAATAAAATAGTTTCAATATTTAATGAAAAAGTTATAGCTTAATAAAAATGAAAATTCAATAGGAAAGAAATGTTATATGGGGGTTATTAATTTAGAGTTTTAAAATTTGAAAGGTAGGATAAATTGTATGATGTTGCAATGCATTAAATAAATTCTCACTAGCTGCATATAAACAAAAACTACATTAAAAATATTTATTTTAGCTATAGAGAGAAGTGAAATTTGTATCAAGTATATTTCATTTAGCTATAGGAAAAAGTGAAATTTGCATCGAGAATATTTCTTTAGTATTTTCAAATTCATAAACACAAAGGATTATTTTCTTAGTATTTATAAATCATATAAAGTGAATTAAGATAAATAAATGAGGTAATTAAAAGTACCCTCTTTGGAGAAAATTTCACCATTATCAATTAAATATAAATTATTAAATTGTATACATGGTTCATTAAAATTTATTGAATTGTGTATGTAACTATTAGAACCTAGGATATTGGAATCAATTCATTTTGCCAACATGACAAAGTGAAATACGAGTCCTAGGTCATGAAGGAATCAAAGGGATGATATAATTCTTCTTTGAGAAAAATAAAAGTCTAAAGTTTCCTAGGAAAAATACTTGCCTTATTGACTCATATAGCTTCCAAGAAAAATTCATAATTCCAAGGTTCCAACTTAGTTTCCACAAATTAGGAAAATTTCAAGACTCATAATAAGGTTAAGCATCCAACCTTTAACAAGGGTTATGGTCAAGATTATGAACAAAGACTATGATAAATAAGGAAAGATTCAATTAAGGAAGACTAATCAATTTTAGATCTTTTAAAGAAAGAAAGACTTAGAAAAAAAATCCAAAAGGAAACTAGGAGAAATCCAAGAAGTTAGAAATAGGACCAAGTTGGAAAGAATTACTACTAAGTTAAGACCTTGCCTAGGTTGCCTCCTTGTTTGTGCAAAAATATTGCTTGAGGAAGAATTGCCAGAGATTGAATTGAATCAATATCCTAATGTACTTAGTTTGCAATAGGATAAAAGGAAAAGCACGTTAGACCCACCCCAAGGCTAGCTATGGATCTCTTTTCCAAGGGAGATTAGCTTTGCTACCTCAAAGAGTTTGAACTGACCTTGATGGTGAGAGGTTTCTCTGTAGGGGAATCCTTGGGAAATAGGAGTTGAGGATGCCAAGGAAGCTCTGGCCAATAAACTCTTAGACTCCTAGGAATCGTCTAAAACCCTTGCATGACTCAAGACAGACTTCTAGAGGATCTTGATACTAATTAGGGGTGGACATCTTGATAAAATAAAGGCATTCGTGATGTTCTTCCATATTATGGATGGAAGGCCAACATTGTATAAGAGTCTCTATTAAATTAAGAAGCTATTTTTCAAAGGATTGTTTTCATTGTTGTGTGTTGTAACTTTAATTACATGAATAAACATTGTGACTAAAGGGACTAACTAAGGAAGCCAATTTTATATCTGCAAAATAAATGTGTTATGACAATAAGACAACTAAAACAAAACCTCGAGAAAATTAGGAGGGCAAGATCCCCGAAGATCTGTCCTATAGATAGGTAGTCTCGATGAGTTGAGAGTTTTTCTTAAGACACTAGATTTAAGAAATGACTAAATACATGACTATCTAGTGCAAATCCCAATCAAATGCCATTTTAGGAGAATAGATTAGAGACTATACCCTATAGGTAGAGGGATCAAAGCATATTGCTCCCCCTCATTTCTCACTCACTATGAATCAAGTGCAATATTGATTTACTTCGGTCTGAGATAGCTTTTAAATAATGTAATGTCCCTTAAACTGATGCTAGTTAATGCAAATAGAAGACCTTAGTTCACTTACAACCTAAAATTCATGTTGATTCTCATAGGAACGGTCAACACCTTTTGTTGTGAAGTAGACTCGAGAGAGTCTAGGAAACAAACCTCGTGTTATTCAAAAGAGTATGGCATTGAGATTGAGCATGTCACAATTACCAACAACTGATACTTTGTTCTTCCCTGTAGATGATGTTTTTGGTCCACTAGAGCCATGATTCTTGCTTTTCTTTATGCACATAACTATCGTCATCATCCAATGCATCACGACTAGATGCATAGCAGCTGCTCATCTCGTCAAAAATAACACCCCTGCTCACGTTAAACTCTCATGTGTGATAAGGTCATAACAATGATATCCTTTCTACTCTAAAGAGTCTCTAATAAAAATACATTTTTCAACCTTTGGATCAAGCTTCTTTCATAACTCATCAAGCACATGAATATATGTAATACAACCAAACACTTTCAAGTGTGATACAACTAGCTTCTTACCTATACAACATTCTTTGGGGGCCGTTCCATGAGCTACAGCTATAAGAGTTTTGTTCATAATATAGATAGTAGTATAAACAACTTTTGACCACAAATGTTTTGGCAAATTCTTTTAAGCCATCAATGCCTGTGCAACTTTTACAATATGTCTATTTTTCCATGCTTCACACACTTTATGAAATTATGCAACTCTAAAACCAAGTAACCCTATAACCAACACTTTGGAATGCATTAATTTCAACCTTTGCAAATTTTCATATCCAATACATTTGTGCCATATTTCAATGTCTACAACCATTCCTTTGCATTTAACATACATAGTAGCATTCACAATAGGAATTCCAACATATAAAGTGAACATGCAGCCAACTCTACTTCATTTTGCAACTAACCTACACTTATCATTAAAATCTTTCACAAACCAGCCTTCTATATTAAGCTAAGCATGCAGTCCTTACTCTATCATTTAGCCAACATATACTAAATTCTTTGTGATCGATGGCATATGTAATACATCTGATGACTCTTTGTCCCACCATCATGCAAGGACAAGGAAACTTTTCCAATGTGTAAAATTGGGTGGCATGAATCATCATCCCTCTACACATAACCTAGATGTTGTAAATCTTACATCTCTCCAACCTATTCAACATGACTAGTCATATGATTAGATGTGCCTAAATTAATATACCATACATCATCATGTGTCTCCTTTCCTATAACAATATTAGTCGTATGCTGCATAACAAACAGATACTCATTTCTGTCCTATCTTCATTCTATCATAAAGATGATATATAGTTTCTTTGTTGCAATTTACCACTACAGATATCATCCTTCTTAGTGTAACACTAGGCTATAATATGATCTATTTTATCACAATAACGACAAACAATACCAAAATCACTAGAACCTCTGTTCTGTCATCCACCTCTTTCTCTAGAGCTCCCCCTGCCTCTCAAGTTTCCATAGCCTCTTGAAACCTACATTTCACTAAATTACTAATCTAACATGTTTTACCAGTTATCATCATTAACACACCCCATACCATGAACTCTTGAAGAGGATCTACAATGTTCTCTTCTTAAACTTGAGTAAAATTCTTTAACATATTCACCACTTCTTTCATATAATTCATCTTGCATGTTAATCTCTTCAATGATCATGAGAGAGACCAACTCATCGAAATTTGGAAATGGCTTCCATATATACATAGGAGTAACAAATGATTTCCAAGCCTTTTCATTATTAAGACCACCCAAAGTAGATGATACCAAATCATTATCATCAGGCATTGCATCAATAGCTGCTAAGACATTTGCAATACTTCTCACTTTCAAAACATACTCATTTATAGACATCTTCTCTTTCTTGAAAGTATTCAACTCTTGCTTGCATCGAACCCACTCTTGCTTGCACTGAACCTTCCAGGCCTTTGTATTTATTGAAAACATGTTCTCAAAAATTGTCCAAACTACATTTGAAGTTTCTACATTTCTGATGTGTCTTAGCATAGTATTATCAATGACTGTGGATAGCCAATACATCACCTTTTTGTCTTTTGTATTCCATTCTTTCCACACCTTTAATTCATTTGCAATTGCAAGGTCACTCAACTCTAGATCCTTTTCTAATAAGAAAGTTTGTTACGTTGAAGTTCTATGATAGGTAGTTGTCCTTGTCCAACTTCTCGATGATGGGGTTTCCACTCATCTCTATCATTATCACCAAATCGATACAAAATAGTAAGCAATTCTTTTGCAACCTTTCACAGTATATATACAACAATACACCAAGCAACCTTTTTCACTGATTGCTCAATAGTACATGTAATCTATAACCTAATAGCAAATAAAACTTGTTTTTTCTTTCTAACAAATACCTCAAAACTTATAGATTTAAAATTTGTAACCTATGCACTTACTTTTGATATATACAACAAAATTGCAGTATACCCTAAAACTATTGTTAGTAACCTTACATGTCTAAAATGAGGCCCAAAATGGCCTCAAATGGCAAAAAAGGTAGTGAAAAATCCCTAAATAGCCAACTTGTAGAATATATAATGCTTTGCTCGCACACCAAATCTCACACAATCTGAGATTTTTACTCTACCCTACTTTCGATGTCTCCACATGCTCTATCCAAGAGAAAGAATATAAGAATAGGAGAGCTTCTTACTCATTGCTTACTTGTTTAAATCTTTGTTTATTCTCCTTCATTTTAGCCTTTAAACTATTGTCCACAACCTTACATGTCTAAAATGAAGTCCAAAACAACCTCAAATGGAAAGAAATGCAACAAGAAAGCCTTAACTAGCCAACTTATAGAACATACAAAGCTCTACTCGCACACCAAATCTCACAACAATTTGAGATTTTTACTCTACCTTGCTTTCGATGCCTCCACATGCCCTATCCAAGAAAAAGAGTAGAATAATAGGAGAGCTTCTTACTCGTTGCCTACTTGCTTGAATCCTTGATTCTTTTCCTTCACTTCAGCCTTTAAATTTTAGCATCTCTCAATGGATGCTTTGATACCATGTCACGAATTGCATGGTGGGGAACTTGCTTGAGCTACTGCTTCAGATACACACCATATACATAAGAGAAGGCTCACTCAAGAACACAAGAAGAGAGATGGAGGTCAAAACATTTTCTTGCTAATTTTTTCTTTTTCTTTCTCACACAATACAATGTACACAAAGTATAGATAGGATACAACATAAAGAAAAGTGGCCTACTAAGTCAAACAATGCATAACTAACTATACTAATCGAGTGGCACTATAACTATGCTAGCTAAAGCAAAGGTGAAGAAGATGTATAGAGACCGAAGGCAAAGACAAGGAATCACATGTGGAGTACAAATCATGCATGCAAAGGTACTCTCCTCCCCCCAACGAGCCCACGTGATACGAATATCATTTTCTTATCTCGCTAATCCCTACTCATCTAAAATCTTACCTCTTACCCCTATCCAATAATGCCACCTCACAAGAGGGCCAATGTTTAGGTGCCATCGAATGTGAAAGGCCATCCAATGTGTTAAGTCCCATGTCAACTACCAATGGTGCAACCACTAATACGATCGTGAGTGCCAATGCCTCAAAAAACTAAAACTAGGTACTCCTCTTGTGCATGTCGTATGGCTCATTATGTTAAATAGAAGTTTTAATATTTTTCTTAAAAATCAACATATTGCTATTAAAATCTTAATGGTTGAAAGGATAGATAGTGATAGAACTTTCATATTTATAGATTTTAAATGGACTCTAGACAAGCAAAAAGTTCTTTTTTTAAAATAGATATATTTTTCCTTGAAATGGTTAGAATTTATAAAGACAAATCGTTAAGGAAGTTAGTAGTTATAAAATGTAGGCAATGTGTAAGTAATTAAATAGAAATCACATCATGACTAGGGTCATATATCAAGTAAAAAAGTTAGGATAAAAGGGAAAATGAGAAGCCATAGACTAAGTTCTCAAATTAGATATTAGTATAGGGAGATAGAATAAACATCCTAATATTCTTTGTTGTTATGAGATGAGATTTCAGTCCTGAAGATGGATCATATATTAAGGGCATGTATAGCCTAACACATACCTATCAAAAAAGCAAGAATCGATGGTGGAGATTCTCCCAATTAGTATACATTAAGTGGAATTAACTTGCTAATGTAATAAACATGTTTAGTCTTTACAACTCGTTAGCATATTCAAGAATAATAAAAGTTAAGCTATCTTGCATACAAGTCATTTAATGGTAAAAACGAGTATACATACAAATAGGTAATCTCCTAAAATCGTAATATGAAAGACCTATTATACAACTTAATATTACTTAAGAGTAAGTTATCTTTATAAATAGTTACTTGAAAGCATACTCTAAGAAAAGGACCCTATACCATTTGGGGGTTCACTATATGTAAACCCTCTATATCATGTGCATTTAATCCGTATTTTAAAATACTCTTATCTATGAAATTTTTATTTATTCGTGAGATTTTGATAAATAAAACACACCTATTTTCATTCAGTCTATAAAAATGATCCCTTCATATGGCACCCTTCTATGTATTAAAAATATGTTTTGAAAATATTTTTAAAATACCTCATTTTGAACCCATGTAATATAGTCTATTATTTTAGTTTTATACATCCTATCTGGGGGAGTCACTTGGATTTTACAATTACTTGATTACAATTAGTGAATAGCTTATTCTTCTAGCAATTTCTCTTGCTCAACCCTTGATTTGGTGTGATTTTGAGATTGTTTGCCATCATTTACAATAGCTTGTTTTTCTTGGATTGTCCTTTCATCTCTTGCATTATGGGCTGGTGAATTTAATGACATTGCTATCTTTATCATTGAGAAGTTAGATGGCATAAATATAATATGTTCTAGTGCAAAAATTGCAAATTCAACCATTGAGACATCAGGGTGTAAAGCCCAAATGATGTGATGCAAAGGATTGGGCTAAATTGGATGAGTTGTGCAAATCTACAATCATTTTTTCACTCTCTAAGTAGGTCTAGTATAATGTTGTCTTTGATGAGCGGATTGCATGGGAGAGTTGCGGGATTCACAATGTCTATGACAAGCAAATCCTTGTCTCTCAGACGTATTGGTTGAAGTAACTCATGGACCTTCATATGAAGGAGAGAACCTATATGTCCACCCACTTAAATGAGTTTCATTCTATATTATGCTAGAAATTCTTCAGAGAAACAAGGGGTTTTTTGTTAACCCCAATTCGCCAATTCAAGATAGCGAAAAAATGAAGGAAAAAGCGGAAAAAGGATGGAAAAAAGCACACATAGAGGCGGCCCCTAAAGCTAAGCTGGGGCAAAAAGCGCAATTTAAATGGAAGGCGCCTCAAAAAGCGCAATTTAAATGGAATAGATCGGTATAGGTTGAGGGCGTGAAGCAAGAAGAGGGAATTAGAAAAAGGGACCTTGCCGCCACAATGGCCGGTCATGTAAAAAGGGATGAGTGCCTAAAAGTAATTTAGGGTTTTGTGTATAAAGTTCAAAAAGTGAATGAGAGTTCATTCTTGGTGTGTGGCAAACAAGAGTCCTCTCTTCTTCTCTTGGCCTTGCTTGTGTGTGTGCTCTTGAGAGATGGAGTGTGAGAGGGTGAGGGAGTGAGTGTGTGTGTGGGAGTGAGGGATCAAGAGGGTGAAGCTCTTCACCACCCCCTCTTCTCTCTTCTCTTCTCTTCTCTTTTCACGTGCGCACAGTTATGGTGGATAGAGCTTGGAGATGGAGGAGGCTTGAGGACGCTTGAGCTAGCACCTAGGATCGTGGAGCTACCGGCGTGTGCGAGGGAGGAGGCAACTCATTTCGGCATCAAGGTAAGCTCACTACACCCCGAGAGGATCAACGGCGCGTCGGCTAGGTGAGAGATAGCCATGAGAGCTCGCTTGGAACGCTTAAAACAATAAGCGATCCATGGGTCTTGGTGGTTGAGTGAAAGCTCCCATATTTTGGTTCCGTTGCCGAGACTTAAGCTTGAGCACTTGTGCGCCTCATCTCGAGCATCAAAGTAAGGGATTCATCCCCAAACTGGAGCTTGAGATAGGTAGGAAGTTTGGGTTTTTTTATCTTCAAAACAAGTAAGTATTTTGGGTTATTTTGTTGGTTTGATGATTGGGAAAGATGGAGAAATCATTTCAGTTTTTGCCTTCGATCTTTGTTGCATTTAGAGTAGGTTAGGATTAGGAAATCGGATAGGAAAAGCGTAGGGTTTGCTGCTGTAAAAGGGAAAAAAAGAGTGCTTGGGATGTTTAATGTCGGTGAGTTAGCGATTGGGGACATCAAAACCTTATCTCGGAAGGTGTTTAAGAGCCAAGAGGTCAAGGAAGAGCTCATTTCACACCTAACATTGAGAGAGAGAGAGAAAGAGAGTGTTTCCAACACTGATTCGATTCAACATTGCCATTGGGGAGTTCTTCGCACGATCCAGGTACATCAAAACCTCCCTGCTATGTATTTGTTGTGATCTGGAAGGCAGCATGCATGGTGGTTGTGCAGATCGTTAGATTCAACAAAATCATCTTCGACGTGGCCGTCGTCGCACTGTTGGGGGTAAAGGCGCCTCCGTCTAGCTTCCCGTGTATTACTACACTGACAGTACCCGCATTGCACACTGCAGGTGGCAAGCACCTATCATAATCACTTATTCTTTATTCTTTTAGTGATAGTTTGAATAAAGGAAGGCCCGGTCACACATTGTGGTTGTTGGAGTTTCCATTTCTTGTCTCTCTCTTTCTTGCTCTTGCTCTCCTGCCATAGCTCTCGCGTGCAAGCTTCGATCTTTCAAACCTTTCAACTGGTATTAGAGCAAGTCCTTCGCGAGTGCTTCCCAGCCTTCCCCTGCATCTACACAAGGTAAGAACTTGCTTCTTACTCAGTTCTCAGCTATTCTTTGACATGAACAGCAGGGTTTCGTGAAGAGGCAGCCATAGCTTCCATCATTGAAGCTTGTTCTCTTCACCTCTTGCTTGGACTTGTCCTAGGCTTGTATAGGCCTATTGTAGGCCTTCATTGGGCTCTTGCTTATCCCCTACCCACCCTAATTTGGCCCCTCAAGTACAGCAACATGCTCACGTTTTATTTGCGCCTGTTTGCAAAAAATGACTCAAAAATCACTCTTTTTGTCATATCTCAGGCATTCGAAACCTGATTCAGGCAAGGTAAGAGTCTAAGTTGGGGTTTTGGCACACTCCAGACGCAATGGTAATGTTGAATTTGCCAAATTTTGATGACAGAATATTCTGCAATAGATTTCAAGCCTGAGACAGCATGTATTTGTATGCCTATGGCTTATGTGATGCTTCTACTGATGTCTATTGATACCAAATCACTTGTGGATGTTATGCCTCTTATGTGAGACGCATTTGGAGCTGATTTAGCTCAGTCATTAATTATTTTGAGCAGTCCTAGATCTGGCCAAAACAGGGCAGCACGTATCTCTTGAAGCCTATGCTTACCGGGATTGATCACTTGATACATATTGATGCCCGCATGATGTCTACATGTATGGAGATGCTATGTCAATGGATTGCCATCATTTTGGTACTGATTTGAGGCCTAAAATACTCAGTCTAGAGCAGTGAATTTCTGTTGTAAACAGTTGGGCTGAAGCTATTCTACTCATGTATGCTTATGCCTATGCTATTCGGGTCATGTCTTGGAGATGTACATTAATGTATTGACCATCGGGGTTTGGAAAAGAGTTCAACATTGCTTCTTAATCATTGGTTGAGCTTGAGCTTCACTTTCCATAGCATTTGGATATTTATCTTGGATGTATCTTGGCACTTATCGGTCTATGTTTGACCACTTTGGACATGCACTTATGCTCATGTCACCTACCTATGTCAGTTACATTGTTTGACCTTGGATGCTATTGGAGCTTTACTTGGGCTTGACATTCGATTGTCTGGAGCATATTTTGGAGATTTATTGGCTTGCCATAGTTTATTTTGGGATATACTTGATGTCTATGGATGCTAAATATGGATGTCACATGGCCTCCATGTCCAAGATGTCTCATTGATGCTTGATCTTTGGACACTTGTCACTGGTGCTTGTACATGCTTTGTTTGAGCTTTGTTGCTTGATATTTATGGTCTTTATGCCTGTGGAAGCATCTTTGGATGCTTGACAGACATTGAGTAGGCGGTCTATGCTATTTGAGCTTTTGAGACTATTTGGGATTTCTTACCCTTTAGGATGATGCATGGTTCATATGTCTTGGTTCCTTCCGATGCTTATGAGTTGACTCTTTGATTTGGGTCCCTTTCCTTGTGAGCTGACACCTACTTGTGTCAAGTCTTAGTAGTGATAGGCACACTTTGCTCCATTGACTTGGGGGTGTGCCTACTCACTGGCAGATATTTCATGACATGTTCGGGTGTTGGATTCATGCTTATCGACTATCATATGCCTATGTTATGACCGCATGATGCTGGTTATGGTCTTGACAGTATATGATTGACTTGGGATCCGCTTCTGGCATAGTTAGCTCTCATTTACTGAAATCTGTCATTTATTACAACAAGCTGAAATCTACATATTTTGAGCACTTCTCTGAGGCTAATGCTTACTATTTGATGTTATCTTGGTCATATTTGGTGGACAAGTGCTTCTCTTGGTAAAATCCACTCTTTCAGCCAGTTTTAGCAATGGTTTTAGTGCATTTTCTACTAATTACAGCAACTTGCAATTTTGTTTTTTTTTTTGCATTGATTTGGGATAGTATGGCTAGTCATCTGAAAGACACAGCTCTCTTTAACATTGCCAAGTTGGATGGTACCAACTATGGGTATTGGAAGTCCCAAATATGGCAGGTTTTGGTGCAAAAGTTGCAGATAAAACCCTTGCATTTCAAAGGTGTCAAACCTGAGGATATGGATGATGATGTTTGGATGGAAGTTTATGAGCTATGCAAGTCTACCATTATTTTTTCACTCTCAGAAGAGGTCCATCATAATGTTGTTGAAGACGAGAGTAAGAGTGCATGGGATTTATGGGAGAAGATTCAGGAGTTCTATGCACAGTAGAGTCCTGCGTCACATATGTATTGGCTGAAGCAGTTAATGGACCTTCGCATGAAGGAGGGGACCTCCCTTTCATCTCATTTCAGTTAGTTTCATGCTATCATGAAGATTCTATTGTCACAGGATATTGAGTTCAAAGATAACTTGCACCCTTTGTTTCTGCTTAGCACCTTGCCTGAATCATGTGATGTCTTCCGTACTGCCATATGCACGAACAAGCTTGATGGGCTGAAAATCAAAGATGTTGAGAGTGCTTTATTGACTGAGGAAATCAATACGAGAAACAATGATGCTTCTCTCTCTTCACATGCATTGACCGTTAGAGGTGGCAGACATGGCAGGCATAATAATGATCATAAGAGCAGGGATTCTCAGAAGTCCAGGTCCAAGTCACGTGGTCACAATAAGTCCCGTGACGGAAGTCTGATCTTACCTATCATTATTGTGGGAAAGCAGGACATATTAGGCCGTAGTGCCATAAAATGCACGATGATAAGCGCAAGGAAAAGGGAAAAGATAAAGTGCAGGAAAAGTCTTTTGAGCACAGCATAGTACCTACAAAGTCTAGTGTGAAGATAGAAGAGGTTAATGTCACACAGGCCACTGATTTAGATGACGATTACATACTTACAGCTTCTTCATGCGATGCCTTACAGACTTCTAAGATACACTCTATGTATGTGCAGTACTGGCTCTTGGATTCGGGTGCATCCTTTCATGTGATACCCTGTAGAGATTGGTTTCATACCTATCGTACCATGTCTGGTTCTGTGCGTCTTGGTGATGATAGGTCTCTTGACATTGTGGGCATTGGAGATATTGGGCTGCAATTTCCTTTTGGCAGTTCTTTTGTTTTGCATGATGTGCGCCATGTACCTGCGTTGACTCGTAGCCTTATGTCAGCTGGACAGCTTGATGATGCAGGGTATTTTGTGTCTTTTGGAGACTGTGCATGGAAGATTACTTGTGGCAGGCTTGTTCTTGCAAGAGGTGACAAGTCTAGCAGCCTCCATCCCTTACTTATATCAGGAGCTACATTGGATCGTGTTTTGTTTGTGGATTCTATTCCCCATGTATCCCTTTGGCATGCTCGTTTGGGGCATATGTCTCTTAAAGAAATGAAAATGCTCTATGCTTTGCAGTATCTTCCGCCTTTTGACTCTTCCCATTTTGATTCTTGTGATCATTGTTTGTATGGTAGGAAGACTAGAAATACGCATAAAAAGTCTAGTAAGAAATGCATGGGTGAGCCCTTGGCTCTTGTACACTCAAATGTATGTGGGTACATGCCCTGTCAGTCACTTGGTGGGGTAAAGTACTTTGTTACTTTCATAGATGATTACTCACGTAAGGTTTGGGCTTATCCCATAAAGAGAAAATCCGATGTCTTAGACACATTTCAGCGTTGGCTTGCATTGGCAGAGAACCAATGTGGGAAAAGGCTCAAATGCCTAAGGTCAGATAATGGGGGTGAGTATATATCACGTGCTTTTGAGCAATTTTGTAATGAACGGGGTATTAAGCATCAATTGACTACCCCTTACACCCCACCGCAGAATGGTATGGCTGAGCGCATGAACAGGATCATTTGGGAAAGGGTCCGTAGCATGCTTAGCCAGGCTGGCTATCGCAGCACTTTTGGGTTGAGGCGATTACTACTGCAGTGCATCTCATTAATAGGTCACCTAGTAGTGGCATAGACTTTCAGGTTGGAGAGGAGGTATGGGCAAGCAAGCCCCCCTCTTATGATCATTTGCGAGTCTTTGGCTTTGAGGCATTCTACCATGTGCCCAAGGACAAATGCAATAAGCTCAATCCTAAGAGTGTCAAATGCATTATCATTGGCTATGGAGATGCGAGAGAGATGGGTTACCATCTATGGGATCCGCATGCGCGGAAAGTGATCTGCAGCCATGATATCATCTTTCATGAGGACAAAATGCATATGCAGCCTGAAAAAGTGGTTGAGGTACGCAGAGTTATCTTTCAAGAGGAGCCACCTGCTCCCGTTCGACCCGCTTCACGGCTAGCTAGACAGCATGCAACATCACCTGATGTTCATGGCCCAGATGTTAAACATGCTAATGTTTGATCAGGCACTGTAGAGCCTGGATTGAGGTGTTCTACTAGAGGTAGATGACCTCCTAAATGTTTTGTGCCCTCTATGGATTATGTACTAGTTATAGATGCAGGAGAGCCTCTTACTTATGATGAGGCTATGCATAGGGGTGATTGTCACTCTTGGAGAGGGCTATGCAGTCTGAGCTTGACTCATTGCATAAGAATAAGACTTGGGATTTGGTTTCCTTGCCTGAGGGTAAGAAATCTTTACCATGCAAGTGGGTGTACAAGCTGAAAAGTACCCTTGGACACCCTAAGCTGGCATACAAGGCTCGATTGGTTGCTAAAGGTTTTAAACAGGACCACGGTGTTGACTTTAATGAAGTATTTTCTCCTGTGGTCTTAACCTGGACTTGTACCAAATGGATGTCAAGACGGATTTTCTACATGGGGACTTGCATGATGAGATTTACATGGAGCAGCCTAAGGGCTTTGTAGACCCTGGCGGGGAACACCTTGTGTGCAAACTAAAGAAGAGTCTATATGGCTTGAAACACGCACCTAGGGAATGGTACCATAAGTTTGATGCATTCATGTAGCCACAGGGCTATAGTCGCAGTGCTATGGATCCGTGCTTGTACACGAAGAAAGCCTGTGACGATTCTTTACTGATTTTGGTACTCTATGTGGATGACATGCTTCTAGCAGGGACAGCTCATGAGGAGCTAGATGCTCTTAAGGCTCAACTCAAGAAGAGCTTTGAGATGAAAGATCTGGGACAGGCCTCTCTTATACTTGGTATGTGCATTATGCGCGATAGATCTCAGGGACTACTCTATATGTCACAAAGGGAGTACATTCATAAAGTCCTTGAGCACTTTCCCATGCAGGATGTTAAGCCTATTCGATGTCCGTTACCTTCTCATGTGAAGGTTTCACAAGCCGATTGTCCGCAAACAGATGAGCAAAGGGCTGAAATGGCCAAGATTCCCTATGCATCAGCCATGGGCAGTCTTATGTATGCCATGATAGCCACCCGTCCAGATATAGCTTTTGTAACATTGATATTATGCCATGTCACACTGACATTGGTATAAAAGGAGAGGACATGTAATTTTACACATCTTTTTGACACATTAATACAATTACAGTCTTTCTCTCCCATCTTGCTCATAGCTTCTATGGCTTCTCTCTCTTTCCTGTCTTTCTCTCTCTAAATCTAGTATTTCTCTCTCCTCGTCACTCTTCTTCTCTCTCTTCTGCAATCTTCTCTCTCCTCTTTCTCTCTCCCTAGTTCTCTCTCTAACACTTGCTCACGAAGACCCTCACTACTGAGCACTTTGCCTTCCTTAGGAGATTGATGGGCATTGGATGAGATGACGTCTTTTTCCTCATCCTGTTGTACATGTGTACATATTGTACTGTCTTTTCTTTTTTCTCTCTCTCATTGAGGCAGATTTGCCTTTAAGTGGGAGGTTGTTAGGGGTAAAGGCACCTCCGCCTAGCCGCCTGTGTATTACTACACTGACAATATCCGCCACTGCACGCTGTAGGTGGCGAGTGCCCGTCATCACAGTCACTTATTCTTTATTCTTTTAGTGATAGTTTGAATAAAGAAAGGCCCATCCACACATTATGGTTGTTGAAGTTCCCATTTCTTGTCTCTCTCTTTCTTACTCTTGCTCTCCTACCATAGCTTTCGCATACAAGCTTCGATCCTTCTCACCTTTCATATGCGCAACTCGGCCCATTCTAGTGGATTGGGTTTGGGCCGAGTCCTAGAATTGGCCCTTGGCCCACTCAGACACTAAGCTCTTGGCCAACCCACTCGGACAAGTTACCATTCAGTCCTCAGTCGAATCACCCACTCGGCTCGGTGTACTCGACCCATTCGAGTGACACACTCGGCCCACTTACCCTCAACACGTCCGAGTGACTCTCCTTGGCCCACTTACCCTCAGCCCCTCCGAGTGACTCTCCTCGGCCCACTTACTCTTGGCCCATCCGAGTGACTCTCCTTGGCTCATTCGAGTCATACCATCCAAGCTTTCCATTTGACCCTCGGCTGTGACAATTTGGCCCGCCCGAATCCATCACTTGGCCCCTGCAATTTGGACGAGTTGGGCCGAGTCAGGATTTTTTCAAATTTTCAGGAAATTGGACTAGACCCAACTAGTCAGCCACGCAAACCTTCATGAGTCCACCCAAAGCGCAAAACTCGATTCTAGCACAGGGAATAGGCAAATTTGTAGGACGCAGCCACTTAGCTGCTCGAGTAGGCTATTGCGAGAGCTAGAGTCCTAGTGATAGCTAGCTCAGCCAAAGACCCTGAACAATCCTAAAAGGGGCAAGACAACGCAACGAGAAACCCTAAAACTTGACAACATGGCCGGAAATGGGTCAACAAGCCTATCAGGCCTAAAACAAAGTGAGAGTGCGTAAGCCGCTAAGTTACTTGTTCTTTGTGCTCACCCTGAATTTCTACACTTGAAGTATACTTAAGGACAGCTGAAAGCCCGATTGAGCACAAGTGCACGGGAAAGAACACACACACACACTAAGGAGAGATAAATTGAGGATTGGATGCAATAAGTCAAGGAACTCACTCAGAAAAACACCTCAAGGAACCCACCAATAGGAGAAGATCCCAAGACATAGAAGGATGACCAAAGCATAGAGTAGAACTAAGCAAGTGGCGCCAGAGAAGTGGATCTGACCAACTTGCTCAACCTGATCGACAGCTTGGTGGAGCACGAGAACATGATCATGATAGAGGAAAGCTCAAACCGCAGTCCAAATGAGGAACTTGACTTAGGAGTTTTTCTAGAGGCAATTCAGCAACTAGTGAGCAGCTACGATGCACACGCTCGGTATGAGCACCACGGCAGAACAGTAGAGGCCATCATAACAGACTTGGAAGAGGAATGGAAGCTAGCCCACAAGGCACTGCAAGGCATAGTGAAATACAACCAAGGCCAGTGTGCTACGATCTTAAGGCAGAATGCAAAATTGTGCGAGGTACAGCGGATGTTGAACCTAGCAGGTGGGAATCAGACCAATCATGAGAGAGCCATGGAAGGAGGCTTGACATTGAATGAGCTTCTCATGAAGCGACTGCTTGACAACACAGCAGTGGAGCAGAGTGTTGCAGCACTAGTGATATCATTACTAGCAGGATTAAGAGTAAACCAAGGCTCTAAGGGCTAGCCTAAAATCCCAATTGTTGCAAAGCAACTCGACAAGTACCAAACCCACGACGATCCATACAGCTTTCTAGAGCAATTCGAGCAAGTCTACGAGGCCAACGGCCTCACCGACTTAACTCAACACTCTCAAGCATTCGAGCTTTGCCTAGGTGACAAGGGTAGGACTTGGTACACGAGTCTCGATGCCGGAGAATGAGCAGATTTTAACAGCCTCAAAAACCACTTCATCAAGAGATTCTCCCAGCCCGGATACTCTAACAACCCGCTAGTAAGACTGATGAATGTCAAGTAGAAAGAGAAAGAGGACATCCGCGGCTATGTCACCCACGTGAGGAGCCTCTTCAAGAGAATCCCCATGGGTGAATGGCCTACCGAAAGAGCAGTGTCCACCGTGTTTATCAATGGAATACGGAGTGAGAAGCTTTATAAGGCCTTAGCAAACAACTCAAGCTTGCAATGAGACTCGCTAGCTAGGGTGTTTGAAGAGGCCATTCGAGTAGACGACCAGCTGAAAGAGCGGAGCTCCAAGAGCTCAAATTCAAAAGAGACCAACTTGCGAAGTTCAGAGAGAGAGTCAGTCTCTAGTGAACGATCAGGTCCAATGGCCTAGGACAAAGGGAAAGCCATTGAGACAAACCAAGACTTGGCTGAGATAAAAATGGAGATAGCCAAACTGCAGGATATATCAAGATGACCAACGCGCCCACACATCCAATGCGTGTACTGTGGCAGAAACCACTTGTCAGCCGAGTGTCAAGACCCAAGGTCACAACCTTGCACTAATTTACGTTGCACATTGCAGATTACCTCCTTACGCACAACCATACGGCCAGGCATATCTAGCAAGCAGACCCCAAAAATTTTTCGGAAGGGGGACCCCATTGGCCCTTCCTACGCCTAACGACATTGAGCCGGTTGTTCCTAGAATGGACATAAACCCTACATGCATACCTAGACCACCTTGTCCCTATGTGACCCATCCACCAAGTGACGCTGCAGTCCACTACGTGGAGGAGCCAAATGAGGAAGAGACTTACATATACCCATACGTCTCGCACGACGACGATGGCAACGCAGTCCTTATGGACTATCGACCAGTACCGGTGATGGCGTTAGGAAGAGGCCGGGTAGAGGCCTAGGAGCGCAGATGCAGGATTTAGTCACATATTGGACTCGTGGTTATCCAGGGCACCTCTCATCACGGTCCTGAAAGGGAGCAACCAAATAGAGACAAGGCAGACCTAAGGTGCCCTGAGTGCGAAATCACTCATCTCTTCATTGACTATACCAAGTGTAAACCATCCTCAAATTCAACCAATGTGCCATCTATCCCATTGGGGCTGTTCGGCATCGAGAACCTTGATGGGGAGGCCACATCTATCCCATTGCATGTCATGACCCGAGCACAGATGAAGTAGGCCGGCATATCGTTACCAGGTCCTAGCAACCTCGATGCAGCCTCGATCAGGAAGAAGAGCTGTAAATGGGGAAAGAAGAAACCCGAAGCTAAGATCACACTGGAAACTGAGAGTGCCACGACTCTGCCTATTGGAAAGAAGGTCACTGACATGGAGGCAAAAACCTCTGCTCCTAAGACGGCCGAAAAGGAAAGTGCTAAGGTAGGGGAATACCTGCATCCGAAGCGCCAACTAGAGGCTATCAAGAAAATGAAGGAATGGGTAAAAGAGACCCAAGAGCACCTAAAAGATGCTGAGCCCATCCTAGACGATGAGATCGAAGATCTCTTCAGCATGAGCATGTCAATCTCACCCCCTCGACCAAAATCGAGAGATGTGATTGCGCCGCAAGCGATACCGCTTAGGCAAATCCTTGACGCTATAGGCCAGCAAATCAGTCTCACGGCCATGCCAAGATAATCTGGAATAGGAGAAAGATGAGCAGTCAAGGACCTCCTTATCATGCTAGTGACTACCCCTGTGACGTTGAGCCTAGGAGACCTACTTAGGCAGCACTCCACCCTATGGCAAGACCTGAAGCAGTGGGTTGAAGGATCACGAGAGAAAGCTGCTCTACAGACATGCACGACCATGATGCAAAGACACAAATATCGAGTCTAATCCTGCACTCTGTGCCTAAGTCCTTACACATTAATGCTTTCTAGGAAGGCACTGAGATGCATGCGGTCTTACCTGTCTTAATCCTAGGTGACACAATGAGAAAGGGGATTGTAGACACAAGAGCAGGGGTTAGTGTACTGAGCCACGCAGTGCTCCAGACCTGGGGAAACTCGCATGTCAAGACTTCCATGTTCAATGTCACACTACCAAACGGTATGAGAGTGAAATCATTCGGGGTACTTAAAAACTGGTCGGTGAAAATCGCAGGCGTCTAGTTTTTGGTTGACTTTATAGTCATGAAGGGAGTGGACTATGATATCCTATTAGGCCGACCCTAGATGCGCAATGTCAGAGTCATCAAAGATTGGGATAACGGCTTAATCTTCCTTGGCATACTTGGAAGACCTCGTCAGTCGACTTGGATGCCATCTCCGCGATGCTTAAAGGTAACGCTCAAGTCAAGCAGTCCTATGGGTCCTTGGCCCAGTATATCCCATGCCCAGAGGATGAGTGAGACTGGATACGTGTGCTTGCTACACGATCGACTTGCCATTCTCGGATCATGAGGCATATGAGCAAGCCATCAAGACAGTCGGCAAGTCAAAAGATACACCCTCCATACCAATCTGCATGATGGCAGGAACCCTTCGTGGGTGACCTAAACCTGTCACATTTCAAGTGCCAAATAATAAGAGGGAGCTCCAAGAGATTCTGGAGTATTTGATTGGCAAGATAGCTAGCAATCCAGCGGCAAACTTCAAGCCACTCCAAGATCTGTTAGATGAACCAAGGTGGCAATGGACCAGGGTGCACGACTTAAACCTCATGTGTAATTGGGCCCTAGTCCTCAATCAGAGACAAGAGATAGACCAAAATCAAGGAGACAATGAGCAGTCGGACAAAGATGGCTCCCACAATGAGTACAAAGGCTGCCATTCTTTCAGTGATGAAAGTGAGGATGAGATAAACACAGTGGAATACAACACTGAGGGACAAGAAATAGAACAGATATAAGTGGACTCCAAGCCACAGAAAGAGAGTGTCTTTAAGATAGAGCGAGGGGTCATGCGCATGGATTGTGACCACACTTGGTTGGAACACATAGGAGCCATAGATTTCGAACAAGCAGGCCTAACCCAACCAGGTACGGCACCAGTACTTAGAACAGAGTCACCCTCTGAGCTACGATCGCTAGGAGATACCACCTATTCTAGCGAAAATGGCGTGTTCGATTTTGAGTCGGAAGTAAGCTTAGATAGCGACCTAGAAATACCTAGACCATCCAAGTCTAGACACACCAAGGGGGACCTACCCGTCCACCTGAGGCACAGACGGTTGAAGGAAGAAAAGGCAAAGCAACCTAGCAGCACACAAACAGAAGAGCAAAGAAAGCCGCATGATCTCCTGAAGAGATTTACGAAATTCAAGAAGGGTGACAGGGTAGTAATCATGTTGGGTGCCAAACGCCAAGGGCAAATGAGTGAACCCATCGAGGGACCAGCCAAGGTCAAGGAGGTGAACCTAGCACAAGAGGGGGAGACACCCCGACCGGTCTTTATTGCCGATGACTTGACTGAGGAAGAGGAGACGAGTCTTGTTGCTCTCTTGCGAGACTATATAGACATGTTTGCTTGGACCTTAGAAGAGCTTAAGGGGGTAGATCCGAGTGTATTGACTCATAACATACCCATGACGCCAGATGCAACGCCGATCAAGCAGTGACTGTACCCGATGAATCCAAAACATGCTCATGCAATCAAAGAGGAGATTGACAAGCTGATGAGAACAGGATTCATCTACGAAATTGAGCACATAGACTGGGTGTCGCCCATAGTCATAGTAATGAAGAAAAATGAAAAGATTAGAGTGTGCGTCAATTACAAGAAGGTGAACGATGGCACTAAGAGAGACAACTACCCATTGCCGTACACCAAGCACGTACTCGAAAGAGTGGTGGGCAAAGAGGCATACAGCTTTCTGAACGGCTTCTATGGATACAATCAGATGCAAGTGCATCATGCAGACATGCCTTCGCCACTGAGTGGGGCGTCTTTGCTTACATAGTCATGCCCTTCAGGTTGACTAATGCCCCAACCACCTTTCAACGCCTCATATGCACCATATTTAAAGACATGCTTCGCAAGGAATTGGAGGTATTCGTGGATGACTTGTGTGTTCACTCGACTTGGAGAGAACACTTAGACAAACTCCGAGCAGTCTTTGAGCGGTGTCGCCTATATCATCTCTCCTTGAACCCCTTAAAGTGCCAGTTCTGGATGAAACATGGATGCATCCTAGGGTATGTAGTGTCAAAGAATGGCATTGCCACTGACTCCTCGAAAGTCAGGGTTATTGTTGATCTTTCGTCCCCAATCAACTATAAGGGAGTTCAATGCTTCTTAGGCCATACGGGATACTATCGACAGTTTGTGCTGAACTATGTATTGATTGCTAGACCTTTGTACAAGCTATTGATCGTCTTTGAGTGGACTGAAGCATGCTAATGAGCATATGAGGAATTGAAAAAGGCTCTGACTACTACTGCACCGATTCTATGAGCCCCAGATTGGACCATTACCTTCCACGTGCATATTGATGCTTCGAAATTCACCATGGGGGCAGTGTTGTGCCAACTTGGCGAACACAACCTCGACTATCCAGTGAGCTTTGCTAGTAGACAACTCATTGAGACTGAAATGAATTACTCGACGACTGAGAGAGAGGGTTTAGCTATGGTATTTACTGTAAAGAAGTTTCAACATTATCTGTTGGCTATGCCTTTTACTTTCTTTGTGGACCATCAAGCCTTGCTATATCTAGTAACCAAACCTTGCGCTATAGGACGCATAGCTTGATGGCTCCTTCTGCTTTTAGAATTCGATTTCTCCGTGGTTGTATGGAAGGGAAAACAGCACTACATGGCTGACCACATATCACACATCCTCACGGGAGAGGCCACTGGACAAGGCATTGCCGATAAATTACCAAACGCCCATCTATTTAACCTTTCCAACGAGAGAGATTTATTCAAGGCTGATCTAACACCATATTGGGCAAATGGCATCATCCAAGTGCTAGAGCACAGCCTACCTGAGCAACCGATAGAAAAAGCTTAACTTAGGCAACTTATCCTCAAAATCCAACCCTATCAGTTGATAGTAGGCCAACTATATAGGTTAGGGCAAGACGGGTTGTTGCATAGATGTGTATACGTGCATGAGATGCACGATGTGCTCGCAGAGGCACATAGCGGGATTGCTAGAGGGCACTTTAGTGGAGGCACGATGCCCTGCAAGGTGCTGCAGTCTCAACTGTGATGGCCCACGCTTTTTCGCAATGCAGCACGATTCATCAAGCATTGTGATGAGTGTCAGCAGACTAAGGTCCCAATTCGCAAGGATAAAATGAAGTTGACCCCAATCATTGCACGACAACCCTTTGAAAAATGGGGGATCGACTTCATAGGACCCATTAGTCCTGCGGCACAATACTCACATGCCAAATATATCATTGTGGGCACAGACTACCTAACGAAATGAGCAGAAGCGAGAGCGATACAAAAAAATGATGCTAGAATGACTGCCAAGTTCTTATGGGAGCAGGTGATCTCACGATTCGGCTGCCCCATCCAACTAGTCAGTGACCAGGGCACGCACTTTATCAACGAAGTGATAGTGCATCTTCTGTCCACCTTCCTAGTCATCCATCGAAAATCCTCTCCATACTACCCTCAGGCAAATGGGCAGGCAGAATCCACAAATAAGATCCTTGTAAACGTCCTGACCAAAGTAGTCTCTGCCTCACGCAGCAACTAGGATAACAAGCTAATGGCAGCATTGTGGGCTTACCGTATACCTTATAAAATGGCTGTCAGCCAGACTCCCATTAGGTTGACCTATGGGACTGAGGCAATTCTACCAATAGAGTTCTTCATTCCTACCTTGAGAATAGCGCTTCAAGAACGATGGGAGGGGAAGGAGGCATGGATGCAATGCTTGGTTGAACTTGAATGCCTCTGGAGACTCGCCTTCTAGCCACTCATGCGCTCATATGCGAGAAGGCACGACGCAAGAGCTGGTTTAACAAGCACATCAAGCAGTGCAACTTTGAACAGGGCGACTTAGTGCTCCTGAACTCAGTTAAAGGACACAAGCAGAAAATGAAGTTTAGAGATCTTGGGCCTTTCAAAGTTCGTGCAATTAGTCGAACTAGCAACGTTGAGCTCAAGACTCTAGACGGAAGGGCATAGGCTTCTTCAATGGCATTCGCATTAAGAAATACTACCCTTCCACGCACTCGCTACATGATCCACCAATGTTAGAACCCCCTGTCAGAGTACGAGTTGCCACAATCACGGAAATTGATTATGAGGATGAGGAAGCCGTAGAACCCGCATATCTCCACATCACGGTCATTGCCAAGCAAACATGCGCTTTCAATGCCTTGATCAACGAGGGATCAGACTTCAATGTCTTAACCCACAATCATTAGACCCAGCTTGGTAAACCACCACTACAGCCCACTAGTGCCAAATTACACCCATATGGAGGTCGCTCATACACACTTCTCGGCAAGGGCAAGGCCGTTGTTGCTATCAAGTCTGAGACTGTACCAATGATCTTTTACGTGTTGCCAATCACTAAAGACGCAGGCATGGTGTCACTGCTAGGACGAACCTTCAAAAACAAACTCACTACAGCGTTGATTATGAGTCGCAACGTATCCACCTCACCATAGGCAACATCCGCATTATTACTGCCTTCAGCAAGGGCTGCGCGACCTCATCAAAGTCTGCACGGCCACTGATAGAAATACTTGCAACCAAGGCTACGGAGGGGGATAGTGCTCCATCCACCAAATCTCACAAGCCACCACTCACAACAGCAAAAGTTAAGGCCCAATAGCCTAAGTTTCAATGGAGGCATAAACAACCGCAATCTCCACCTAGGAGTAGATGCTCATGTCCTCGTAACACAAGAAACTCTAAATCCAAGAGGCGGAGACACAGTTACAGAAATCAAAGCATGATCAAGCCAAGATGGGTTCCTAAAGCCCTCTTGCACGCGCAAGGCTACTATGAGAGAAATGCCTGGATATGGATCCCTAAGGCCTGAATGGCCCAAGGCACTACTCACACTCCGCCCTCAAGCTTGATCACCCTGAGCCCCATAGAACCTCAGAACCAGAAACCGCAGCACTTCCCGGAGCCGCCTCCTATTGGCTCTTCCACACCTAAGCCCAGAAGAGTTGAGCAAGCCTATCGGCCCAAACCACAAATGTCGTTATCCCCTTCAATCCCTGCTAGTGCCGATAAGACTTGCCAAACCCAATCCGAGTGCAGCAGCCCATCCGTAGCAGCTATTACTCCGACGCTTATCCACGAGGCTCAACCACCGCTTCATGGGAAACTACCATCATCTATCATCGAGCCTTCTAGCCCCATCAAACCCCAGCCACCTACATCCCTTAAACCCTCCTACGAGTGGAAATCCTTCTTAACTCTGGCCGCAAACCTAGTTGAAGACACAGGGGATGATGTTATTGCTTGTCTTAGATGCTTAGATGCCACATTCATGTCACTGGCTCTAAGTTATGACCGCTTGGACTTAGGCTTGTTGCAAGAGCCTTTAGCGACTGAAGTTCACACAATGCCTTATTCTTGGGAAACATTCGAATTCGCATTTGTCAAAGCACCCCACTCAACTACCAAGTTGCTATGCATTGAGATATCAAGAGAACAAGCCATCAAACAGCACCTCATTACATCCTACGATAAGCACATGTTTTCTTCCATCACTAACAAGGAAGTCGAGGAGTTGAAAGCGTTAGCTAACACCGACTCCCCATTTTTACAAGAAACTGGTACACTCTGCGATTGCAATGGGCACTCGAAGTATGTCAAATCATGACCAACATTGAGCAACGTCACGCAATCAAGACATCGGAGTATGACCCAACCTATGTCATGCACCCACCTCATATAGAGTGTTAACCACTCTTTGTGGCCAATCCATGGAAGAGCATGTCAAAGGACACCCATATATTGACCATCTCCTGACCGAAGAAGAGCTACACATCACTAGCCGTGTCGATTCCAATGATTTCCTAACGAATGTCCTCACTTACATCACACACGTAAGTACCCGACCCTTCAATCTGGACCGCAAGGCTCAGTTGGAGTATAACCCAGAATTCTATACTTGGCTCATGCACAAGTAACCCTTATATCTGCATGTTGAATGCCCTTGCCCTCCTAACCTTCAATCCTAAGAAGGATTCTTCTCAATCTGGAAGGGGAGGGGGTAAGGTGAATCGAATTTCATGATCAAGCAAACGCATAAACACAGAAGAAACTAGTGATGTAGGAGGAATGCCACAAAAGCTTTGAAATAAAAGGCAAAAAGTCTGAAGGGAAGAATCTATATTGGATCTTAATGCTTTCATTCAACAAACATAAATTCTTTCTTTTTGGAACATTATTATTTTGAAAAGCACTAATGGGAATTATGGTTCATGACATGAACAAAAGATGTCGCAACAAGACCGTGCCCACCGACTCCCCTTCACGAAAGAGGAGAGGACCCAGTACGGCATCTCCTTGGAAAGCCATGCCTACAACCAACTAAAATTTTGAACCATCCATAACATCGAAGAAGTAGTGGCCAAGTAGGAAGTGGCCAAGAGGGTCATAGAGCAGTGCAACCTCGTGAAGTACCTCGAGAAGTTTGCACAAAAGCCCGACCACACAAAGTGTGTGGAATTCCTCATAACTAACAACCCGGACTAGGAATGTGGAATTGTAAGAGAAGGCCAAATAGGTACAGGTATCCTTGAACCCACCCTTGGTGGAGAAGGCACTAGGGCTAGAGCCTAAGGTAAGAGCCGAAATGCCAAAGAATCTAGGTAAGAGATGCTGAATCTAGGTAAGAGCCGAAATGCCAAAGAATGGAAGCCTCGACCACCCCAATCCCCACCACTATGACGCCACCTGCAAATCATGATGCATACGTTGATGAATTACTCTTGCAGTTAGAGAGGGCAAGGGAGGAAAGGAGGATAGTGATTGCCGAGTTGGAAGCGGTAGTGGTCTTCCAGCTCAAAAAGACAAGGCAAATGGCTACACAACAAAAGGAAATTCTCGACCTGAAACGAGAACTAAAAACCAAAGAAAAAAAGGAGCAAAGTTGGCGGTGATAGCTCATAACTGAAAATCAAGAGCTCAAGAAGATATAAGGAGAATATAAGCTTCTAATCATGCAACACGAGGATCTAGCAACAAAAATAGATCGGATTGAATAGGGCATGAAGGAGTTTACCACAGGAGAGGAAGGAAGGAAGCGAGAAGAGGAGCAACACCACCGAGAAATGGAAACTGTGATGGAAAGGCTGAGCCTCAAAAGAGAGGAGCAGGAGAGAATGAGCAAAGAACTGGAAGATCAGGAGCGGAGGCTCACGGCCTTGGTGCAAACACAAGGAGAAGGCATGGAGGAAATGAAAAAGCGAGCTGAAGAGTGGGCATGCCAAAATGAGCAAAGAGTGAAGACCTTGGCACATCGCCTGGCTCTTGTGGAAAAAGAGAAATTTCTAGCAGAAAACAGAGCAAAGGCAGCCCAAGTGGACTTTAGTACTCAACAATGAATCTTCCTGAATACCCTGATGGACGCCACTCATGCGGAGGAAGGGGAGTCCTTGGAGGTGGTAAAAATGAAACTAAGCATAGCATGTAGAGCCCTACGAGCAGGGCTACACATGCCCTCCCAACCCATTCCAGTTGGGCTAAGCCCGGAGGAACAACATAGGTATCTGCTATCGGCTAGCCTAACGCCCCAAGAGGTTGATGCTCTGGGGTTTGTAGAAGAGGTACAATAGCAAGAGTGCCTAGGGAGTGAGGCAAAACTGCACATCGACCTAGGCGGATTCAAAGAAGAAGTTGTTCCACAACCCCCTTCACCCCATCCTGAAGGGCAGGGGCAGCCAACAAATGCATCCGAAGAGAGGAAAATTACCTTGAGGGAGAAGAGGAGGAAACTGGTGGAAGAAGCCAGACAAAGATTGAGGGCTAACCCCATGGCCCAACCATCTGTACCCCTCCCGCCATGCCCAAATGGCATGACTCCTAGTTTTCATGGAAACTCATAATCTAGGAGAGACAAGAAAAGGAGAAGCGGCCCTTCACCTTCAGCTTCCATATCCCTAATGTCTTGCACCGAGTCCTTCCCACTAAAACAGTGGACGAGGTGATCAATGTCGAAAGCCGACTAAGCCAACAGTGGGTGGTTGAAGGAAAAAGAGAAGAATCCCACCCTCTGGGGGCACCAAGGATGCGGAATACTGGCAAAATAAAGTTTTTGAAGTGCCTCAGTCCATGCCCGGATACGAGTGCCAACCACTGTGAAAAAAGTGCATCTGCGACAACAACGTATTCGCATGGATGGCCTTCTATAACACTCTTCCTTCGGAGAGGAACAACCCTACCTACATGGCATACCCTCGACAAATAGGAGTAGACTTTGATGCAAACGCCCATGGCCATTACGACTTCCCTGTAATATATAACCCCTATACCACCACTTTAGCCCAGGCCCTCACCTTCACCTCCGACAACTTAGATGCCACCATGACACGCTTTATCGTTGATTTCTCCTCTTGCCCGGATCCCGCTTTCATCACCACTTGCAACTATCTTAGGCTCCTAAAAATCCTACTTAAGCAAGACCCCACCCCGATCGAACGTGACCTTCCCCCACTCTTTTTTTATCCTAATGCAATCGATAGATGTGCAATGACCCACCTGATGATGCGAGCCAGCCTCCTCCCTTCTTTCTGCCTCGTTGTTCTTGAAGATATGAGTGACAACTAGTTCACTCACTGCAGCCATCCATTCCTCTCCACCACTCCCCTCCAGGTTCGATTGAACCTTAAGAATTTCATGCAGAGCTAGAGATTTTTGAGCCATTCCATTAAATCTCCTTCACCACCCCCTCCTGTGAGGACGAGGACTAACAATTCCCTACTACTGAACCCCACCCAAAAAAAAAGAACGAACGAAAGAAAGCACATGGCTCATAGTCCCTACACCTAGGGGTCCTTAAGTTAGGCACGTCCGATGGCCTCGGTTGGCCGGCCCCGTTCCTGCCCCGTTCCTAACCCCCTAGCCCCTTTTTACCCCCACTTCATGCTTAGGGCACCCCAAGGGTAGGACACACCTAGGGAGGTAACACTCGGTCGCCTATGGTTAGACCTGTCACCCTATGCTACACATATGGCACCTCCCTACCACACGAACAGGGTCCTGAAGTGTGGGACATCACCTAGGCCTCTGCCTGTGGTTAGACCCAACTCCCTATTCCACCAGTATGAGCGCAATGCACCACACAGTAAGGCAGACACTCCCCTTAGATAGAGTACCGCACCTTCTCCTTTTAGATACTACAAAATGCAATGAATCACCAACTTCGGGGGCCCCATCATCCACGTGATATCTGATTCGCTCTCCATCAACCATCATTGCCAAAGCTTCCAAATCATCTCAACCCACATATGGCCCTACCATCACCTGACCAACAACTTGCCAACTGCCTACCCTTTCCTAACAAACAACTAGAAGTGCCATGGGACTGGCACCTGTCTCGGAGGGGGGTAATGTTAGCCCCAATTCGTCAATTCGACATGGCAAAAAAATGAAGGAAAAAGCAGAAAAATGATGGAAAAGAGCAGAGGTGTAGAGGCAGCCCCTAAAGCTAAGCTAGGGCAAAAAGCGCAATTTTAAATGAAAGGCGCCTCTAAAAACTCTAAAAACTCTTGTAAAGAGCGCCAGACTCCCTCCTGTGCCATTTGTAAAAGAATAGACCGGTATAGGTTGAGGGTGTGAAGCAAGAAGAGGGAATTAGAAAAAGGGACCTTGCTACAATGGCTGGTCATGTTAAAAGGGATGAGCGCCCAAAAAGAATTTAGGGTTTTGTATATAAAGTTTAAAAAGTGAATGAGAGGTCATTATTGGTGTGTGGCTAACAAGAGTCCTCTCTTCTTCTCTTCTTCTCTTCTTCTCTTCACCTTGCTTGTGTGTGTGCTCTTGAGAGAGGGAGTGTGAGAGGGTGAGGAAGTAAGTGAGTGTGTGGGAGTGAGGGATCAAGAGGGTGAAGCTCTTCACCACCCCCTCTTCTCTCTTCTTCTCTCTTCTTCTCTCTTCTCTTCTCTTCTCTTCTCTTTTCGCGTGCGCACGGCTATGGTGGATGGAGCTTGGAGATGGAGGAGGCTTGAGGATGCTTGAGCTAGCATCTAGGATTGTGGAGCTACCGGCGTGTGCGAGGGAGGAGGCAACTCATTTCAGCATCAAGGTAAGCTCACTACACCCCGAGAGGATCGACGGCACGTCGGCTAGGTGAGAAATAGCCATGAGAGCTCGCTTGGAACGCTTGAAACAATAAGCGATCCATGGGTCTTAGCGGTTGAGCAAAAGCTCCCACATTTTTCCAAGAAGAAAAAGTATGCATTGTACAAGAGAATGATTGAATAACAAGAGAATGATTGAATATCTATCTAGGATATTCCTTGATAGTAGCTCCTCTCACTAAATTGCTCAAGAAACAAGCAAAAAGTATATGGATGACACACAAGTAGGAGAGTTTTGATCAGCTGAAGGAATATCTTACTACCACTCCCGTTTTGAAGCTACCAAACTTCACAAAGAAATTTGAGGTCATCATTATTGATACTAGTATGATGGAACTTGGATGTGTTCTTACCCAAGGACACCCATTAGCATATTCTTCTCGTAAGCTCAAACCTTATGAGAAGAATTACACTGCACTTGACTTAAAGCTTGTGGTAGTTATTCATGCCTTAAAACTCTAGCATCACTATTTTCTCAATATAATATTCATGCTTGTGACAAATCGCAAGAGTCTTAAGTGGATTTCCACCCAACTTGATATTAACACGAGGTAGAATATATGGATTGAAGTCCTCAAGGAATTTGATTTTGAAATCAAGTTTCCTCCTTGAAAAAAGCTTTGAGAATCATTTAGATGTCTAGTTTGTGGTTAGAGATTTGCATGTAGATTCATGTGTAGAGAATTTAATGTTGAATAATGTTAAATGCATATGCATTCATTTGGGCCTCTCTCTCTCTCTCTCTCTCTCTCTCTCTCTCTCTCTCTCTCTCTCTCTCTCTCTCTCTCTCTCTCTCTCTCTCTCTCTAAACTCTTAGTGACACCCATCTATAACATTTGAGGAAGTTATTTTTAGTGTTGGAAATAATTTAAGAATCCTAATGTTTTGGGTATACTATGCATTCATGTTGAATAATGATATATTTGGTTTGAGTTATAGGCTTGGGGGATCACTTGCTGGTTAGATAGAATTTTTTTTTTCTATCTTTGGATGAGATATCTAATTATATAGAATGTATCATTCTAGATTTAAGGCCGAGCAGCCAAGTGTTTCTTTGTGGCACGGCCGGTTGGGACAAAGTCTTTTTAAAAATACTAATCCCAATAAAGTCTCTCCTTAAAAGAACACATGGTCTCTCTTGACATGCATGCTTTGTGAGAATCCAATCAATATGGAATTTTCACATCGGACAACTAGCAAAGATTATGTGTTACATGTTCATAGGCATAGACTCAACTCTATGTGACATAGATGACAACAAGTTGCTAGGCTTAGGACTCAAATCATTCATGACTATAGACAAAACATAATCGGAGGGAGCACAAAGAGATATGTTCTCCTATGGCTGGGTGCCAAAACATTTCACAGAGAGAAGCTCTAAGTCATGATAGCTTGATTCATGTGGGAGTTCAGAGTTTGGTGCGTATTATGCAAAATATGCCTTCTCGCATGAGGATTCTAGATGGGAATAGTGAATCAATTGAGCACCGAATTGTTGTGAATTATAATTTCAATACTAGAAATCACTAAAGTCTAGGAAATCCTGTGATTGATGAGTCACGTGTCAATAATGCTCCAACCTTTAGCCCTCAAAATGGAGGTTTTTGCTCCATTTTGCTTGATTTACCTACAATGGATATTTATCCTGCAACCACAATATTGCTATTTTCAAGACCTGATTGCACATTCCATGGGAAGTCTTTTTGAGGTGTGTGAGTGATGTTCAGCTAAATTATGGAGACGCGAAACTTAAGTGCAAGGATCAATTTTGTTTAGTAAACATTGTTGTCAAAATGGAAAAGTGATGTTGCCACCGTTGCAACATCCACTGCAACCATTGCATGATTTGTTGCATGGCATGCATCCTCAAAGTAGAGTATTTAAAATTAATATATGGGCATATAATAGTGCTCTTACATTTGTGTCACTTGGTACCAATGTTGATGAGTTTTTGTCTACTGCGGGGATTTCTTATACCTTTAGAATGCATCGCTCCATTTATCATTGAATAGGCCCTATGCTTCCTAATGTGCAACAACAAGAAAGGCCAAGATTTCACAACTTTATGTTTATGATACTAAGCATGATTTATCTAATCGATTGGGTGCTATGTCTAATTTATTACCAAATTTACCTTGGGGAGCTTTAGTCTATGATACATTGACATAATGTATATGCACAAGCCTTTAGATCCATGGGTATACAATTGCAAAACGATCCCTTGCATGATTTAAGAATGACTATTTTTGGAGTTCAACAGGCTAATAAAGAGGAAGGAAATTCTGCAAAAACTTCTTTTGGAAACTCTCCCAGGTAGTGGGACAATCAATGCTCTTGCGAACCACAGTCCACCATAGAGATGCTCGATCGACTAAATGATTAGTGACACATTTAATTTTGTCTTTCTCAGCATATGTCTCTTCATGAAAGTAATCATCAAACGGACTGATAAATGCAAGTACAGTCTTTCCATCTCGAGATCCATTGAAAGTACGAAATTTGAAGTTTCTTTTACTTATCTTTGTTTCTTTGCGGATGGATTGAGCTTCGAGTGTCGCATCAATGGTACGTTGTATAAGATCTTAGGGTTGCGGTCCGTTTTTGTCGGTGGTAGGTCGTTGCAAATTGGCCAATTGAACTTGCAAAGCTTGTCGGGCTCTTCGTTCTTCATCAAGTTGCATCATAATCAAATCCAATTTTTGTTCCATCATTGGTTCGGGAATATCACCTTCAGCCATTAAATCGTCCATATTTTGTTCCGTCACCTGTAAAAATCCAAAAGGCCTCACACTCTCGAAATCTGATTAGCGGGATGAGCGTAGCTCAAAGTCGGGTATACAAGGCTTATAAATTTTTGTTTGGCTTTTGTAGTCTTTGTCTTTTGCGGTTGTGAGATTCGTTATCTTTGGTATAATCTTCGTATGACCTTCTGCGTTTGCTGAAACTGGTTCAGCAAGTCTGCATGTGTGAACAGAGTCTTCCAGAGAGCAATTCCATAATTCTGTGCTTCTGCGCAGGAACAATCTTTATGGGAGTAATTGAGATAAGTCTGTTTTGATCCTCTGTGACTTCCAGGACTTGAAGGACTTGCAGGAGTAAATAAGCTTGAAGAACTTAAGTGATTAAGCGTTTGTAAAGCTTAAGTAACTTAGACTTTAGGAGAATTTTGCTGACTGTCGACGATTTAGGGGGGCGTCTGTTTTTCACGCTGTTTTTGTCGTCAGCATGTCGCGGCCACAATCGTTGAATTTTCGTTTTAAGTAAGCTTTTTAAAGCTTACTAATAAGGCTTACTAAGCTTTGACTTAAGCTTTTGAACTTGTGGTTATGGATGAAGAGCTTACTGTTCACTCTTTCAAAACGACTTGAAGAAGGAGATGTTGACATGGAACTCCGCCTCCTCAGGCCGGTCCTTCGCGATCAGAGGCTGCAGATAGAGGTTCTTGACTGCCAGAAAGCCACCAATATCGACCGTTCGCAATGAAACTGACTGTAAAGCTCGTTTGTTCCAGGAGCTCCGCCTTCACGCAAGATGGTAAGCGATTGGAAGCTCTCGATCTCAGCTTCGCTCTGATACCACTAGTGCACAGATCGGATGCCGTAAGCGCGCGTACTGAGCGTCAGAAGGTCCCCAAGAACAAAAGAACTCTACTTTTTGTACACAAATCAATGTAGAAGACTTGCACGACATGAACAAGACACCAATTGGGTGCAATCTCCCCCTATGCCTTGTGTGAGCGCTCCACAAAGCATGTATTTTATGTATTAATCATCTTCAAGCTCAAATAATAGCCCAAATTACAAAATAGCACGCTTTTGGCTTTTGAGTTTGCTTTTGTGCAAAATAGAAATAAAGCTAATGGGCACCCAAGAAGTCAGGCATACCCAATACAATGTCCAAATACAAATATCTAAATCGTGCGCCCATGCGCATACAAAAATAATAAATAAATATCAAACGCCTTGATAAATAGGCACGACAAAATATAGGCGCCATGCCCAAGGTATGCGCCCATCAAAATATTGACGATAACTTGAATACACGCTATCCTCCAATGCTTTCCACTGCCACTGTTGCTATCTCTACACATCAACTGAAGCATTCACAATCGTTAGTAAAATAATACAATTAAACCGACAAAAGTGAATACCTAGCAATCTTCAGCTAAATAAATCAATTGGTTAGAAATCAATCCTAACCTTAATTTATCACGAGTGCGCACTCTAAACTCATAAACGTTTATTAATTTAAATATGTATTTTGCGGAATCACCCGCTATGGAATCACCCATGTACACACTAAATTAACAAAACGCCCAAAAAGGATAGGCGTCCCCATCAACTTCTCACACAAAGAATCCACTTTGTGTATGAGCCCTGGTAATAAAAGTTTACGGAATCCACCGTAAAACCTCATGGAATCCACCGTGAAATATGCCTCCTGGCATCATACCCCCAAGGTGGGATAGCAATTGTCCTCAATTGCTATTAGCTCAATGTGGAGCTAACAGAGTGGGGAAAGCATTTAAGTCTCTAGCGTGCATCCATTGGGCCTCTTCAACAGGATGGTTTTTAAACTTGACCAAATATCTAGAATATCTATGATCGGTTCTAGTGGTCATAAAGTCAGTATCTATAATAGCTTCAAGTTCAAGGATTTTAGTCTCTTCATCTAGTAAAGGTGGGTTTTCGTAAACAGGGTGGACAGATAATTGGCCTCTAAAGGGTCGTAATAAACTAATATGAAAGGTGTTGTGGATTTTCCAATGTGGTAGTAGTTCTAGTTTGAATGCATTGTCATTGATTTTGTGAATGATCTTGAATGGTCCATAGAATCTAGGTGCTAATTTCACAATTGGGTGTTTATCTATACTTTGTAATCTACGTTTTTCTATTCGTAACCAAACATAGTCATCAACTTTAAAATTCATGGCCTGTCTTTTCTTATTGGCTTGTTTTGTATATGATTGCTGGGCTTTGGCAATCATATCTTTAACTTCATAAAAAATAGTAGCGTGCATGTTAGCAATACCATCAGCACTCTGAATTTTATTTGATAATGATGCAACAGGTGTAGGCAATCTATAACCATAAATCACTTCAAATGGTGCTTTCTTTGTAGCTGTGTGTGGTGTATTGTTATATGCAAACTGAAGTAAATGTAGATGTGTATCCCATGTATGTGGTTTAGAAATAGTATAAGCACATAAAAGATCTAAAATAGTACTGTTAGTAGCTTCTGTTTGACCATTTGTTTCAGGATGAAATGCAGATGAAAAATCAATCTTTATTCCTAAGTTAGCAAACAAAGTAATCCAAAAATTATTACAGAATCTAGAATCACGATCAGAAGTAACAACTTTTGGTAAACCATGATTAGTAAACATAGTTTTCAAAAACAATTGAGCTGCTTGAGATGCAATTAAAGTTTTATTGCATGGAATGAAATATGCTTGTTTGCTAAACCTGTCTACAACAGTCCAAATCATATCATGGTTAGCTTTAGTGTTAGGTAAACCAGTAATAAAATCCATAGAAATCTATTCCCATGGTCGTGATGGAATAGATAAGGGCATTAGTAAACCATACTATTTACCATGATGTCTTTTAACCCTTTGACAAACTAAACATTCAGAGACAAAGTTAGATACATCAGTGTCCATATGTGGCCAATAAAAATCTTCAGTCAATGTACGCAAAGTAGATATAATACCTCTATGACCTTGATATGGAGGACAATGAATCTCATTCAAAACAAAAGATCTAAATGGAACTGTAACACAATCTCTTTTCATAAAATATGAATCCATTATTGTAAAAGAGTGAATCAATAGGAATCCAATTATTTGCAACTAATTTATTCCAATCAGATTGAAAAATAATATCCTGATGATAAGTATTTTTCATAGGGATAAGGAAATCAAATGATATCACAGAAATATTATGAATTGTTGGTCTTCTACTTAAAGCATCGGCTACTACATTCTCTTTTCCTGGTTGATATTGTATAAGGGGATGAAAACTTTGAATGAAAGCTGCCCATTTAATATGTCGGTCAGATATTTGGGGTTGACTAAGGAGATGTCTAATACTTTGTTGGTAAGTTTTAATCATAAACTCAGAACCCATTAAGTAATGTTTCCATTGACGTAAGGCTTGTACTACAGCTAGCAATTCTTTATCATATGTAGAATATTTAAGTTCGAATGGTTTCAGTTTACAGCTAGAGTAGGCTATGGGATGATTATCTTGCATAAGTACAGCTCCTATTCCAGATCCGCTAGCATCAGTAACTACTAAAAAGAATGGTCTATTGAAATCAGGTAGTTGTAATACAGGAGCATGGGTTAATGCATGTTTCAATAAATCAAAAGATTTTTGTTGATTATTAGTCCAATTATACACAATACCTTTCTTTAAAAGTTTAGTCAAAGGCAAGGCAAGTAATGAAAAATTTCGCACAAACTTTCTGTAAAAACTAGCAAGACCTAGAAAAGAACGTAGCTCATGCACATTTTTGGGTATGGGCCAATTTAAAATTGATTCTATCTTTTTAGGGTCAACCTTAATACCTTCTGATGAAATAATATGACCTAGATATTCAATTTCTCTTTGAAAGAACTCTTTTCTGGATTAGCATACAATTGATTATCTTTTAACAACTTGAAAACTAAAGACAGATATTCATAATGCTCATTCTCATTTTTACTGAATACCAATATATCATCAAAGAATACTATAACACAATACTGATATTTCAAAAATATGCGATTCATGATTCGACTAAATGTAGTAGGTGCATTAGTTAGACCAAAAGGCATCACTAGAAATTCATAGTGTCCAAATTGTGTTGTAAATGCAGTTTTGAATATATCAGATCTATCCAATCTTACTTGATGATAACCAGATTTAAGATCTATCTTACTAAATATGGCAGAACCTTGTAGTTTATCCATAAGATCATCTACCCTAGGTATCGGATATCTATTCTTAACTATAATTTTATTCAGGGCACGATAATCAATGCACATGCGATAAGTATTCTTCTTCTTCTTTACCAGTAAAACAGGTGCGCCAAATGGAGAACTACTAGGTCTAATTAACCCTCTGTTTAGCAATTCCTCTACTTGATTTTGAATTTCTTTCAATTCAATTTGGTTATGCCTATATGGTGCTTTACATGGTGGTTGTGTACCAGGAATTAAATCTATTTTGTGATCTTTAGGTCGTGAAGGTGGTAATCCAGGTGGTAAATCATCAGCAAAACAATCTTTAAATTGAGCAAGAAATTGTTTATGCCTAGGATGCATATGTTTTTCTTTAGCTTGAAGTTCATTCACCCAAAGTAAATAAGATTTACTACTTTTACGTAATGCATGTTTAGCTTGAGTATGAGTAAGCAGTGGAAAATTATTAGAAGCGTGTATACCATGCAATGTAATTTGTTTTCCTTGAAAATAAATTTTAATTGAATGCGTGGAATAATCTATGTCAGGATTATACTGATGACGCCAAGGCATACCTAGGATAATATCACTAGACTGCAAAGATACAACTAGAAAATTCCTTCGTTCAGTATATTCACCAAATTTAATTTCTAAGTTATGCACCTCTTGTGTTCCATTATATCTTGTGCCTAAGAATGTTGCTTTAATGCGATAATGTGTAGAAGCAGTTTGTAAATTCAATTCTTTCACTAACTTTGCAGAAATAAAATCATGTGTGCTACCATCGTCATGCAAAATAATCTTTTCTTTACCATGCACTAAACATTTCATTGTCAACAAAGAATGTGGAGTTGGCATACCTGGCAAAGTATCCGAAGTAGTAGCAATGTTGTCGTCATCTTCCGTAAAATCAGGCATTTCCTCATGTTCTTCATCTTCCATTGCGCCAAGATAATTGATATGGACAGGTGGCTTTTTCGATTGGCAATTGGCTGTTAGATGTCCAGGTTGATGGCATTTGTAACAAACTATTGGTTTGGCTTTAGATACATTGTTGGCAATGGCAGGAATCTAGGAATGTTGGGATTTGGCTGTGAGGATGGCTTAGGGTTTGGATTGGTATTCGATGCAGGTGGTCTTGTCTAAGACTTACAGAATGATAATGGAAGAAAACGACTTTGATTGAATCTTCCAAAATTTGAATTGAATTGCTTGGAACCACAGTTACCATTTGCTTGAAATTGTTGCGGACGCTTGTCTCTTCCTTGAATCTTGTCTTCAGTGTCATGAGCCAAAGAAATTGCATCTTCAAGGGTTGTTGGCTTGAACATATTGACTTCAGCATAGTAATGTCCAAGTAGGCCAGACATAAACTTGCGTTTGTGAGTCGCTTCAGGTACGTCTTCGAGCATGCGTAGTTGCAGTAGGGCATTCCAAAAACGTTCAGTGTATTGGGAAATAGGTTCACGATCTCTTTGCTGTAGAAGATCCCATTGCTTTATGGCTTTTTCATGGAATTGAGGAGGAAGGAAATTTTGCAAAAACTTCTTTTGGAAACTCTCCCAGGTAGTGGGACAATCAATGCTCTTGCGAACCACAGTCCACCATAGAGATGCTCGATCGACTAAATGATTAGTGACACATTTAATTTTGTCTTTCTCAGCATATGTCTCTTCATGAAAGTAATCATCAAACGGACTGATAAATGCAAGTACAGTCTTTTCATCTCGAGATCCATTGAAAGTACGAAATTTGAAGTTTTTTTTACTTATCTTTGTTTCTTTGCGGATGGATTGAGCTTCGAGTGTCGCATCAATGGTACGTTGTATAAGATCTTAGGGTTGCGGTCCATCTTTGTCGGTGGTAGGTCGTTTGCAAATTGGCCAATTGAACTTGCAAAGCTTGTCGAGCTCTTCGTTCTTTATCAAGCTGCATCATAATCAAATCCAATTTTTGTTCCATCATTAGTTCGGGAATATCACCTTCAGCCATTAAATCGTCCATATTTTGTTCCGTCATCCTATAAAAATCCAAAAGGCCTCACACTCTCGAAATCTGATTAGCGGGATGAGCGTAGCTCAAAGTCGGGTATACAAGGCTTACAAATTTTTGTTTGGCTTTTGTAGTCTTTGTCTTTTGCGGTTGCGGGATTCGTTATCTTTGGTATAATCTTCGTATGACCTTCTGCGTTTGCTGAAACTGGTTCAGTAAGTCTGCATGTGTGAACAGAGTCTTCCAGAGAGCAATTCCATAATTCTGTGCTTCTGCGCAGGAACAATCTTTATGGGAGTAATTGAGATAAGTCTGTTTTGATCCTCTGTGACTTCCAGGACTTGAAGGACTTGCAGGAGTAAATAAGCTTGAAGAACTTAAGTGATTAAGCGTTTGTAAAGCTTAAGTAACTTAGACTTTAGGAGAATTTTGCTGACTGTCGACGATTTAGGGGGGCGTCTGTTTTTCACGCTGTTTTTGTCGTCAGCATGTCGCGGCCACAATCGTTGAATTTTCGTTTTAAGTAAGCTTTTTAAAGCTTACTAATAAGGCTTACTAAGCTTTGACTTAAGCTTTTGAACTTGTGGTTATGGATGAAGAGCTTACTGTTCACTCTTACAAAACGACTTGAAGAAGGAGATGTTGACATGGAACTCCGCCTCCTCAGGCCGGTCCTTCGCGATCAGAGGCTGCAGATAGAGGTTCTTGACTGCCAGAAAGCCACCAATATCGACCGTTCGCGATGAAACTGACTGTAAAGCTCGTTTGTTCCAGGAGCTCCGCCTTCACGTAAGATGGTAAGCGATTGGAAGCTCTCGATCTTAGCTTCGCTCTGATACCACTAGTGCACAGATCGGATGCCGTAAGCGCGCGTAGTGAGCGTCAGAAGGTTCCCAAGAACAAAAGAACTCTACTTTTTGCACACAAATCAATGTAGAAGACTTGCACGACATGAACAAGACACCAATTGGGTGCAATCTCCCCCCATGCCTTGTGTGAGCGCTCCACAAAGCATGTATTTTATGTATTAATCATCTTCAAGCTCAAATAATAGCCCAAATTACAAAATAGCACGCTTTTGGCTTTTGAGTTTGCTTTTGTGCAAAATAGAAATAAAGCTAATGGGCGCCCAAGAAGTCAGGCATACCCAATACAATGTCCAAATACAAATATCTAGATCGTGCGCCCATATGCATACAAAAATAATAAATAAATATCAAACGCCTTGATAAATAGGTGCGACAAAATATAGGCGCCATGCCCAAGGTATGCGCCCATCAAAATATTGACGATAACTTGAATACACGCTATCCTCCAATGCTTTCCACTGCCACTGTTGCTATCTCTACACATCAACTGAAGCATTCACAATCGTTAGTAAAATAATACAATTAAACCGATAAAAGTGAATACCTAGCAGTCTTCAGCTAAATAAATCAATTGGTTAGAAATCAATCCTAACCTTAATTTATCACGAGTGCGCACTCTAAACTCATAAACGTTTATTAATTTAAATATGTATTTTGCGGAATCACCCACTATGGAATCACCCATGTACACACTAAATTAACAAAACGCCTGAAAAGGATAGGCGTCCCCATCAACTTCTCGCACAAAGAATCCACTTTGTGTATGAGCCCCGGTAATAAAAGTTTACGGAATCCACCGTAAAACCTCATGGAATCCATTGTGGCACGGAATCCACCGTGAAATATGCCTCCTGGCATCACCCCCCCTTTTGGAGTTATATTATTGACAAGGAGCAAGCTCCTCCATTACACATAAACCAGTTCTTAACTTGTAGATCTTGGGAACAAGATCAGGGTTCTTTGCACAGTATACAGTCGGCTAACACTTGCATAACTTGGAAGTTGGCATCTTTTGATCCTTCTTGAGTCTCTCCTTCTCTCCTACACAATATGTGTAGGGATCTCTTGGAGCTTGATTTCAGCAGAGCTTCTGCAACACTTGCACAACTCGAGGGTTGGCAAGCTTGAACTTACACAGATCTTTGCATGGTATATAACCGATGAGCACTTGCACAACTCGGAAGTTGGATCCTTTGATCTTCTTGATTTCTCTTCTTCTCTCCTACACAATATGTGCAGGGTTGCCTTCTTGGTGCTTGACTTTAGCATAGCTTCCACAGCACTTTGTGAGACTTGAACCATCTTCTCTCCTCCTCTTGCATATATGCAAAGTGATGCTTCCTTCACCTCCTCCACACCCAAGGAGAGCCTCCATTTTATAGGCTCCGAGAGCTTCTCTTCTTGGAGAGAGACTTGAGTGCCAAGATTGGAAAGCTCGATCTTCATGCAAGATGTGTCTATTCCAGGACCTACTCTGCAGCACCAATTTTGGAATATCTTTCTATGCCTTGCTTGGATGGAAAAACATCCAATACAAAAGTTGTAGATCTCATCGTTTCTATCGCAAGATATTTTAAAAATGGGTTCACTATATCTATTTTAAGAAAATCAACACTCTTACACTTGGCAAACACTTCCTTCCCCCTTCATAACTTGTACTACCTGTACCAGATATCCTCGTCACATTGCTTAGATCACCCCATTAAGTGATGCACTAGGAATACTGGTCTCTAAATGGTCTCATGGCCATGCTAGATCATCATCAACACTTAAAGAAAAGTGAGTCATTAACTCATTGATATAAATTTACTAAATAGAGAATGCGTAATAAGCAATCAATTTAGTGACACTAATTATTTTTTACATTATATTTAAGTGTTTGCTCGACTTTTTGCAAATGCCTACTCCAAGTTGGGGCTATTATCCAAATTTCGAATATCAAAAGGAACTGCAATGTATCTTGGGCGTAGTAATAATGCATTATATTATAAGAAGAATGCTTGCAAGGGTCATTGAGCGTTTATATGATGATGTCAATATAGAGGTTTTACTTTCAATTTTTTTCGAGGTGGTGCATTGTGGATATACCTAGTGTTTTCAAGTGCATTGTGGATATACCTAGTGTTTTCGATGTTCTTACACCGATAGAATACCAAAGGGGTGGTTGACATATGAATTTAAAGATTTCGGTTGCTTTGTGATGCTACATTAAGCTATGACAATGCCTACTAAATAGTTTGTAGATGTTAGACTATGTATTGTTATTCTAAAGTTAAAGTAATCTTCGTCAATTGTTATATGTGTTTACGTTTACAGTGTGGCTTTCTAAAATTTTAGGTGCAAGAAAGAGAGCAAAGACTATCATGTCCCCTGTACTATCACCAAGACAAGGAGTGGTGACATAAATTGCTTCACCTAGCCATGTTGTGTTGGAGAATGGAATTATTTCTAGTGATTCCTCAAAGAAAAGAAAGCTTTATTTTGGTTAGACTCCATGGGAAATTTTTGATTTTTTGTTCACATTGGGGCCCTTTGTGTAATATTTGGATACAAATGCATAGGCACAATCAAGGAGTAACGCTTTGTGGTTTGTTGATGCTTGACTTTGTGGTGCAAAGTTATTAGTGCAGTCTCTAGAACAAACTTTGGTTTCATGCTCTACTTCACCTATGTGTATTATTATAGTGAGAGTTTGTTTGTAATGCTTGGATACACTTAGACTTTGTGGTGTATTTTGTGTAATTGTAACACTTAGAGAGGTGGAAAGAAGGGGAGAGAGAAAGTGAATGGTGTTGCAGAGAGAAGAGAGAGATAAAAAGGAGAGAGAGAGAGAGAGAGAGAGAGAGAGAGAGAGAGAGAGAGAGAGAGAGAGAGGTGACAAATATGTGAGAGAAAAATCATAAAGAGGAGAGGTGTGAAAAAGGGTGGGGAGAGAGAGAGATTGACAATAAATAGTGAGATAGATTAAAAAAAGAGAGAAAATAGTGAGCAAGCATGTGACCTCTTGCGCTTGAGGATGCAAAAGAAGAATATGTGTTCATGTTATGGTTGTGCAATTGTATAGATGTTATGATTGTATACATGTTATGGTTGTGTAATGGAAACAAATTATATGATTTTTTTACACTTAAGGATGCCAAAGTTACTATGCGATAGGGAAGTGAAGCTGCCATGTGATAGCATAATAGTTTCACTATAGTGTTCCCGTGTAAGAAACGCTAGTTAAGACATTAAGGAAGATGTTGGTTAGTACTCTAGGTGGGAAAGGGAATACCAATAGAAAGCATGAAAAACACTCACTAGATTGTTGGAAGGCCTCACCTCATGTGTGCCATTTTGCATGCATGTACTATGGGGATATTGCTAGGTTTATTTTTACTTAGGGGTGGGATGCATGTTTGTAGAGAGGCTCACACCCCACATGCTACTTGTAGAGAGGCTCACACCTCACATGCTACACACTTAGTGTACAACACAAATTAACATAGTAGCAACAATAATTTACAATTTGGAGAAATGTATGACACAAAATCACCTACTCTTTGTTTGCTATGCATCAAGCATGGAGTTGATTTTTCAAAGGGTGGTAGGTTTGGTGCCAAGGGTGGCTTGAGTGATGACAAATCGATAGGAACCAATAAGTTGTGGAGAGGTTTTGGGGGTAAGGTTTGAACGGATCCTAAGGTATTAGCCTAGGCCTCTGGCAAGAAAGAGAAGGGCAAGCGAGCTTGGGAAGCAGCTTTGGCTATGGAGCACCTAAGGTGGCAGGCACGGATCCGCCAACTCTCGATGGCCATCATCTTCATCTTCTGAGGTATGTTATGGCGCCGCCCCTACGTACATAGTCAGCACGTTCCTTCCATCCATCATTCCATCGGACTGCCCCATTGTCTGCTAAACCCTAATCTTCCTCTCTCTTCTTTGTGTGCTGATACTTTGCCTCAAATTTTTCTTGTCTAATTGTCTCTCTGCGCCTTGCTCTGTATCTCTCTCCTGCTTCCTGCAGGTATGCCTTCTCTTCATGCTGCGAGCACTATCGCGTCTCAGGCCGCATCGCCACTTCGTTTCGCACATTTGAAGTACCCTAGCGACCATGTACGGACATTGGAGCTTGACCTGGAGCTCCTATTCGCTCTGACCCCCTGCTTCCCTGCACTGATTCGTCCCCCAACCGCTGAGCAGAGAGGATTTGTTTTTGTGGTCACTGGCTTGAAATCAAAGGACGAACTCAGATCTAGCGCAACAGAGGCTGTCGTACACGGGACAATAAGCAGCTCCGTATCCACCAGACAGGTGCCGAAGAGAAGCTTCAAGGAGAGAACTATTGCAGGAAGGCTAGTTCTGACAGCAGTAGCTTGGAGCATTGCGATTTTCAGGAACAGGCCCAGAGGCAATTCAATTTCAACATTTAATAGAAAACCCATCCTGTTTCAAAGAAACTACAGCACGAGAAATCTTGCAGGGATTCTGCCATTCAACTTGATAGACTTTTTTACACCCCTAATTATATTCAACGGCGTCCAATGCTCCATTCTCTTTCACATCTCTACTCTGCTCCAAAGCGTTAGAGAAGATGGGTGGCCAGCTGCCTCCTGCAAACCACTACGGTCTAAATGGAGGAAACCCCCTGATCGTTAATGCAGTTCATGATTTGAATACAGTCGATTCAAGGAACGTTGACGTGGATGAAATTGTGGAGCCAGACAGGAATGATCAAACCACAGACAGCTTGGAACAGGAGGATGACTCTGACTCTGCGGTATATCTAATCTATTCCTCGAACTTCTGTTTTCACTCTCTTTGTCCGATTAACACTAACCTTTTGGCCAAATTTGGCTTGTAGATTTGGAAGTTCACCTGCTACCATTAAGTTTCAAGGATTTTGTTTTGAAGTTTAAAGTTCTACAGAGAACTGGAAAGGTTTACAGATCTCTATGTTCGGCAGTGGGTTTAACCACTGTAATATCAAACTAGTCCTTCGCTCATGCAAATGTTTACTGAACAAGTGCGTTGGAAATAAACCACTGTAAAATCAGACTAGTCCTCCCAAAGGAGTTTATTCCTTCAGTCTTTCAGTACGAGAGCATTCCTTTGTTCTTTTAAAAGTACGAGAGCATGAACTTTGAATCTTGTTCTCAAAGATAATATTACTGACGACTTATGGGGGATACAGTAAATTCTTTGGTAAAGACAGAAGTGAATATTAACTGACTTGTGAAGTGGAGTGACTTGGAGGCCTTGTATGCAACCAACGTCTTTGATTTCAAAAGAAGTTTTAGTAGGAAGTCGGGCTAGCTTTCCCAACTAGGTTATATTTCTCCCTGATGTCTAGGCTGTTAGGATGCAGGCGATCTAACTGTGTGGCTTTCCTTTGTTTATAACCAGGTCTGCTTTGAGTTAGTCATGGTGGTTTTGTAGTTCGATTGATTGAAATGCCTAACTGCCATGGAATGACAGAGTGATGGCCTGGGAGAGGCGTTCAAGTCTCGCATCCTTAGTTTTCCCTGTTGTGGTAGTGAGTCGGACCAAATCAGGTTGGCAGCCGGTCAGCCTGCACTGAGGTAAGGCACACGATTGAATGTCCACTTGGGGGGGGGGGGGGGGTGTGTGGTGTGCCTCACCTCCAAATATTGGCCGAGAGTATGCATGTGCTTGGGCTCTTGGATGTACAATGTACTTCAACAGATCCGATGCATTTGGCTTCTTTTGCTCTCTCTTGCCCACCTCCCCCTGATTGTCTAAGTGTCACCTCAACAGCCTCAAACAAGTTGCACTGTGTTCTATGAATAACACAACAGTAGAAACTTCTCACCCTTGTGTTTTGGGACCAAAACCCAGCAATAAAGGGTAGCCAAGAGTGTAGGCAGCCATATGGAGTAGAAAAGGAGTCAAAAGGAAGAAGCATGGCTCTTAGATGTTTAGGACATTGAAGTGAAGCTTGAAGCTGCAGACAGCAAAGGCCAATGAACCAGCAGCTTGTGCAAGTAATAAGTGAATCTTGCTATGAACTGTTACTAACCCAAGTACCCAAACATGGCAGAAGCTTATAGCGATTGAGAACCTAAGCTCAAATAAACTCTTACAAGTATTGAGCACATGAATTGAAGAGAGAGGACATAGACATTATTGCGGCCAAGCACTGAAGAGAATGAATGCAAGAAGGGGGTTTTTTTATATCGGCTATCAGGGAGCATATGGTTGAGAGGCCAGATGGAAATACAGTTCCCTTCTTGGAACACATTCCTTGCCCATTTGAAGGTCCTAATCCACTCCCGTACATTTTCCCAACTTCCTAGAATGCTGCAACAGGTAGGTGGGCCTGAAAGGGGAGATGCCGTGGGAAACCCAGTGCCTAACAAGGGGCAAGTTGGTCAGGCAGGGTAGCAAATTGGGTAGTGAAGGAAGTCTGCCCAGTTTATGGTGTAAAGACAGTTTGCAGAATTCCATGCTTCTGCTCTTCCTCTTATATGCCTCAGAGAGATCTTTACAATTGAGTCAGCACTTCAGCCTTTGTGTTTAGGTTGCTTTGCCTGCATATTTATCTTTCGATTGCAGCATTGCTGTTCGTGATTTTACTCTCTTTGTGCACATCATCTACTGCAGCATAGTCAAAAATATATAGTGGAGTTGGAAAGTGGAAGGGTAGAATCTCCTGTTTTTGTGTTTGTTTAAAAAGAAAGGGGGGCGTGCGGAGGCAGTGGAAGGTGGATATCATGATTTAGAGGCTGTAAGGAGGGGAATGGGGAGCTCTCAGTGCTCTTGTTAAATTAGTCTCACTCAGTTGCATGCATGCACACAACTGCTCCTTTGATTTTGTAACTGCCTTGTGAGAGCTAATTATCACAAGGCAAGTCTTTTTGGTCTCTACTTTTGTCTTTGAGTTCTGTATTCTGGAGGACTAATACCCTTTCTTATCTACAGAAACTTAGTTTCTCAAAATTTTTTTGCCAGTGACTTTATTCAATTAGTGCTGGCTTATTTATTTGAAACTCCTGTTCACAGGATTGCATTCCTCAGTCGTATGGACACTCCTTACAGCTACAAAGTGGTGGGGTGGAAGCAGATCACTCTGCCCCAACTGAAAGTGAAGAACCACCCAGGTCACCATATGGTGTTTTAACAGCTGCTGGTGAGATTCTGCAGTGGATAAATATTCGATTCGGGTGTTCTTATTTTGTGGTGATGTATATGTGCCGTTTAAAGCAGCTTTACTTCCCTGCTGATGTCTTGATCAGTTATAAAATCTATTGGAACGTTAGATGAGTGATCTGTGAGGCTGTTTGTGTATGAAGAAATTATTTCCAAGGTCTATTGCAGTGAGAAACAATGAGGTTGCGATGGTTCAAAATTGGAAGTTAGAGGTGGGGATCATGGCTAAGACCACTTTCAACTTAGCGGCATGGAGGTTGAGGCAACAGTATATTTGTAAGGGGCCAGGCTAATAGGGACAAGTTTTACTCGGAAAGAACAAAGGATCCAGTAAGAGACAGAAGCTGTCCTGTTGTGTGCTTTCTTGAGCCTGTTTTTGGTATATACATACTCCCTCGACGCTTCACTGTGTGAGACTGTGATTAGCATCTTAGAAATGGTCAGCTTGTGTTCAATGAAAAGTTGCATTTATTGCAGTTTCTGCATGCATGAACTGTATGTTGTGTAGAGGCTTCTTGGTGGATCATGCGGTTCAATGGCAGCTTGGTGCAACTATGCTCGAGTTAAAGCTGCTGAGAGACAGCAGGGTTTGTGGGGAGGAACATAAGAGTGTGTACAGCAAACACTGTGACATAGAACTTAGAAACTCAAAAGATGAATGTAACAATGAATCATGCCCAATGCTGATGCATGGAGGAGAGAGCCTCCAGTTTCCGTGTCTTTGGGACTAGTATTGAAGTGAGGAGAGTCGAGTCAATGATACTGATCAGAGCTCGGAGATGACTGCATTGTCCTGACTGATCATGTGGCAGCACTTGTGAAGGAATGCTCTGTGTGGAGGGAGTGAAACGCAGTCCTCCGGGCAATGGGGTGTCAGAGAAGACTGGGTAATGAAGGACAGCAATAGATGGAACATAATGTAGTCTTGAAGAGCTGTCATTGACAAGGAAGATTCTTAAGTCTCTCTAGAATAATGGTTGCTATCAAGATGACTGCTGGGGAGCCAACTAGAGGAGAAAATGCAAAAGTATCAATGAAGATCTCTCCAAAACAGGTGGCTGCTATCAGGTGACTGCTGGGCAGTAAAACATCGAGTGTTGGAGAATCTGGCCTGCTCCAACCAAACACAGCTATCAATGATGATGTGGCAGCTGTCTGAAGTCGTCTAAATGCTGGATGGCCTGATAGGACAGCAAAATGTAGAGTGGGCAGGAGCTGAAAATGCAGTCGAGCAGCAATCCTCTCGACTGGGTGGCAAGGTGGGTGGCAGGCTGTGGGGCAGCTCCAGTTGATGTGGGTGGCTCTGGACAGCACAGAGTGGGCAGCTGTCTGGTGCAGTAAATGCAGATGGGCAGCAGCTGGGGGTGAAAATGCAGCTGGGCAACAATCCTCAAGACAGGGCGGCAAGGTCCATGGCAGGCTGTGCGACCGCCAGCTGGTGTAGGTGGCAGGCTGCAGCAGCCGGTGGTGAAAATGCAGCCGGGCAACAATCCTCAAGATTGGGTGGCAAGGTGGGCAACCACCAGCTGGTGTAGGCGGCAGGTTGGGCAGCAGCTCTAGTTGATGTGGATGGCTCTAGACAGCTCTAGGTGGTAGCAATCAGCCACTCTTGTGGGGCAGCATCCATCAAATGTTGGAGTGGAGTGATGAGGAGCAGTCCATAAAGAGGGAGGCTGACTGAGAGTGATGAATGAATGGGGTTGTGAGAGAACACCCACACATGCACTATTTATAGGGGATTTGGAGCATTTGTCTGCCATGTGCAATAAATGCCAATAATACAAATAAAGCCTTTTCGAGGCTGTTGATGGAGACCAAAAATAGGAATCAATGCACTACAATTAAATGTTAATGCATTTAATGACTTTGGTTGCTCAACAAAGGTGGTTGTAATCATCTCAACAGGTTTACAAATGCATGGCGTGTTTGTCAAAAACCTGAAATACATATTCAAGTTTGCAATAGCAGTAAGGGGATTCAGTCTGATTGAGCTGACCTACTGTTGGACTAATCTGGCCAAAGGGTTATTTCTGTCAGTCAATAAGTGAGACCACTGATGAAGTTCAGAATCTTTTGATCAATAATGAAGTTCACAATGTTTTTAACTTTCTTGTGGTATTAGAGCAGGTTTGTTCTCAGCAGCTTGATCAATATTAATTCACACCAGTGGTGCAGCAGTAGCCAGGTGTCAATAGCAAAACAGTTTTTGGCTGATGATTTCAGCAATTGATTGGAGCAGCAAAGTATAGTTGGAAACTCAGCATTGCATGGCTGAAATAGCAGCTTTTGGGTGCAGAGGTTGAGGGATTGCTGGAATTAAAATGTTCTGGCTGAAAATGCAGCAGTTCAGGACATGTGAAGGCAGTTTGTGGGCTAACAGCGGGTTCTTTAGGTGAGACTTTTGACAGCAAGCATCTTAGCTTGGAGATGCACTTGTATAGGGAAAGTTAGTGATGGCTTGTATGATAAAGCTAGGAGAAGTTGGATTATGGGATAAGTGTGATGACTGGGGTGCTGTGGGCTGCAAAATAAATTGACATATCATTACAGTGGTGTTAGCGGAGGGAAAAGTTTCAAGTCTTTGAAGAGTTTTCATCATCTCGAATCAAAAGGCATAATGAAATCAGCCTTCGTTCTTGGACAGTGTGGTGATTAACCTACAATTATAGCAAGCAATAAATTTACAAATTTTCAATAAACACTTTACCACTTAAATTCAAAGACAATTGACATCAGATTTGACCCCAAAACTTGCACCCCTTGTAGTATTTTTAAAACTTGTATTCCATGAACACTATCGTATATTGAGATTGTCCAATGTACAATCTTCCAATCTCTCTACGAATTCGGGAAGTGCGGGTTGCTACAAATGACCAGCAACATCATGGCTCAAATTGCCCCTTGAATTCAATTACAATTGGAAACAAATTGGGCCAAGAACACTTGCATGCGGATCCACCTAAGTCGAGATGGGCAAACCACTTTAGATCTTTTTTAATTCTAATCACCAATCTTTAATCTGTGGGCATAGGAGGTCGATAAACCCTAATTATCACAATAAACAAGTTTGATGGCAATAAAATAGTGATGTAATATTTACATATTTGTTGAGAGAAGAGAAAATGAGTAAGAGAGAATATTCCAAATAGTAACTTTGATGGTGAGTCTGATAGCATCAACAACTTTGAAAGTGGGGTAAAACCCAAGTGTTGTTGACAAGCCCGCCTCTTCTACAATCACCTTTGATTGAGGTGGAGAAGAGAATTGCTGCCTCTATCTTGTTGTGTATGTGATTTGATGTTGCGTACTTCAAAAGCTGATCTAATGGCTCCATAATTGTTTCTAGATCAGGTTGCTCTGCTACCATGGTGCTATAGTAGCTCTCTCTTGAGAATTGAGATCTCCCTTTCTCAGATTTGCCCCAAATAGTACATAGCCTTACATGGCATCCAAAGTTAGCCAATTTCAAAGTGTCAAATTTGCGAAGAAATATCCTCGCACAGAACACAACACTGTACGACAAAGTAGAGAGTGATAGAAGAACACACTTAGGGTTAGGGTAACTCAGAGACAATGAACACAGAGGACGAATGAAATGATATGACTCTTGAATATACAATGCTCATGTAGCAAACACACTATGTAGTGAATTAATATTGTACCTCGAACTCCTATATCTCAAGGATCAAGGCACGAGTAATGAGCTAGAGTGTTGCGTACTTTGAACGGATCCCGAATCGCAGGAAGCAGCCTCCAGATGTTGAACACCAGTAAACGTAGCCAAGGAAGGTTGGATTTGATGCAATTGGCAGTGAACAAGAGAGAAAGACTAAAAACGCAGGTTGCAGGAGAGAGAAAGACTAAAAACGCAGGAAAAACCAGCAGTAGCAGTCAGCACTTTGAAATCAACTTTGAACAATGTATGGTAGGCTGGAAACAGGTGCTAGACTATTGTAGACAGCAATGGCCAGCTTGGACCGCAATGTCCTTGAAATACTTGAAATCTACGAAAACGAGATTAATACTGAATGGAGGGCGGCATACCTATTGATAGAAAGTTTGGGCCCTTCCAAGTGGATTTGTGCTTATGGGGTACAGACACTCTCTAGGAAGGCCTTTCTTTTTAAATAAACAAGGTTTCTTCCTTAATTAAGCATGTTTTGTGTTAGCAGATATGTTAGCTCATGTGTGAGTCTCAGCTGCAAAGGCTTGGGAACATTATTTAGGTCATTTAGGCATTGTTTATTGTATCATTTTATGGTCATATTTGGCATTTATTGCTAGCCAACCAATATTAAATGCTGGCCGATCTGACATATTTTATGGCATTATTTGTGCCTATTTATTTTGGACTTCTCCTTCTTAGTTGGTCCGTTCACCACCTGGAGTCCCCGTGGAGAGAGGAGCCGGTGTCGGTGCCCACGTATCCAGTGACTCACTATTGTATGCGACGGTCTTGTGTCTGATATATGGATTTCATTTCCCGAGCATACATCTGAGTTCTCATCTGTATTGTGTTCTTTCTTTCCCTTTCTCTTTTGTCTTATGTTTCAGTAGTTTATTAAAGCCTATGTTTACGCTTCCATTGCTGCTCCACTTTTGACATGGTATCTGATTTCAGGATTTGTGCTTCTGCTGTATTTTCTTGCTATTTTCACCCTTGCTGATCAGGTGATTGCTGCTCCATACAGACGACCTGTTATACCTGTGTTTTTTGCAGATTTGCCATCGCTTGATATCTATAGCTCCTTTGTTGCATGTGTTTTCAGTTTTCAGGCTGTTGCGACAGTTTTTCAGTCTATTTGTGGCAGTACTCAGCCTGCATTTTGGTGTTCCTAACTCCTCCTTGGCTGGGCGACTATACTTTCAGGCCGTTTTTGCTGTTTTGGGCAGTTTTTGATTGTTGATTTTTTGCAGCAGCTTTTGTCTTCTTTTGGTCAAATTTTGGGTTATACCATATGTGAACTATTGTTTTTTGCAGTTTGTACTCGTGTTTTGGTTGTGTTTCCTCTCCAAATACCTTCTCTTCTCTACTTTTCTTCTAAATCCTCTATAGATGGCAGCTCCATGCACATCCACTGATGACAAGTACCGTGGATTTGATTATTACACGTGGAGTGTGGTGATGAAGGCTTGGTTTATCCAAAAGCGGTTATGGTACATGGTTGGTGGAGCTATTGTGCATCCTCAATAATCTTCTCTTGTTCCAGTTGATTTTGATGAAGATAACCATGAGGAAGCAGTGCTTACATGGGATTTGGATGATGCCCGTGCTTATTCGGCCTTACTTCGGTGTATTTCCAAAGAAGTCCTACCGGTGTCACCTCTTGCAGGACATCTTCAAACATATGGTCGAAATTGCAGTTGATGTACGAGGCTCCTTCCACCATGAGGGCCGTTTCTCTCTATGGCCAGCTCTAGCAAACTGAAGTTTGAAACCGAAGATACGATCCAATCATTCTTACTTCGAGTTACTCAACTCCAGGACCAGCTTCGCACTATGCAGTTTGCCCTATCAAAGACACATCTTGTTGGTACGGTACTCTACAAGTTCCTTGGGAGTTTGATGGAGTGGCGAATGCTTTACGAGCGTAGACATCTATGAATTTTGTCAGTTTTCGTTATATGTCCTTGATGCTACTTGAGCATGAGGCGACTTTACGACTACAGGGGTGGCTTCCGTCGCATTATGGAGGTTCAGGTGAGGCTCTCGCACCTTGAGAGGGGAGGGGTTTGAAGATAAATAAGTCAAAGGCCCAGTGTTATCACTGTGGCAAGAAGGGCCACTTGCAGAAGGACTGCAAAAAGTTAGTGGCTTCTAGGAAGAAAAAGGAGCAGAAGATGAAGCGGGATGCAGACTCCTCCGACAAGACAAGTCATCATCTGCTTCAGATTCCGACTTAGATGCTTTGGCCAAGGCGAAGTCTAAGGCGCGGAAGGGATCCTCTTCTTTGCATCGTGGGAAGGGCTTGGTGGCCCCTTTCTTAGCTGCTTTCTAGTAGTGTGAGTATAGCGCGATCTTTCCTTTTATTATCCTGATTATATATTTACAATCAGATCTAACTGCTGCAAGCACAATCAATCTTTCCTATGCAACCATGAATGCATGCACAAATCAAAAAAGAAACAACAGTAAGTGTTTTTAGTATAGGAAGCATCCACACCTAATTCTAGGGTTTCTTTTTTAAGGTCCTACCTTATTCTTAGGATTTCACTTCCTACTTGCAACTCTTTTTTCGTATTTGCAAGTTATTTCTGGAATTTGAAGTCTATTTTATCCTTATAAAAAGAATTGGTATTTCTGTCCTAAAAGATAATATGGGCATTTATACGTTGCTTTGCCCTAACCCGCGCTTAGCAGGATTTCAAATACTTTTCCAAGTCTATTTAGACTTTAGAATTTGTATCGACAAATTCTTATCAATGTTAAACAAGTCGTACAGACTTCCGATATTTATTTAATTTCTTGATATTGATAGTTTCAAGGTTGTCAAGTATTTCATAGTTGTTTTTGCTTCAACATTCTCGATATTTTAGGTAAGGTTTTCTTGCTGACTCATACATGGGTTAACTCATGATATTGACGTTCTTGCTAATATAATCATTAATATTAACATTGTGTGTGTTTTCAGTAAGAAAATAATTTTTATTTTATTCTACTCATATTCCATGGTTTAATCAACGATGTCTGACCATTTGTTGAACTTTCAACGTTATCTAGAATATCAAATTTCATTTAGCTATGTCCTAAGTGCAATGTTGATTGTTTTTCTGAAAACTTTATTTTAAGCAATGCAGAAATCATAAGTGTAATTTTTCTTTCATATTTCATACATTAAATTATATTTTGACGCACCTAATTTATGCGCATCTAGTATATATTTTTCTATGTAATTTTATGTTGATTTAGTGTATTGATTATTTCATGATATTATCTAAATGACTTTCTATAAATTATTATAAAACTCATATGCGTCTGTTTATCATTAGCAAAATGAAATAGAGATAGTCACTTTCAAGGAAAAATTATAAAATTTTCATTTTTCTAACACCGTTTACCTTTTTTCTGATATTATAATCACACGTGTCATTAATGAAATGATAATAAATATCACGAAATAAATCATAATTAAGATATTTTTTTAATGACATGCAGATACTTCTTTTCTAAGTGAGTATTTTCACTGAATAGTTAATTGTTTTATTACTTAGGCTATTTTTCTAAGCGGCAATTCATATGTATTTTCTTTAAAATGCATTTATAATTATTTAAAGCCAAATATAGTGATAAGATTATAAAACATTATTTTTTTCCAAACTGACAATATGCTAACTCTATCAAGTTTGCAGTAATGGGGGTTTCGCCAATTCCTACAGCGTCATTTTCTCTATCAGTCATGTTTCTTGCTTCTCTTGCTTCGAATGGCCTTCTTGAAATTTTGCGACCTCGTGGAGCCATGAATGTCAGGTAAAATTGACGTGGTAGTTTAAGGAGAGTTGGTGGTCGTCTAAAAAAATTTCGCCAGCGTTTTGCTTAGTGATATGGCCGTATGGAAGGAAGGCGTAATAGGGGATAGAGAAAATGGAAAAGAGGTAGAAGAGGGGTATTTTCCTCCTTCAAGGCTCAAGCTACAATGGAAAAGAGGAGTGGAGAAAAATTTCCATCATCAGGAGGTTTTTCTTTTTTGCTTTCTTTGTGAAAAAGAGGGGGTGTATTTATAGCCATGAGGGGGAGTATGTAGTTGACTCATTCTTTTGGCTACTTGTTAAGAGCCAAGTGAGCTTGATTAAAAATGCATTTTGATTACTTATCTATTGGATGGTGACATGGGGATGATTTCAAAATGCTTTCTCTCTCCAGGTGTCAAAAACGTCATGATTTTTGGCTTATTTTTTCAAAAACGTCTTTTTTTCTTCAAAACAACTTCATCTGGTGGTTTTTGGCTAAGTTACCTCATGACTTATCTAGTTTATAAAGTCATGCCATACTCTTTGATACTTAACTTACTCAATATCACGCTCGTTCTTGCGTGTTTTTTGTCTATTGATTAAGGCTTTTGCGATTTGTCATGCGGTTACGAAATCAATACGATCTTTGACGCATTAAATGGAATCGGGAATACTAAATTAAATATAATGCGGAAAAAGTTATGATCAAGCAGTCGTAATATTATTTACGAGGCGTCTTTGCTTCTTGTTGATTGGGAACATTGAGGCGTCTTCTCGTGTCGGATTGGGGAATTGATTTAATGCAAGACTCGATATTAAAAAAAATTAAGTGCGGCCACTTATGTGATAACCCAATAAGTAAATTTTCAAAACATTTCAAGCCCGAATTTGTTTCTTGATATGAAGTGTTATGGCGGGAATATTACAACTCCCAAGTGGTTCTGAGTATTAGGTAGCTCTTGAACAAGCATTAATTAATTGATTAATGCCTAGCTCCTAGTGTCACCATTGACGTTAATAGCTAATTAAATACCCTAGACCCAAATCGACACCAGGCACCACTTGTACATGACCGGTATAACTATTTCTACTTAGGGTCCTTGGCATGCCATTATGACTTAACTGACTTGCACATCATATGGGTATCTCACATGTGTACATTTGATTAATGCCTAAGCCAAATGCTAAGCAAAGCATTCAAAATACATGTTTGTGACATCTATTGTTGTTTGTTGCTGCTATTGACGGTCATTACTAATTAGCAATATAAAGAAAAGCCAGTTTTCCTGTTTGCAAGGGGACCCTCTTTGGTGGGTCAATTTAGCCCAAGTGGCATTCTCTCTCCTTTCTTTCTTTGACTTGCTAAATTGTTTCAAGTATTCTTTTAGCATGAACAAATTTTATAACTGCAAACAAGGGCAAAGATTGCTTATTTCCCATCATAAGTTTTATTTTGGAATTGGCATAGTGCTGTTGTGTTTTTAAAAATATTTTATAAGCAGTGCTTGGCAATGTTATATTATGTTGATTCGTTTTTTTCTTGTGAATGCCAGATGTCATTCCCATTGAAGCTGCACGGTCACGCTTTCTGGAGCTTTTGCTCTCTAATTTTATCACACATCATGTAATTCCAAGTTCTGAATCCTCTGATTCATTGTACAATACTCCAAATGGAAAGGAGAAACCGAAAAAAAGAAAGACACGGGAAGTCCAATATGAAGGGGATCCAAAATATGTGTTACCTCTTGCCTATATTGTGAACCTATATGAGACCCTTGTCAATGAAATAAATGCACGACTCTTGACAGTTGAAAATATACGTGAGAAGACTATGAGTGTTGCCCTTGAAGCTGCTGGTGGGCTTTACAGAAGGCTTATCAAAATGTATCCTAAATCTGGTGAGAAATATGAGCTGTTGAGGTTTTCTATGTTTTGCAAAGACTGGAAATTTTTACATGTTATGACAAGAAGTCAAAGGCTTAGACTTCACTGTGCTATTTTCTTGTTTATCTCAGGTACACAATGCAACTTTAAAAGAAGAGAAATGGCTTCGGCAATGGAGGCAAGAAACCGTTTTCCCCATCTGATCTCTGGTGATGAAAAGCGTGTAAGATTTGTGGTGGTTCATGGCTTGGAGCTTGTAGAGCGACCCAATATGCCATATGAAGATGCAGAATGGTAATCACTGTGAAAGATGAATTTGCACTAAATAGTACGGCTGAGACTTATTGGCAAGCAATTTTGTGTAATGACAAAGTGTATCAGAGTCCCTGAGATTTGAGAAGGATTGCATAACTAACCATGCTAACAAGATACATGTGGCTGTTTTGAGCAAATGTACAAAACGAGACCTTGTCATTAGGTGCTTTGAGTTGCTACCACTATCGTTCATTTCATGGGGTGAATATTTGAGTATGAAAATAGAAGGTTTAGTCTCCAAACACTGCTTATGATGAAGTATAATAACACTGCATGCAGGTTTAAGCGGCTAACTGGAAGACATGAGGCTGCCATATCTGAAAGGGATTACAAATTCTTTGCCCCAAGGCACAAGTATCGCAGACCTCCCCAGCATTCAATGAATCACAGTCCAGTTCCGGTGCGTTATGTAGGTTAATCTATTGAAACTGTGGAGTAGCCTTAAAGGTTTGTAAACTTGTTCTACATGTGTAAGATTTGCTCCTATATGTTGTTTCACTTTGCAAACATCAACGCCACTCCCTGTATAGACTCAAGGGCTTGGAACACTGATTTACATTTTATGGCTGCTTAACTATTACGAGGGTTGGTGCTTTTCAAGTCAATTGGCCTAGAGTGCAAGCTAACAGACCTTTACATAAATGTACGTATTTTCAGGCTCTAAGGGTTTGGATGGGATGAACAAACTTGCCTGCCAAAGGGACATCAATTCCACTGGCAACTGCTCCCTACATAGAGTCAAGGGCTTGGAACACCCATTTACCTTTTATTGCTGCTTAGCAATTATTAGACTTGGTGCTATTTTCGATTCAAATGGCCTAAACTGCAAGCTAACATACTTTCACTAGACCTAAGTACTTTCAGACCCTAGGGTTTTGGATGCTATGAATAACCTCAGAAATATGAGTGTTGTCAGTTCAGAAAGTAGGGTTATAGGTCTGAATCTTTATGCTTTTGACAATGGATGATAGAGAAAAAAGCTGTGTGGAGGAAAGCTAGAGTATGATGATAGTGACCATTGGTCCATCAATTTTAGTCCTTGCACCCTAAGTGCGTCTGGCTGAGAAAAACTTCATGGATGAACCTTACAAAGGTTGATGAAGAGTTCTGCACACGGGGGCAACAGCTAGAAGAGGCGAAACAGCCTGAATATGGCTGTGAATGGCTGAGTTGTTATGGCCTTTCTATGGTATAAAACTATGGAAAAGCCCGAGAGGACACAAATGGACCAAACTTGTTTTCTCAAACTAAGAATAGTTTCCTATCTTGTTTTTAATTCCCACCACACGCCATAGGAACCAAGCCATCTACTGTTTTTACTCTGCACACCAAGCTATCTACTGTTTTTATCTCTGCATACCAAGCTATCTACTCTTTTTAACTCTGCATATAGATGAGTTAAAAATCTGTAGCTACAGTTTGTTTAAGCAGTGCTATAATTTGTATGAAACACATGGTAGATTCATTTATTCAATTTTCATATCCTGAGGGAAATAAAGTTTTGCATTTCTCCATCACGGTAGGACACAACCTCTTCTTATTAGATTTCTACTTTAGTATTTTATTTGCTCTATCTGGGGAAGGCGAGGACTTGAAGAGATCCTCACTGCCCATACAGATCCTTGAATTGAGGGCAGGCACTTGACATAAAGGATTCTGTTTTGGAGACTTTCATAGATCAGTTTTGGAGCTTATAGCTGCCTTCATGTAGAAATGCAGACAGTAATTTCTTCTGGTTTTCTCTACAGCTATTTTCTTCTTTGGTCAGATGGTGTCTACTTTGTCATTAGTCCTGACCATATGTTTGGCACAGCCTAAGAGTCTTGAGGTTGAGACTGAAGCAATGTTGTAGTGACAGCTCAATGTCTAAGTTATGAACTCTCTGCTTAGCCAATACCAAACTTTGCCTAATCTCACCTACCATATTATCATACCATTGGCCATAAGAACCAATAACGCTTTTTTGTGACAGAATAGTAAAGAGGGAAGCAGCTGTTTTAATGTTTATGATAACCCTTTGTCCTTTTTGTTGCCCTGGCTGGCTGCTCCTCATGGCCTTTCTTACATTTATGTGTTGAAAGCTTCAGGCAAAGTCTTATTCACATAAACTACAAAGTTACAGCCAAAATTGTGGAAGTCCCGGGGTCAACATCTTAATTCTTGTTGCTTTCAGATCAGAACATCTTTTTAGTCTGTTACATCTCACATATTCTGCATGATAGTTCCAACATGTTGTATAAGTGATGCGTATACTAGAGAGATGCTAGAAATTTGTGGATGGGCCCATGCACATATTCAGTATTCAGAGTATAAATCGCTGTAGTAGCACTCCAAACAGCCAGCCTTGTACTTGGTCTGTGAACAATGCATGCACACACATCCTCCTCCTTTAGCACAATATCCTTAATATCAAAGAGCAGATGTTCATGGTATTTTTGATTTTGAATACTGAATGCATTGTGGTGACTTTTCAATCATTGCACTGATACTGATGAATTGGAGAGAGACATTTTTACTTTTGGACGTTTCACTTCAAATTCCATCTGCCTGCAGCCAAACATGCATGGACCTTTGATTGTAGCTAGTAAGTTGGTTTTTTTTGGGGTTTTTTTTTTTGGTTTTTTTGGGTTTATTTTTTTGGTGGAGCAGATGCAGCACCAGATTCAACATCAATCACATACTATGGAATGCCATTCAGAGCATCAACCGCAAATACCTGCCCATTCACAGCAGCCTTTACCTCTTACACACCTACAACACTCTCCACAAGGCTCTCATCTGACAGACTCTCTACATGTACAACATACATCATCTTCTCCACAGCATGTTCGAAGAGGAATGCACCCCCCTTCTTTACATGTCGGGGCCCGCATTATGGTCTTGGTATGTGAGTTACTAGTCGCTGACATTTGTATCTGTGGTGTAAGTTGATTTGACAAAATTTTGAGGTTTTGCTTTCAAAAAAGAAAATTGTATAACTACAGAAACAAAGCTACCATCACAATAGTGTCAAGAGTTAAGTTTACTTTTAAGGACATCTTGAGCAGTTACTTTTAAGGATATCTTGAGCAGTTACTTTTATGGATATTTTGAGCTGACATTGGTTCTATCCTATCCAGCCATCACAGCCAGCTAAATATTGCGATGAATGTGGTGCTCCATATTTAAGAGAGACATCCAAATATTGCTCTGAATGTGGTACCAAGAGGGTACTATTTACAAGCCAGCTCATGTAAGGAAATATTCTCAGGGTATTGTGAAAACTGGAAGAGCAACTCTCTGGTTGCTCATTGAGAACGTCAAGTTGGGAGCTCCTATCAGCAAGCTGACAGGTACAATCTAAGCTGAAATTGTTCCTAGTGATTGCAGGGTCTTTTTTACATATTTGAAGGAAGTGATTCTGCTTTGCAGCATCACTCTTATGAATGATGATGTAATTACAAACAGTTTGTAGTCCACCTGTATTATGTTATCTTGCTTATGATAGAAAAATAGAATATATATTGCTACACTGGAGTCATAAATGCTTGTTTCTACATTTGCTAGGAGTAGCTTAGATCTTCAAGTATAGTTCTTCAGATTTGTTTTATTGAATTGCATTATATTATAGGGGCACTCCTGGAACATAGAGATGTTCTCCATTTTTCATTTAGAAGGCATCATCTTGCTGCTTCAATTATAAGTCTAGCATATTGCAAGCCATTGGAGGCATGCCAATGTATTCCTAAAAATTGAAGTCTTTAAGCTATGGGCATTCTAGAGATCTAGACGTTATTCAAACTGAGACAAGTTTCCCTAGTCTGCATGGAATGTTATAAGAAGACATGGTATTGCATCTTTAAGACTTGGGGCCACCCAAATAGGGCTCATACTTTGTAGACTGATCAGATTGTTGTGTGGAAGTCCCCTGTCATTCAAGGCTCAGATCAATCTCATTTAATGATTCTGGCAGTGACATTTTATTTGCCTCTGTTATATTGGAAAGCCTGTCATTTGAATAGCTTTTTCTCCATGTTATTTTGAGTACTTTTGCCCTTAGAAGGAAGAGGAGAATAAACAGGGGAAGAAGGTTGCAGTCTCCAATGATAAGAGGGAGATGTGGTTTGGGAAGCATTTTGTTTAAACTTACTTGAGTAATTCACAGAACTGGTATTTTCTTGACATTTAAGATTTGGAAAATATAGACTCTTGTTCAACCATTTTGAGGTGGATTAAATTTCCTTCTCCATCCATTTTGAGTAAGCTCTGTGGTGAAGCTAACCCGTGTTTTCTTCAATCGCGGACGTAGGATAGATTATGTGAATCCTCAAGCTCTGAGATGGAAAGCTGATATTAAGAATATGACTGAGGTAGGATAGATTTTGTGAACCTCCTCCAGCTTTGAGATGGAAAGCTGAAGTTAAAAAGATGAATTAGGCTTGTGTTATCAGGAGTAAAGACACAACAGACTCTGGGGGACTCACAGACACATGCACGCTCGTGTGCCCACACACACAGTCTTACATGTAGGTTGTTTGTCAGGTGATGGATCAGCTGTCCATGCAAACAAGGTTTTTTGGTGTATTCACGAATTGAAAAAATGGCAGTTTGAAAGTCTTCCGAATTTTAGGTTCAAGTATTCAGAAGTCCTTTGCCATTTAGATTGAAGGTATTCTCTTGTGGAGAATGTTGGTGGGGGCATTACCCCTGCATGCTGAGAAGAGTTCTCCTGAAGATGTAACAGTCCCAAAATTTTCCTCACCTTCTTGGCTGGGTCAGTGTGTCATAGAGTTCACAAAATGGAGAATGGTAACCTACAGTAAGCAGACGAGTTTGGTAGTTTGTGGTAGGTGACTTAAAACATGGAATTTTAGAAGGCTCATTACTGTGGAGCCAAAGAAGAAAGAATTCAAGGTGGCTTAGTCATAAGCAGTTTGGTTGTTTGGTTTCATGTGCACAGCTTGGTTTGTGGTGATGGAGCCTTAGATTCAGATCTAAGTGTGGAAGCTCTAAAGGAAATACTGCTTTTTTGGGCTGGCTTGAATTTCTTTTAAGCCTGCTTCACAGATGAATCCACTTTACATGTCCTCCATATCCTTTCTACAATTTGGGTAAGGCAATTAACAAGCAAAAGAAACCTGTCTAGAGAACAAGCAGCACTTGCAGGTGGACAGAGCCACTGAGGTGTGGTTGTCAATGTCTCTTTGAAAGGACAAGCTGATTAGTTTAACCATGTGATTTGGTGTTGGCATCAACTATGTACACCACCTTCTTGTTCCCTCCTCCCCCCCACCCTTAAGTCATTGAGATTTTGATGCAAACCTTCACTTGAACACTATACATTTATATTAAAGGCTTATCCATCTTCTTCAAGTCATAGGAGGTTGACGTGGTGGGTAAAGCTAATATGGATAGTTTGACATTTGGTCTTTGGATTTTCTAGTTGTGGCTACTTCAGCTTTTTTGTTTTCCAATGAAAGGATTTTCTCATAGTGATGTGTGTGGTTGACTTTAAAACTTTGTGTGTAATTTCTTATCGTGATGATTTGACTCACTTTCTAGTCTAGAATTTAGGTCAATATTCTATATTTTGGCACTAGAGAATACGCTTATTGATATCGAATGTCTTCACAGTTAACAAAAGAATGTTTCAATGACAAATCCATAATGAAATTAATTTAAATGTTTCATTTATGATTCATAATGAAATTAATTAGAGAATGTTGCAATGATGATAAACTAAAAAAATCAACAAGTGCTCCAAGAAAATATAGGTTGAAGAAAATGTTTATAACAAACAAGCAAAGAGCACAAAGTATAATATGATTTTATGCATCCATTTGTAGATAGCTTTTTGTATTTAGTATGAAATAAATAATAAGTTAAATGCCCTTTTACTACTTGTGTACATGGTTTTAAAAATTTTGAAACATAATGTTTCACTTTGTTTTTATAAAATAGTATTTTTAGAATTTGCCATTAGCTTCTATTAGATTTTTTTAAAAATGAAGACGTGAAATATTAAAAAGGTATGAATGTGCAATTGGGGATCTTTCCCCTATCTATCAACCACATGACTTATAAGCCTTACCAAGCTACCTCGACTTACAAGCCAAAAATTTATACATCAGAACTTGGTGGAGCTATTCTAATTGTACGAAACACAAGGTGAGCTCGTTTGTTCATTTGTTTGATGTGCAGCTTGAGATCCATTATCAGTAACTAGCATGGTTTGGGTGGCATGAGGGTTACTAGCCATTTGCATCGTTGTGTTATCCATTGTAGAGGGGTTCCCAGTGGCTTGTGAAATCGTTAACAGTGAACCCCAATCAGGCGAGGTAGAGTAGACATCGACAAGAATCCTGATGGTGTAGTCCCTAGTTGTAGTTGTATTTATAATGCTTTGGAGCAGTTCAGCAATCTCTCTTGATTTAGTTTCTCTTTCCTCTTTCAAGCATCTGGTGCTTGAATGTTTGGGAGGTTTGCATGTCATGCGTCTCTAGTTTCTGGGCATTTCTTTGAACCTGCCAACAAAGATCCACTTTAAATTGAGGGAATAAATCGACATTTTTATCATTAAATGCTTCTTCATTGTGCGCAAATTTCTATTAGATTTGTAAAGTCGTGATTGCTGAGCTCTCTCTATCTAATCTATATTTGCCTCCAATATTGTCGTAATGGTGCTATGAAGGAATGATGATCTAGTAAAATATTCAAAGATTTCATTTTGATTAAATGATTGCTATGATGAGCATTTGATATCGAGGGATTTTACCTTCATACACCAACCAATAGCTTGTAAAGTTGCGAATGTGCCATCGTTCACTACATTTACTTTTGAACAACTTATGCTCCTTAACTAGGTCATTAAGGTGTGTTCTTTTGGCCATATAATTGCAATGATCACACACATGTTACATCAATGAGATGGACAAATATTCTCTTAATCATTGGATGATTTTCCAATGGGAGTGCTTGTGCATACAAGCTAAATGTTGAATTTTATCTTTTGCCTTATGGCCATTAATGTCAAGTTGGGAAGAACCTTTAATCCATATGCTTTTTTCCTTGATCTTTAAAATGTAGAAATAATCTCTTCATGATGACCATGACAGGCATAGTGAATTGTTGATTGTACCATAAATTCCTTTATGTCCACGTCCCAATCTACCCGCTGGTGGAAGATCTTAGATTACATCCTAGAAGGTTGCTTTAACTACATTAAGTTGACCATAATCTTGAAAAATCTTGTTGTTTTACCCACATTGACAAGGTCCTTCGAAGGTCTTGTAGTTTTTCAAAAATGTTACAAGAGTCACATAGTTAAGAAGCGTCTTCTCTTTGAGGAATATGTATATATTTTCATTCTTTGCATTATTTCAAAAAAAGAAGCAATTTTTCTTTTTCTTAGGTCAAATCTTTTGTTGCATGATATGTTTACTTAAGCAAACATAGCAAAAATTGTCCTAGTAGGCTTTATGATATTCACTTCTAGATAGGTTGGGGTGTATGAGGCCTTCCTTATGAAGAATAGGCATGGCAAGAGGTGGCTTAAGACTACTTATCCCACAAGTTGAAAGTCATGGTAACTTTTGTCTCCACGATTATAATCAAGGTTGGCCAAAGCCATACTTAAAGGAAAAAATTGGCTTTCAAAATAGCTATGCTATTGGTCTATGTTGTCATGCAACTTCAAGTTATCCAAACACATGTAGATTGGCTATTTTTCCCGCTAATTAATGGGCAAAGTGTTTTTCTTCAGCTATTGATTCAAGATAAGAACAAAATTTGATTTTTCAAGCAACAATCGGAGCTTCATAGAGTGGCAACAAGAATTTGTGCTATAACATTTTTGTAGTTTTGGCAATTCGTTAGTTGATGTTTTGAATGAAGAAAGTCTACTTCCATTCTTTTGAAAACAAGAAAAGAAAAGCTCTGGCTTAAATAGTAAGCAAGTGTATCACCATGTGAAGAGGTAAAGCTTTGGCACATGTAAGTGCATTAATATTGGGAGAGGTGGTTATGTTTGTGGGGGCTAGGTGAGGACCAAGTTATGGGACACTTACAACACTTTTAAGAGACACACTAGACATATTCAATGAACAAGTGGATTTAACATTTATTGAGGAGAGCTCATTAGTCTTGAGGTACAATACTACATTTGACAATGCTCCTTTAAACAAAAAATGGCAAGGATAATCATTATGACAATGGTTCTTATTAACTAGCAAATGTACTAGCTCATCATAGGATCAATGGATTTAGGTTGAAGCCTCACACTTATAGCACAATGACTATCGAAGAGGATGGAATTTGTTGATTATTTAATGGGCATTCAAATAATTCGCTGTCTTCAAGCTTTCCATATTGTAGTCTACACCATGGCCGCCTCCTAAGCTTAAACACACTTCAAAACCTAGTTGCCTTAGTTGTATATAATTGTATGCCCTAGTTCTATATAGCATTATGCCTTATGAATGATATCCTTGTATCTAGTCATTTAATTTGGCCCCATTGAGTATCCTTACAAAATGCGGTAAAAAATTGGCATAAGGGAAGGAATCTCATTGTTAGAATGTGGCCTTGTGGACTTGGCAAGGGAAAGAATCTCATTGATAGAATGTAGGCTTGTAGACTTGCTCCAAACTAAGTCTCTAATTTATGTAATGTAGGATTGTAGACTTACCCCCACCTGAATCTCTCCAATCTATGCCACATGGTTTTTGTAATAATTGCAAATGTCTCATGATTCAATGTTGTGGCAAGGGAAGGTGAGATACCCTTCATACCATTTGTTCATCTTCATTGAGCCCTTTGTTCAATGTAAATATAAATCATGGGATTCCATGAGAAGTGGAATGGCATCCATCGCTACTAGCAAGTTGCATTTCATTAGGGCTATCATTTGAATGCCTCCTTTATAATCCAAGCTCATTTCTTTAAAATATCTCTTGGACTCCTTCCATGGCTCCTTCTAGGAAACATAAAGTTTCTTGCAATCTTAAAGAGAAATGATGAGAAGAGAAAAAGAAACGAGAAACAAAGTGACACACAAGAAATAGAGAGAAGTAATGCTTCTACATTCTTCCATGCCATATATGAAGAGGAGAAAGAGAAATGGTGAGAAGAGAAAGAAGACGAATAATAAAACTGAACAAACTAATATAACAAAAGAATACATGAAATAACAAAAGTGCAAGAATTGAAATGATTAGCTCCCAAAGAAAACATAATCAAATTCAAAAGACAGTCATATTCAAAGTTTTTGAAACATGGAACTTTATTTTTTGAGGTCCTAGTGAAATTTTTTGAGAATGGGACCATTAAAAATGAAAGGAAAGGAGAGAGAAAGATGAGATAGATGCAATCATAATTTAATGCTTATTCGGACTTGAAATTGGAGAAAAATGAGCAATTAATAAGGTGTTTACTTTCCTATTTTTATCTAGTTAGGATATAATTAACAATTTATCCACATCCTTATAGGGTTTGTTTGGCCTTAAAATTGCTCCTAATGGCTCAAAATATGACTAGTATGAATTGCCCATTATCACTCACACACACACACACACACACACACACACACACACACACACACACACACACACACACACACACACACACACACACACACACACACACACACACACACACACACACACACACAGCTCAACTCTAGGGATAGTATGTGTGCATGTTGGTCAAAAGTGTGGAGAGGCAATACACATCCCTTCGATGATGAGGGTAATAAAGTCTTGAAGGAAGCCCAATGTACATATTAGTGCTTCTTTTGTGAGGAGAGGGTAGTCATAATATTGGATCTTAACCTTTTGTGGACAGTGATCGCAATTGGAAGTAGTCATAGTAGAAGATTGGGTTCGCAAAAGGTGGATTGTTAGGCCCATGGTTGAGGGGATCCCCAAAGAGGATGTTGTGGAAATATATAATAGTCTACAATAGCTAGGCAAACAAAATTCTTCCATATCTTCCATTGCTGTCCATGAAAGCATGGATGTTTCAAAGCTGTTCTCTTGTGTTGGGGTTGGGTGGGACTACGGCGAGACGCTGATTGTTTTCTAGATTGAAATTATATGTTGTCATATTTACCATTTGAGGTCTATCAAACAAGTCGAGTGAAAGTTGTTTTATTTTTTCATTTGAATAGTTACAAAGGGGGATTTGAAAAGAAAAAACACAAAAAGTTGAATTTCATGGAAATAATTGGATAAATAGATAGAGAGGATGAACGAGATTATTAATTTATATTTAGTTAGTCGATCAATAAATCGATTTAGATAAACTAATCTACTAATCAACATTTCAAGGAAAATATGAAATGGTTATGTTAAATTAAATATTTTTAGTAAATTTAGATGAAGGATTAATGTGCTAGCCAAATTAATGGTTGTTATTTTCACTAAAGCGATTCGGTACAATTTTAACTAACTACTTGTTAGGGGTTTTACCCTTGGGATCTGTACTAAGTTGGTGCTTCACATCAGAGGAAACAACATGCGAGGGGGAGGAGGATATTATTAGGAGTTAGGAGTTAACACCGAGGGGCTCTACATGTACTATTAATAGTTATTATACTAAATTATAATAGTTGATAGCAATAAATAATTAATATATTCAAAGAAATCATCAGCATAACCTTTTATAATGGTATTAATATAGTTACATATGAATATTCATAAGATTATTAATAATAACATAACCTTTTATAATGGTACTAACATAGTTAACATATGAATATTCATAAGATTGTTAATAATATACCTTTTAATAATGACATTTACATTATTAATATATTAACATCAATACTTATGACTAATATTGATATACTATAATTACTATCATGCAATAATGTGTTAATCACATAATATTGATTTGTTAATATTTGAAGTATGGATATTATTAATTATATTATTAATAATAGTGAGACATACATCTTGTGCAAATTTTATTAATTACATGCTATTACAATATTATAATAAATGCATATGTAATTATCAATGTTCATAAGTGATATGTTAATAATGTATTAATAATATGTAAATACAAAATGAATACACATGATTAATTCAATTGATAATAATGTTAGCAAGACCTTTTGTTTAAATTTTTGACAAATAAAAGTGAAATTATTTTAGCATTTTCTCCCTAACAAATGTCCCACTTAATATTATTCATTTTATTTCTCATAAGTGCATAAAATTGCAGGGCTTTCAAATGGTTCACCCCTTAGAGGTTTTGCAAGGAGTGCAAGAACTTGACACATGGCACCTTCACACATTTGGTATTATTCATTTTCTTTCTCATAAGTTTGCAAATGTTGTGGGGGTGGCAGGTGGTTGACATATGGCACCCTCAAATTTTTATTGAGGTTCATTTTCTTTCTCATAAGTCTGTAAAAGTTGTGGGGGTGCTAGGTGGTTCACATGTGGCACCCCCAAAAATTTTACGCGGGGTGCAAGAAGTTGGCACATGGTTCCCCTTGCAAAACCTCTCAATATGTATATATTATAGATTTATTTAGGGGTCTAGTCATACCATTCTAACCAATTGATTATATCACCTTGTTGATCATAATATGCACTATTATCATATATTCTTTCATAGTATTGTATAAGCTATGCATACAAGTAATTTTTGTGATATGTTATTCATAATACATAGTAGTATCATTTATTTTTTTGTAGTATTATATAAGGTATACATGTAAATTCATCCTTTTATTATGTGTATTATGATTATCTAGTCATAATATGTAGTATTATGATTAACTTTTTCATAGTATTATAAAATCCATGCATATGCCATTATCTTGTTATACACTTACTCATAATACATAGTATTATCATTTATTCTTTTTAGTACTATATAGGGGATGCATATAAGGGATATTGGTGGGCCAAATAATGATAAATAGTAGTAACACATATAAGTGAGAAATCATTAGTTGTAAGTAGCTTTGCATGTGCAAGGACTACAAACCAATGAATTGCCAAAGAGAGTTAAATACATAGAGCTTTGAATGTATATGTTAGTGTGATGAGTACTATAATCCTTTTAGGTTCCATGTGATTGGTTAGTGAGCACTATTATCTTGTTGGGTTGTGTGTGACTATTTAAATATAAAGATTTAAATGAGTCATAGGCAAATGTGATGATAAGTTTAATAGGCCAGTTAGTTGATAGCCTTGAAATGCAAAAAAGAAGAAGGAAATACCCCAAAAAAGAGAGAAAAAGATCTCTCGATTAATAAAACAATCTTAAGCTACATGTGTCAAGAAGGATCAAGGTGTAATTTTCAAGCACTCTTAATCGGGCAATTACAAAACTAGTAGCATTTGTGGTCAAATTTGAAAAGGAAAAGCTATTTAAGTAAAATTTTTTGCCATGGATGTGTTTTTACTTAATTAAAGGATTATTTATCTTTATGCTAGTATTCCAAAGGAGTTTTTAAAGGAGAAGGAATCATATTCCTTCCTTGAAGAAAGGGTGCTCTTTGTTTTACTCTTACAAAATGTGCCAACCACATAACATCATGAAGCAACAACATATATGTGTGCTTTGTGGAACTCTAGCCATGGTCGATCATTGGCTTGCACAAAGTATGGAAGCATTAACCAATTGCTTTTTTTTTTGGGTAGTATTGTCAAGTTGTTTGTGCAATGTTGTTTGTGAGTGTATGTCAATGATGAAGCGATCTTGTTGAGGTTGTATATTGCATGATTGATTGATTTTTCATTTAATCAAATAATAAATGGATAATGAGGGTATAGAAGAGCTGTGACTAAGTGCATTCCATTGCAAGATGTAGGAAACATGCATTTCTAGATAGCACTAAAAGTTGACAAAAATGTGTGGGGAAGATCTTGCCCTTATATCAATATAATGATGGTAAAGGTAGATGTGTGTGAAGGGGGGAGTATCTATTTAATTAGGCTTATCCGGCGATTGATGTAGCCAAGAAGGGGATTATGTATGATACACATGTGATGGTATTATTCAAGTAGTAGGATTGTTGTGATTACGTCTTTGTGGATATAGTTGCCACTTTAAGTCCCATGAACCTTCTTTGATAGGATTCATGTTGTCTAAGGTTGCTTTTTTTGGTGGGTGCATCATCCAAGTTAGGGGTGGCCCTTTACTATTTTGAAGAAATATAAGATTCTATACTTTTTTCTCCCAACTAACTTAGGTTTCTAAACTCGTCTTGCATCATTGGTGAAGTCTTCCTTCCTAAATCTTGCAACGAATACCTAGATGAAGTCAAACTCACATGCTAAATGCTCTAGGGGTTGGTATCTTGAGTATCTTAATGGGAATGAGAATTCATGGTTTGGTCACATCAACTTTCATAAATAGAACATAGGTCTCATTTGTGCACTTTACTATGTGATCACAACACTTGAACTCAAGACCTTATGTGACTACATACACACCCATAACACTCTGGGTTGATGGTATGGGATGCCAACCCTTGTGGTAGAGGTTAGGCCTATTTTTTGCTACTTGCAAGGCTTGGGGGAGAGCTCATATTGGCTCTATGGTTCAGAGGTGAGCATGATGTTTGTTTTCTTATGTTTGTTGTATGTGCTTGTTTGGCTTGTGTCATATCGTGTGTTTAGGATGGACCATTGGGGCAAGGGATTACATTAGCATTGGAGATTCTTCCTACTCTAACGTGTGCATTGAAAAGATGAAAGAAACCACTAAAATATTGGTAAAATCAATTAATGCCATCACACATTGCACTTGTTAATGTAGATATTTGGATTACCATTGACTACCACAATATTGGTATTGTAGGATCTTACTTATACTTATAGGATATTGACAACACTTTGGTGACTTAAACTGGTGGTTGGAAGGTAGGTAGTTTTGCTTGCCATGTTTCCTCACTTGATGATGCAAGATAAACCCTATAACAACAATACCTTAGTTCATTATAGATTCTCAAAATTGGACATCTTGATGCCTTTGTATCAACGATTCTTACTCAAAATAAGGATCATAATTACAATGCATGGCGAAAGCATAGTTTTCTTGAATGCCAAATGTAGTCTGCAGTGAATGCACAATCTTTTTGAACATAATATGTAGAATCCTTCATTTGATAACCAAAATTTGATAAGAAGGTACACAAGGGTAATCTTCTTCTTGGTAAATGTTTAGAGAACCTTATCAACTCGTCATACAACATTACAAGGTAAAAACTACATCTATCTTTCCAATATATACATTGAGAAGATTAACGGTGCATCAACACCTGGGGTCCTATTGGCTTCTTAGTTGTAGGTGCCTTCCAATCTCAACTTATGATTCAAAGTTTCAAAGCTTAAAAAGGTTTGCATTTACAATCTAACACCTCTCTATAAAAACCATGGAGAGAATTCATCAAGAAGGTTTTTTTGAACCTTAGATCTAGGATGGCATTGCTCAAGTATGATTTGAGTGAATGCATGTAAAAGTAAGTGTGATAATTCAAAATTATAGTCAATTTCTATATCTTATCCAAGTATTATAAAAGTATAAAACTTGTCTCTCATGATATGCGATGAGAACATATTGCAGATCATTAGGGTTTAAAATCTCAAAGAAAAAGTCTATAATTGAAGCATTTTTCTTGGTTAAAATCAAGGAATCCACTACATGTACTCTTTTTTTCTTGTCTAGTGGTAGTGTGCACAAAAGATAGTTATTTGAGCTCATATATAACTAGAAACATATAATAATAAGAAGCACTTGAAAAAAAAGATAGCGTCATAAGCTAAATTTTAAGATGCAAATGAGCCAAAATTTCAGATGCAAGGCAAACATATGGAAATATGATATGGAATCCAAAATGCCCCTTCAACTTGATCATCAAAATACTCATAAAAAAAGAAAATTTGCACTAAGAATTTTCATATTTCTACTTGTGATGGCCTTGCATATTAGATTTATGATACTCCTTAAAATTAGAACGTTAGGTCAAACAATTATTCTTTTCTCCAGGTAATTTATGTCATTAGTATATAGAGGAAATATGAGTTGATGCAAAAGGTTGAGAGGACCTAGGTATAAAATATAATTATTTTGACTAATAAGAAACTATCAATGAAGAGGAATTTTGAACTTAGAAGTTTTTTTCTTTCTTTGTAAAGCTAAATAAACTTGTTTCTTTGATAGTGCCACCAATATCTTCAATGTACCATGCAATATACCTCATGCTATCTTAGAAACCTGTTGGTAGGGACTCTTGGTGACAACTACTTTTGAACTTGAAATCAAAATGTGAGAGGTTCCATTGCATGTGCAACCTATTAATAAGATTAAATATCCATATGTTTAATGGAGTGATGCTAGACATTTCTATATGCATTGTGGGTTTCTCATATTTTCTACTTAATGTTGTTATATAAATTTGTGTATATGCATTTGCATATGCATTGTGAATTTCTCAAATTTTCTACTTAATGTTGTTATATTTGTTCATATATAGCACGCATAATTACATCAATATGCATTGACAAGTCTTTAAACATATTAAATTTAAAGAAATTGTGTTATTCTATACCTCAACCCTTTTACGTAAAGGAGGCAATTTGACATTCTGAGATTGCCTCCATGCATACCACATGCATGGATCAATTTCAACATGGTTTTCATCCATGTACACCCAAAGAAGAGTTCTCTGTCATTAGGAAAGTTCAAAAAGTTGAGTCCAAGGTATTTTGGACCATACAAAGTTCTCAAATGCCTAGGAGCTAATGCCTATAAACTGCAACTTCCTGATTATGTGAAAGCCCACAATGTATTTCACGTTAGTCTTCTGAAAGCTTATGTGGCAAATCAAGATCATATTCTTGATGACCAGCAAATTGTAATGCCTAGTCAAGGGAGCACTTGAACTCTAGCCTAATAAGATTCTAGAAGAGACGTGGATAAAAACCACACCATTTAGACATATTTCTTGCTTATTGGTATATTTTATTCTTTTCTTGGTAGGTCAAAAACTCTTTTTGCCATATTTGGTCAAAGTGGTATTTCAACTTGCTCTTCTCACCATTGGCATCCTCCACCATGGTCACTCCATTGTGCCTAGGTCGTAGGTTGTCCACCTCCCCTTCAAACTTTCCCATATATTTCTTTAATCCATGTCTATCTACCAACTCTTTAACTTCTAAATTCTTGACCATTAATTCAACAAGGTTATGAATCCAACATGTGGGGTCCGTATGGACCTTGACAAGCTCAATTGACTTGTCCTCAAGCATCTCCCCAATGAGTGATGGTTCACCTCAAAGTCCTCCATGTTAAAGTTTTCATGCAACATTTTCTTTAGTTTATCCACATCCATGACTAACTTCCTAGAAAGCAACATGTCATATACATAGAGAATAAAAATCGTAAGGCTGCCATCCATAGCCTTCCTAGTGTATAGAGAGTAAATTAATCTCACTTTTAGTATACCCCCTGAGAGTGCTTAGTGGGATCATGTTTCAAACTATATAAGCTCTTATGTAGCGTACATACCAACTAGCCCTTGCCTTCCACAACAAACCCTCCGGCTTCTATATATAGGTGTCTCATGCAAATCTCTATGCAAGAAAGTAGTCTCTTTATTCAACTGAACAAGCTCCACATCTTTCGTATGCAAGTATCATGTGAAGGATGGTCATGACTAGTGAGAATATCTCATCAAAGTGAGTTTCCTACTCTTGTTTGATCCCTTGGCCACCAATCTTGCCTTGTACTTAGGCAATGCATTAGATGGAGATCCCTTCAACTTTCTTGTAGATCCACTTGCATAGCAATGCATATTTGTCTTTAGGCAAAGGAACTAACTTTTAATTAGCATTTTTCACAAAAATTTCATATGTGGCTTCCACCATGACTGTCATTCTTAATCATTTAAGTAATTTAGCACTTGGTAGGTTCTTTTGCATGATTGTGGAAGAAATCTTACTTGATTGCTCTCAACATGCTTAATGCAACAATGATAAAGGCCTAGAATTGATGTCCATCACTTTGTTGAGATTCTAGCTTGTATGTTGAAGGTGTAGAGCCATTGTACTTTATATACTATGAATATTGTAGCATTAGGGAAAATTTGAGATCTAAAAATGACCCTTTAAGAGACTATGACCAAATTGTTCCCTCAAAAAATAGGAGAACAATATAAATTTTTATGTTGTCCTACAAGACTTATCTTTGTCACAAGATTTCTCTCTAGTAGTAGAATTCCCCCTTGACAAGTCTTTTTCTCACTATCAAAAGCATTAGAGCTCTTGTTAGCATCAACATTCTTACAATTAATCTCATCCACATGCAAGTTGCTTTCAATATCTATACTTTAAAAATTATCCTAGTGGTCTGGAATTGCTTATGGCAATACAAAATGTGTCAGGGCACTCATGTAAAGTAAGAAGAAAAAATATAGCCTTTATAGAATTGTGGAATTGATTGACTAATGACAATTCAAGTGACTAAGAATAGTGTTGAACTCATTCAGATAAGTAGACATAGAAGTATCTTCTTTTATATGCAAATCAATGAGCATCTTGAGAGCAACTATAGACATGACTTATTGTTAACATGAAAGATAGAGATTTAAAGCCAAGTCAGACACTAGAAGAATGCAAGCCAAAGTGCCAAAATAGGCATTGGAAAGGGTTATATTTTTGGGATTCATTTGAGTAATTTAGGCACAATCATCCATGACGATGTGTAATTATAATGTCTTCCAATTTATTATTGTAGTTGCATTATTATTTTGTGACATTACGTGAGAGTGGGGCTCACTCTTACGAAAATTGGAACATATTCCAATATTAGATTAAAAGATCCACAATAGATGAGATAGTGTGGGTATGAAATTTCTATTCACTTTGGTTTGGATGAGGTCTAATTAACCCAAGATATATGCAATAACTAAAGAGGGCTAGTTGAAGGCCTAAAAAGTGGGTAGGAAGCGCATCTTTTGGTGGAAACTCTAACCTTAATGTATACAAAGCAAAAAGTGAATGGAAGAGCTCATTCTTATGTGTGCAACTTTAAGTGTAATGCTTCGCCTTGCTTCCATCTCATCTTCTTATGCATATTATCGAGAGTGAGGGAGAGTGAGAGTGTGAGTGAAGAACTTAGACAATGAATCTCTTCTCTCTTTTTAGCTTTCTTCTCTTCTTTCCCTTCTTCTTGCATAGCTTAAAGAATGAGAGAGTGAGAGTGTGAGTGAAGAAATTAAATAGTGAATCTCTTGTCTCTTGTTTGCTTTCTTCTCTTCTTCCTCTTCTTCGTGCATAGCTTGAAGAATGAGAGGTAGAATGTGAGGTTGAGATTCCTTCTTCTCTACTTTTTATCTTTCCAATGGAGCATTTTTGGATTGAATTAGATGCAATGGAGTAGAGAAAGTAGATTGAAGGGCAACACATGAATTGTGAGGCCACCAATGAAGCTGTAAAGACATTCAGACTACAATGGATGAAGGTTAGAAGAGGCGAGTGAGAAGGTGAGTATACAAAACAACCTGTTTAGTGTTAGTTTTCTCAGTTACATTGCACTCATGAGGAGAGATTGAATGGCTTGAAGATCAAATGTGAGCCCACTATGTGAGACACAATCATGTGATGTCAATGTGTGCTTTAAAATTCTCGAAAAAAAAAGTCTATCAAATATTCCATTGTTTAGCATTTGCACCAAAATTTTGGTTTTGTTTTGCATAGTCATAAGATAGAATCAATCACCAATGGAACTTGCATTCCTATTGTGCAACGAAATAGGGAGCTTGTGTACTTGAGGCCAAGATGGAACATCAAATAATTGATATCGCATTTTGATGCCTTGCATACTCTAAAACTCACGTGACTAGATTAGGAAATCAAATTAGTCAGAAATCGATTTTATGTTTTCATTTGTTTACTCAGAATAGAGTAGATCAGGTTAAGACAATTGAATAGACAAAAACTTTTAAAAAACCAAAAAATTGAAAACTCTCTAATTGTCAGCAGCACAATTGCAAACTCAAATTGTGTGTGTTAAGAAAGGATTGGTTAAAGATTTTTGGTTTGTGGAAACTCTAGACTCTCTTTGTTCCTCTTTTTCCATAGTCAAAGAGCAACCATTTGAGCACACTTAAATTCTACTGGATTGCACTCAAGTCCACTCAAGTGCCAGCGCTCTAGTGCACACCTCTCTACTCCAATGTACTGGAGCACACTTGGCATCTAATCAAAAGCAAATAAAAATCGCCATATCTAGCCTTAAATCCACCCCTAGCTCTGCCCAATATTACCACAATTTTCACAGTAGCAAATTTAAACTCCTCCTTCGCTAAGACATGGCATTCTCTCTTGTGGATTGATATTTCTCCACCTATCCATCTTAACCACTCCCTCAACTCCTCACTACTTTCACAAGCAACCACACAACTTGATGTCTCGTCTCACCACCCAATAGCACTCTTGAGTGCTAGGGGCAGCACCAGGCTGCCAGCTGGTGACTCGAGTGGCACTCGATGGCCACCAACCATTCGACTACCAGCAGAACTTGACCCTGCACACGCCACTGGATTCGTAGTTGCTACTCGATTGTCGGTCAACTGATTAATCCCCCACTCAATCCCGCGCGCTACACCCTCATGCTCCTCAGAACGTCTCGACTGATCTTATCATGCCACATCCCTTAATCCAGGCACACTCTAGGCATCTCACCCTCTTGCCCTTGGGACTCCAAAAGAATATCACTTACACATCGCTAGCCTTAGAATAGACTATACTAACCATAGCATGTGCACATATTTAAAATAACCACATTCAACTTGCATTTAAGATGGATACGTGCATTTGCATACACACTAGGTGATGGACTTATGGCATTCACATATGCCTTTCACCTTTAGACACCTCATACACTAGCCATCATGGATTTCATCAAAGGGAAGGTGCATTAGAGTTAGACATGCACCTCTTGCACGTAATTTAAAAGGTACCCCTTATGCACTAGTCACATATCTATAACCCTTGTCACCAACGGAATAATATTGTGCACACCATAAATCCTAAGTAACTTTCTTTTAAGTCATTCCCTTTGGCACTCAGAATAGGGTTTCACAGTGAGCCACATATTCTTATGTCGAGCAACTTGCACCCCCACCTTATGTTAGGTGCATACCTCATCCAATAGTCACCCTCATAACCACATATGTACACATATTTTTATGCTAGATTAAATTAAGTATCTCCATCATAGCCAAACAAAAGATGTACACCAGCAAATTGGGGCAATTCAACTTACAATGGATCACTTTAGGACAATTGTAGGCATAACCCTAGAACAACATGTACATGCTTAAAGTCTCACCAACCTCTTACATCATTTTGGGGATGGTGGGCCATAGGATAACAACCACTTTCGGTCATCAAGACAACCACCGTGCCTAGGTACATTAGACCTAGCACACACTACACATATAGACCCTAGGCTTAGTTTTCAACTCGTTCACTTGACCTCATCCACTTAGAACAAGGCTTAAGTCCTAAATTGAACTCTTAGTTCATTCACTTGCACACACCAAATGCACCTGGCATACGGAATGTGTAGTTCTAATGTACATAGACATAGACCACCTAAGACTACAACTCACTCTGTTGCCTTAGGAATGTAAACGAGCCAACCATCATTGCATGGAACATCCAACCAAGTTGTGAAGAAAATTGTGTAGGATCACATCATAAAATAGACTCAAGAGTTCTTGAGACCATGAGATGGCACTAGAATTGACAAAGAAATGCACATGTGGGGTATTGTGATTGAATGTCAACTTGGTCCTATCTAGGTATTAGAACTATGAAATCATCAAGGATTAGGCTTGTAAAATCAAGAGTTAAAAGCATAGTCACGAGTACTTGTCTCTTAAGACTAAAAATCAATTGAGTTCTACTCACTCATATTGCCATGACTAGCTAAGTAAAATTGGCTCAGTGTACTACCACTTGTGACATCAAGCAAGGCTTGTAATATCAACGGATTGCCCATAGGTTGCAAATCAAATCAAAGTGGAAATTGAGTTAGGCAAATAGCCAAAGCTTCTTACTCCTTGAGAGACAACCAAATTAGCCACCATAAGATGACAAAACAAAAGCTACATGAATTGGTGGAGATACACATGTACATGCAAACTGAATAAAATTTGGATGGTCATTGACAATTCTAGTGAGAGATCAGAAAGGGATTTAAAACGGGACAAGACACAAAATTGTAGACATGATGGATAAATGCAAAGAGAGCTAGGGATAATCCACTAACAACCCCTAGTCTAATCTCAAAAGCAAAACAATGCACAAAAATACACACAACCTAATGCTTGAAGAAAATGAAACATAATTGCAAGGTCTCAAAAAAAAAAAAACTAGAGTGTAAAATAAAAAATTGATCTTGCAAAGGAAGTTCAAGAGATTTATTTTGCTATCTAGAGTCTAATAGTTGATGCAATCACATAATGACCTAAAAATTCCAACTCTAGGATCCACTAGTTTTTTATGCAGCGAACATCAACTAGAAGTTACAATACTCCCATCCACAAACTCATTAACAAAATAATGAAGCTAGAAAATTGAGAAACAAACCAAGGACTAGTTGATAAGATGGTATTAGAAAGATTCTAGAAGGATGTCCCACAAGACATTTAAGGGTTTGTCCAAACTTTCAAAAATGCCACAAAGTTTGGCATTAGCCAATTAATTGAAGTTGTATTGGAAAATTAAAAAATGCTTTAGAACCAAGGGAATAATATTTTTGTTCCATTGTTAGAACTAAATGCAACCACATATAAAGAGCAAACAATATTAAGAGGTTGATTCTAAACTTGGAGCAATGGAATCATCGACTAGTGATTCTGTGTTAGACTTAGTGTAACATTGACTTGTTGATAGCATCAACATGCTCTAAGTAGGAGCACACACTCCTGGAATGCAAGGGCAAGCCAAAATTCTCCTCATTGCTCAACAAATGGAGAAATGTGGAGTGGAAAACGATCCCTGTAGTTTCATAAGAATAGTTTGAGCACATATGTGAGGCCAATGATCTTACATTGAACTCAAAAAAAGTGCAAGCTTTGAGATTGTGCTACTTAGATAAGAAATGGTGAAATTTGTGGAAAATTAGAGTGGAAGCAAAGATTGAAGTGTGCACAAGAGGGAGAGAAGAGCTCACAAGTACAAGAAAAAGTCTTGCTTATTCAGTTGCTCATGAAAGTACAACTTGAGTCACTCTCACTCACTAGTTGATGTAGACCCATGGGCTGTTTAAATAGCCCTAGCTGGCTAGGGTTAGGGTTTCCATTTCCCCCAGGACTATTCACACTTAGCTACCCTTATCCCCTCTAGCATAAGGAGAGTTAACATGCCTACACTCTCAACACCCCCCCTAAATGCCAGGTGGCATTGGATAAAGCATGACAAGATGCCCCCCCTTAATCCACACTGAGATGCCATTAGGCTACAAAAGATGGTTATAGGTAGAGATTTTAGAAGACTCAAAAGAGTCGATCTTTAGTGGATTGGGAGGCAAAATTGGCCTCCAATTCCTTAGGTACTTCAGGATGGTTAGGACATTTACTTGTAATATGTCCTGTCTTCTTGCATTTATTACATTTCATCTTTTCTGGGTATTTTTTCCAACATTTGTTTGCAATATGCCCCTTCTTTTTACAAAAAGTACACTTATTGACAACTGTATGCACCAAGGCTTGGTCACGTGATGTTGGAGTAGATGTTTGATTGGTGTTTCCTTTTTTCTTCATCCAAATAGGATTGGACGGTACTTGCCAAGGTTAGTTAACGGAAGTACAAATGATACCTTGTTCATGGGAGGAATTGGAATTTGTGTTTGCCAAAGCTGCCTAGGCAGCCAAGGAAATCATGGTCACCAAGCTTTCCATTGAACAAGCACGCAAACAACGCCTTATCACATCTTATAACAAGATCAACGTCCTTACTACGGACCAAGAAATTGAGAAGTTGAAGCAACTTGTGAGCCAACAACTCCTCTTTCCTATGCAAAAATGGTATGCCCTTCACCTTCAGTGGTGGGCACTAGAAGGATGCCAAGTCATGACACATGTTGAATAGAGACACGTGATCAAAACTGCAGAGTATGACCCGACATATGTAGCTCCAACTTCCTATAGGGTGTTGACCACCTCTCATAATCGACCCCTTGAAGACCATGTTAGAGGGCACCCCTATTTAGATCGAATTCTAACTGAGGAGGGGCTACACATTGCCAATCAAATCAACTCCGGTGACTTTCTCATGGATGTTCTCACCTACATCACTCAAGCAAGCATTCGTCCCTGCAACATGGACCACTATGCTAATCTAGGATACAATCCGAACTTCTACGATTGGCTCATGCAAAAGAAAAACCCTGCAACCAAGTGATGATTGCCCTTGACCTCTCAAGCCTTAATCCTAGGAAGGATTCTTCTTCTTTCCGCAAGGGGATGGGGTAAGGTGAAAAAAAGAATAAAACTCAAAAGCAAATGGAAACAAATCAAAACTAGTTCATGATTAAGAAAAAGGGGCATAAAATTTGGGATGTATGGACTGCTTGAGGGTGAATCATTTTAATTCTGCAAGCACATGATCTTATTCCTATGCAAATAATTGTTTTGAAAAGTACTAATGGTGAACTTGGCTTCATGACAGGCACCCAGCATGATGGCAGGCCAAGAGAAAGCCAGCAAGTTGCCATTTTCAGAAGAAGAGCAGACAAAATATGGCCTTGTTGTGGAAACAAGGGCCTTTAACCAGTTCAAGTTTAGGCACATCTTAAACTTGGAGGACGTTGCCATGGAGGAACAAGCAATGAAGTAGATTTGAACAATGCCATCTACAATAGTACATCGAAGCAATCGGCCAAGTCGTCGACTACGAGAAGTGTGAGGAATTTCTCCGGACTTTTGGTAGAAACTACAGCACCGTTGACAGTATGAGAAAGAGAAGAAGCCCGCCAAGTCCAGATCAAGTTAACCCTAGAATTGGTGGAGAAAGCATTGGGCCTACCAAACAAAGTGGAGAGGCGGCCAAAGAGAGATGTGTACGCCGTGTTAGGAATGGTCAATGTGAAAGGGAAGGGATGCAAGAGATGAGGGAGAGAAGAGCACACACAATGTAGGTGCTGTCAACAAATGTTATGACAGCCTTATTGCACTTTCATATATATATATGAATAAAGAATATGGGTGGTCACTATACACGGGCATGCCCAAGGGCCTTTTACCCCAACAACCTCCCACTAAAAGGCCAATGGGCCAGGGAGTGAAAAAACAAAACAAAAAAAAAGAGACAGGGTGAGGAATCATGACATCTCACCCAACGCCCAATCGGAAAGCGAGCTGTGCAATAAGTGGCACGAACCTCCTCACAAGAAGAGTCAAGCATCCCTGAGTCCATGACATCCAGGAGACAAGCGATCCCATAACTCTAAACAATAGAGCAATCCATGAATGCTTCCCATGAAGCAAGCAATACAACTCATAAAGTGCATGGCTGTAAAGCATCAGAGTGGTGCATAGCATCAGCGCAGTGCATAAAAGACAATGGAGAGCATACAAACTCTCCAAGGTCAATTATCGAAAGAGGGCCGGCATCTCGGACACAAGTTAAATGGGGTCTCAAGACAGTATGCAGCCTCAGCAAAGCGGAAGATTGACATATGGCTGTAGAATCAGCCATAGAGCGCACTGAATACGCATCAAGAGGCCCGAGAGGTGTCTGCGTCTCATAAAAGACATCATGACGGCTGCGTAGAACCTGTTGGGCATCTAAATCCCAAAACCTGTAAGCCATCGTAAAGTCACCATCTCCATAACCAAGGAGTATGCATCTGCGTGACATAGGCTCATGTGGCATATTGACAGATGCCTGGCAGCCAAACATCCTCAAGTGATCATAGGAGGGTCTCATGCAACTCCATGCCTCATGCGGAGTAATAACATCCAAAGAGAAACACGATGTTCGATTAACCAAGTAGACTGCCGTCATAAGGGCCTTAGTCCAAAAGCCATAAGACAACCTAGCTGTGGTAAGCATAGAAGCAACCTTTGCCTGTAAAGTTAGGCACATGCCATGAGCAATCTCATAATATCGTGGGCATAAGAAATCAATGCCATATTGCTGACAAGAGATCCATAAGTTGGGAGAGATAGCATGACTCTCATAATCCATCTGCAAGCATCTAGTCCTGCTATCAGCAGAATCCATAACAGCATCCTCAATCCATACCAAAGGTTAAGCCCAAACACGGTGGGTAGCATGATCCATGAAGGTCACAAAATACGACACTCCACCGTGACTGGGAAGGCATTGGTCCATATACTGCAACATGGACTAGATCTAGAGGAGCATGCCTCACACGATCGCCATAAGTCAAAGAGGCTCTGCATGGACCATGAGTACAATGAGGGCAAGTAGCATGGGAAAGAGCAGGCAATAATCCCATATCACATAAAGCATCCATCTCAGTGTGTCGTACATGGCCTAGGCGATAATGCCATAACAATGCATGTGGTATCTGCGTAACTGCAACCATAGAATCTCCCACATGAGAGACATGCACTACATAATCACTGCCATATCTAGCGCCTCTGGCCAATACCAAGAAACCACGACAGATTTTCCATGAAGTGTCCCCAAGAGAGACATAATATATTGTAGCATGCAACTGAGACAAAGATCAGGCTCTTACTGAGTGTATGTATATGCAAGACATCACAGAGCATAAGAGAAGACCCATTTGGCAAAGCCAAGTGTATATCCCCTATACCAATAACATGACAATCCTGCTCAAGGCCCAAAGAAATACATCCGTCAACCTCCCTGTAAGAAGAGAACCAAGCTCTATGCGGAGTAACATGACAAGATGCCATACTGTCTAAAAGCCAATCAAAGGTATAGGCCATATCATTGAGCAAGTAATCTATAGGGTAACACGATGCCAGGAGTCTAGGCTCAGCTGCATCGTCATGGGTAAGTACATGCACCATACCACTATCAACAGTGGTCTCACCTACTGTATCACTGACTTTGGTCTCATGTCTAGTGCAGCGCAATCTTTTCTACTCTCTAATCCACTTAAAGCATTTACGCTTCACATGCCTTGTCTTTCCACAATGAAAGCAAACAAAATTTGTACAACCTGTAGAGGAGGACAACTGCTCTATAATAGCATGAGTAGGGCTGTCCAATACATCCAAGGAGCTCAAAGAATCAAGGAAACTCTCATCAAAGAGAACAGGCTCATCAAGAGGATTGTCTGCATGACTAGAAGAGCTGGAAGTCGTCATAGCATACTGCAAAGGGGACTCATCCAAACTAGAAGGGGAGAACACAAAGGCATCAACCACGGATGCAAAAGCTCCCACACAGACAAGCCTAGTAGACAAAAGCATGACATATCCAACCACTGTAGTTCGCAGCCATAAAAGCATAAGCATGCCTCAGAGCCATAAATGCATAAGCATCCCCAAAACATAGGAGTATACATAACTTTGCAGTGTCTCATACCATGTACTGACATACATGTCCAGCCAAGAACGGATGGTGGCAAATAAACCTGCAAGAATCAAGCTCCAATAAACGCCCAAATACCTGTGTAAAAGCATCTAGGTAAGAGGCTCTATAAAATACATAGCAGCAGACCATGTGCATACATGGGTGGCCATAAAGATCAATTGCTCCCTGACATACACGGGCAATAGCAGTCCAAATAGCATAGATGCCATACAACAGAGAAGCAGGACGGCCATAACTGTAAATCCCAAGCACTATCCAAGTCCACTGATCAGTAAGTATCTCGCATATCAAATGCAAATGAGCAATCACAGCTCAATAGGCAACTGCCAAAGCAAGGGAGTAGTTCACTGCTCAATACCTGTAAGTGCATCCAAGTAATAGCCAAGATCCATAATCAGAGCATCAAATCCCAAACGCAGCTGATGAGGGTGCAGCCACCGCTCCAGTGCCAACTCATAGGCATACATTCATAGACATGTAGGCACCGACCATCAGGCATCAAATGACCATGTAGCATGAGCATAAAATGTAATGACACGGGGCTGCCTTGTTTGGGCCTGCCTATGGACTATGCAAAACAGTCAATGGCTGAGCAAGATCAGCTCCAAAACCATCTCACATGATAGGAATACATTCCCACATCATTCGGGGAGCATTCGGGACCAACCGGGCGACCAATGTCAATGCCAATGTGGCCCAAACATAAAATGATAATGTAGCACTGCTGTAAACTGTCTGTGAACAATCCTGAATTGAAGCAAATCAGCCCACAAATCAATGCCAAGTCAAATGCCAAGTGCCGAGGTCAAATGCCAAGTGCCGGGGGGTCCAATGGACCAAGATCAAGTGCCAATGAGTAGCCAAGTGGGTGGGGGAGCTGGAGAATGATCACTGCTGTCCAAGGCCTGCCAAAAAATGGCACAAACTGCCCTGAAGGGGGGGGACCCAAGGGAGCCACAAGGGGGCTCAATAGGTGCCAATGAAGGCCCGAACAAAGCCTCAACAAGCTAAGCAAGGCGGGAAGCTTCAAGCTTCAAGGGGGAAGCTCATCAATGGCTGCCCCAGCCTGTAAACCCTATTGTACCTATGTGGACTGAAGAATGAGAGAGAGCAAGATCTCATACCTCGTGTAGATGCCGGGAAGAGCTCGCGAAGGAGTGACTTTGATACCAGTTGAAAGGGATGCAGGAGATGCGGGAGAGAAGACCACACACAATGTAGGTGCTGTCAACAAATGTTATGACAGCCTTATTGCACTTTCATATATATATATGAATAAGGAATATGGGCGGTCACTGTACACGGGCAGGCCCAAGGGCCTTTTACCCCAACACAAGGTGGCAGTCCATACAAATGATGGCATCAGCTTGGCAGATATCCCCAACCCCGAACTCCAACATCTTTCCATGATGATGCACTCATTGTTCTCTAGTCATAGGTACAACTCAATAATGAGCCGAATCAACATGCCTATGCTAGAGAGCATTGCAGCAGGATCCCTTGACGAAGTGAACCTAAATGGCTTTGTGCGAAAGACCATTGAGTCTTCAACAAAAGCACTAGCAATAGGAGGGAGACGACCAGGAGGAGAAGTGTTGTTCTCAAAGGCCTCTACCATTGGATTCGGTGGGGTCTTGACAGCCATAATAAGGAAAGCAGTGGGGGAAGAATAAGGAGTTAGAGAAACACCAAAGAGGTCATCTCCTTACTGCGAACAGTAGCCACACTCCAATGAAAGAACGGTGAGCAAGGATGATGAAGAAGAATGAGAAATGCAAAGTAGCCAACGGAAACCCAAAAAACCAAAGAAGAAGGATTCACAAGAGAAGGCCGAGGAGGAAAACAAGAAAAAAGAAAGAGCAAAATTACAAAAAGCTAAAAGAGAGTCTAAGAAGGAAGAGAAAGAGAGGAAGAAGAAAGAAACAGGGTCAGAGGGATTGGAGGAAGAACCAAGAGAATCTGAGGAGGAGTTGAAAAGGACGAAAGACAAAGACATGGCTTTGGCAACATGCCTGTCTATAGAGCAACTATGTAGGTAGGACGAGTTGGGTGCAATGAGCCTGTCTAGAGAGAAGGGCACGAGTTCAAGCACACAATCACCAAAAATTGCACCAACCACAGTGAAGGAAGGCAAGGGCAAGGCCCCCAATCGATCCCACTCTTACCCTCATAGTGCCTGCCACTCCCACAATCATGGCCACACTAAGCTCCACGGCCAAACTGGATGCTACTAACCGCATGGCCTATGTACATTACTTCGTTAATAAAGAAATGGCCCAAGTAACGGGAGAGGGTACTCCCATAACATGAACTAAAAGACTGGTGATACTAGATGCTAAGTCTAGGCAAGATCCCAAGAAGCAGAAGAGGGAGACCTCCACAACCTTCATGCCCACAATAGAGCTACCACCTACAGATTATGATGAATACATCAAAGAGCTCCTCTCGTAACCAGAGAAGAAGGCAAAGGAAGATAAGAGGATGGCGATGGCTAAACTAGAGGTAGAAAAGGAAGCCATGGCTACATCCCAATTATAGAAAACTCGTCAAGTAGCCATGTGCCAAAAGGAGATAAGTGAGCTAAAGGAACACCTGTGAGCCAAAGACAAAGCAAAAATCTAGTGGTAGGCAAGGCGGCTGGATGAAGAGACTCAAGGCCTAGTAAGCCTGCGATGCCATAATGACGAGCTCGTAAGGCTCTATGAAGACCTACAAGGGGAGATGGAAAAGATCTATAAAGCCATAGAAGAGTTGAGGTGGTGAGGGAAGAAAGGACATGTAGATACCAAGAGGAGATTGAGAAACTAAAGCGAGAGGCAACCTCAAAGCAGGAGGAGCAACACAGGCTGAGAAGAAAGATCAAAGATCAAGAGTAGAGGTTAATGATGCTAGCTCAAAGGCAAGGAGAAAGCCTCGAGGAAGTGGAGAAGAGAGTAGAGGACTGGGCAAACCAAAATGAGAGAACAGTCAAAGCTTTGGCACGCTGTCTGGCTCAGGTGGAAAAGGACAAAGTGCTAGCCAAGAGCAGAGTAGAGGCCGCCCAAGTGAGTCTTGAAGCCCAGCAATGCGCTTCCTGAGCACACTACTGGATGTCACTCAAATGGAGGAAGGGGAGGTCATTAACTCCATAAAGAAGAAGCTAGGAATTTCACATAGGGCCATGTGACCAAGCCTGCAGATGCAAGTGCAACCCATAGGTGTCAGCCTTGGCCTTGAAGAGCAATGAAACAATCTATTGTAAGCAGGCTTGACCCCACAAGAAGTCAATGCACTGGGGTTCGCTTAGGGGGCACAATAGGCGGGCCAACAAGGAGAAGAGGCTAGCATGAGCTTTGACATGGGACCTCGCAAAGAAGAACTTGTCCCACGTCCTCCTTCCCCATGCCCAGAAGAACATCAGTAGTAGTAGGTAGACACCTCTTCTAAAAGAAAATTAGAGCTTAAAAGGAAGAGGCAATGGATGGTGGAGCAAGCAAAGCGTAAGTTGAATTCCAAGCTAGTAGTGGTGCTGACCGCGCCCATCCCACCAAGCCAGGACGACGACCCAGCAAGCTTCAATGCGAAACTTGTGATCTGGGAGCAACAGGAGACCGCTAAAAGGCCCTTCGACCTTAATTTTTTGATTCCCTACCAATTTGCGCAGACAGTAGCCAGTCAAGGTGGTGGAAGAAGAGATTAATGTGGGAAGTTGGCTAGGAGGTAAATGGACCTCTTAGAGAGAGCAGAATCCTACCCTATGGGGGATTGAGGATGCATAATTTTGGCAAGATCAAGTTTTTGAAGTGCCCAGGCTGTGAAGGGCTATGAGTGCCAACCCACATGGAGGAGGCACATTTTTTATGTGAACATGGACACTTGGATGGATTTTTTTAAAACCCTACCCTCCTTCGAGCAAAATAATCCAACCTTCATGCCATATCCAAGAAGGGTGGGAGTCAAATTTTAACCCAAGCATCCATGGCCGGTACGACTTCCCATGGATTTACAATCCCAACGCTACTAAATCCAAAGGGGCCCTTATTTTCATGCCAGAGGACCTATATGATTCTATAGTTCGCTTCATCGAGACAAATTCTCCTCCTGTCCCAATCCTGCCTTCATCACTACGTGTAATTATCTTAGACTACTTAGGATCCTACTTAGACAGGATCCCACACCACAAGAGCATTGCCTTATACCCCTCTTTTTTGATCCCAATGGAAAAGATAGTTGCACCATGGCAAGATTGATGATGCGAGTAGCTCTACTTCATTTTGCTTAGTCCTTCTGGAAGAAATGAATGATAGCCACTTCACACGGTACAATCATCCATTTCTTTCCACCACCACTCTCCAAGTACGTTTGAACCTCAGAGGGTACCTACAGAGTTGGTAATTCCTTAGTAAATCTCGTAAGCCCCCAACTCCACCCTCTCCCAACATGAATGATGAAGATTAGCCCTTGTCATGACTATGTAATTTATATATAAAAAATTTAAGAGAAAGAAATCATAAGCAAAAGTAGTTAGCTCCACTTGGCCATTGTCACTACACCTAGGGGTCCTCAAATTAGGCATGTTCGATGGCCTCGGTCGGTCGGCTCCATCCCTAGCCCCCTAGCCCATTTTTTCTTCTCCACTCCATGCTTAGGGCACCTCAAGGACATCACTTCCAAACCTATCTCCCTAAGCTGCGCACTGCACCACACCTCTAACAATGCACGAACTAGGTCCTCAAGTGTGGGACAACACCTAGGCCTGCCTGTGGTGGTTTGACTCAACTCCCAATCCCACTAGCACAAGCATAATGCACCACCCGGTAAGGTAGACATGCCCCCAGAAAGTGCACCTTCTTTTCTTTTTAGGTAAATACAAATGTTGCAACCCACCAGCTTCAGAGGCCCCATCATCCACTCAATTCACTCTCATCCCCCCAAGACCGATTCCCCTGAAACCCTATCACCATCGACTTCCACGATAGCAATTGCATGACATGTCACCATGCAGCCGAAACAAAGAAAAGGAAGACCAAGGCAACCCAAGCTAAAAAGTGAATGAAGAAGCTCATTTTGCTTAGGCAGGAAAAAAGGCAGGAGATGGCAACCTCAAAAACAACATGGGGGAGCCCCACCTATTTTGAAAAGGTCCCCTCAAGAATAAGGAAAGCCTTATCAAGGATGAAGGATGCTCTCTCAAGGATGGAAGAAAGCACCGAATATTCTAGCAATGCTCTCTCAAGGATGAGGGAGCACCTCGGAAGGCTCTCGCAAGGAAAGTGCGAGGTGCAATGTAATTCATTTTATAAAAAGTGACAAGTTTCCTCCTGTGAAAGTGGTCAAGTCTAAACTGCCATGATGAAGGGATAAGGCAACTTGCAGGGAATAGAGAAAAGCCATGTTAAGCTCGTAGGGTGCGCGGGGTCTCTATCCAACACCATTGTTGATTTCAAAGACAGATCCGCCCACCTGCCAACCTCTCGGAGGGATCTGCCCCAACACCAGATTCAATTTCAAGGGTTGATCTAGCCAACACCATCCCCACATGGGTTTGTATACAAATTCAAAAAAACCATCTCGCTACACCCATCCCAGCTTCCAATTCCTGCACATTAGTGCTATGGGACCGGCACTAGGCTAGAAGGGGGGTAATGTTAACCACAACACAAGAAAAAGTGAAAAAAGTGAAAAAGTGCAAGTCAGGACCTAAATGAGGTGGCCTAGAAGGAAATTGGACACACAACAAAAGAAGCGGAAAGGGAAACGGTCGAAAGCGCAAGGGTGACCTCAAAAGCTAAGGCAAGGGCAAATGCATATTTTTAAATGCAAGGCACCCCTAAAACTTTTTGTAAAAGAGTGCCAGGCTCCTTCGTGTGCAAATTGTAAAGGTAGATGGGCGATAGGAAGGAAGCTAGGAAGATAGGAGAACAATGGGAAAAGGGCCCAGCTGGCCATATAAAAAAAGGGGATAATCGCCCAAAATGGATTTAGGGTTTTGTATATAAAGTTGAAAAGTGAATGAGGAGCTCATTCTTTGGTGTATGGCAAAGTGGACTCATCTTATTCTTTCCTTCTTTGCTTGCTTGTGTGTGCTTGAGAGAGGGAGTGTGAGAGTATGAGGGAGTGAGTGTGTGAGGGTGAGGGATCAAGGAGAAGAAGCTCTCCATCATCTCCTTTATTCTTCTCTTCTCTTCTCTTCTCTGGCCATGGAGGATGGAGCTAGAAGGTAGAGGCTTTGAGGTTGGTTGATCTCGCATCATGAATCGTGGAGCTATTGGTGTGCTTGAGGGAGGAGGCAACTCATTTGGGTATCAAGGTAAGCTCACTACACCCTGGTAGGATCAAAGGTGCATTGGCTAGGTGAGAGATAGCCATAGGTATTCACTTGAAATTCTTGAACAATAAGCGGTCCGTGGGTCTTGGCGGTTGAGCTGAGCTCGCCTCTACAAAATCATACTAATCAAGTCCCATTACATGTCATGTAGGTAAACTTAATACAAGCATACCAGCTATCAAAATGTCAGCTGATGGACTAGAAAGTCTTGGATACTTCTATTGTAAGAACCCCCCCAAATCCTACTCTCCAAGTGTAAATGTGTAGTGTACTATGTGACATCAAGGAGCAAAATGTCAAGATTGTTCATCCATCAAGGCATATATAACCATGAGGTACATAGAGGCACGTGCAGAGCTAATGTCAAAGAGGTGCGAAAGACCATAGAGGAAATGGTAAGAGACTTTAGTGTAGCTCTACCTCAACACTTGCAAATGACTGTGGCTAGAAGGCTAGTGATCAGGGCCCCAGTTTGTGAGCAAAGTGTTCCCATATCTGACATTGAACTCTTGATGATGCTTGTGGAACTCCAGCCACTCATTCAAGGGAATAGGAAATATATTATTTCATTCACAACACATCTCAAAATATCATTAATATGTTGAGAGCAATCACGGGATGGAATCTCGTCTTCTAAAGTTAAAGCAACATTGTGCATACAAATTTTTCCATGGTAGCCTATTTCCTGGGCAAGCTGTTGACAATGATAGCATGTGCTTTATATTCAAAATGTCAATGACTGTGGGCTAGCATCAAGGGTTGACTTAGTGAATCGTATGCAGGGGAATGGCATTGGGGATATATGCAATAGTTGGATATGCTTCAACTACATGCATCACATTAATGATTGGACCACCATAGTAGCACTTGTGTATGACCCAAGGTAGTTTCTCTTTAATGATTCTATCATCACAACACAAACTTGACGAACAATGTTCTCCTTACTCTTCCATTCTTATCTTGTGTTTCTATAGTATAAAAGAGTTGATGACTCTGTGTGAGATGAAATAAGAGTATACAAATGCACATGCACTTTTCTGGACAAAGATGAATGAAGTGATGGAGAAGCGTAGCCATCCAAGGACTGATTTTCAAGGATTCATGGTAGACAAGGCAACCACCAACTGGAGGACTATTCTCACAATGTTCAATTGTGGTCCAAACAATGTAATGCAAGGAAGGGCAAGATCTTGCTTATTTCATTGGAAACAATGCCTCCAAATACACACACCATAGAATGTGCACAAGAGTTTCCAAGATAAGCGTAAGTGTTTATGCCACATGTGGAGGTATGCAGTCATAGAAGATGATGCAATGGTGCAATATTGATTCATTCGGGCTTGCTGAGCCTTAGGGAAAGTTGTAGATTGCAATATACCAACAATGGATCATTGATTTAGTTAGTGGCATATTAGATATCCATATTGGAGGCAACAATTTGCTCGTGTAAGACTAATTCATAATAGTAGCATATGATGTGTGGTGCAATTATTTCTCATGCTCCATACCCACTGAGGACATTGCACATATGCCAACCACAAACCTAGTAGACCCAATGCATGCAAGTTGGTTGGCAGGGGAGAGATTCAGGAAATCTATCAGCTTGTACGATACATGTGTCAATGATTCAACTACAAAGCACAAAACGACATACATTCATTGGTGAAAAGTTTCATGGGTGCAAGTCCCAGTGTAAAGAAGCTTTTGAGTTGACTACAACAAGGAATTAGCCCTACACCCCGAGCAACAACAAGGATGGTTGAGGGGGTGGTAGGAGGAAGTAAATTGTATCAACATCTTGATTTTTGAGGGGACAATGTGACTATAGCAAGAAAACGTAAGGTTGATGGGAAAGTGGGGTCAAAGGAAGCAAATGCCTCTCATCAGCCTGAGTATGTGATTGAAAACATATCTAGAAGAAAGGGCACAAGAAAATTAAACTTTGAGGATCCTTTGCCATCCGACCAATCAAGGGAAGTATCATCAAATTCTTGAAAGGAAATGATGGTGGAGATATTCCTTCATGATATTGTTTGGGCTTTAAGAAGGATTCTAGCTTGCAGTCATGTGCAATACTAAGGATGGTTGGGAGGCAAATAGAAAAAATGCAAAAAACCAATTAAAAACACGATGCATGGGGTGCTTGCACCTTTGTTTTGGGGCATCATGTAGAGGTCTATCTCAAGAGGAGAAGGTAGCAATCAACATGGAATGCAATGCCAACTCATGTGGTTCTGTAATGACAATGTGGACTGTGCATGGAGCATTTCTTCTTTAATTCATCACACATTGCCCAAAGTTCCACAAGTATGGCTAGTGGCATGAGGCACAAATTTGACACCAGTAGAAGAAATCCACATGTTAGAGAGTGGTGCTAAGAGGTGGATGCTAACAAGGGATCATGTAGATATCGACGAGGTGTTTCACAAGCTGCAGGGAAAAGGATAGACTCGGTATTAGTTCTAGATGCAACTGCGAAGCGCCACACGGTGGTGAAGCCCTTGAAGCATGGGCTTTTTAAACTAGGGACACCTAACTCAAGTGTCTTGTAGGAGTGTTATGATGTGCACATTGCAAAGAATCCAATATGAAATTGCTAGGATTTCATATTGGATTTCATGGAACATGTTGCAAAAGAATCCAATATGAAATTGCTAGGATTTCACGGACCATGTTGCAAAAGGAAAAACGTATTTGGCATGCTAGAAGTGTTATGATGTGCACATTGCAAAGAATCCAATATGAAATTGCTAGGATTTCATGGACCATGTTGCAAAAGGAAAAGCGTATTTGGCATGCAAGCACCTATACTATGTGTATCTTGGAATGTTTGGAATGGATGCAAATGCCAAAATGTTTATACACTAACCCATACTCACTGAAGAAAACTTGTGCATTTTATTGGAAAGCAGAATAACTTTTCCAACACCACCTATACTGTGACTCGCAATGCAATGACAACACTACCTCTTAACACAATTGCATTTAATTTTGTCGAGAAAGTACTATTATACAATTCAATTGGATAGCTTATGTCAAAATTTCGGCAAGTCTTTGGTGACCTTGTCTATCTTAATTTGTCAAGCAAAAGCACTACTACCAAAGTTAATGCAATATAAATGTACATTTGGATTACTTGTATGAATTGTCTTGTATCAAATTCGTTGGGGGGAGGGGAGGGAGCTATCAATCCATCGTAATTATAGTTATAAAAGAACGGAGTGGCCACACGAGCATTCACATTATGAGATATATTTATTTATGATTTAAAAGAAGTGTTTGTTACAACACATGTAGTGATTCGATGTGAGGCATTATTATACAATGTGGATTGATCGCATGCATGAGAGAGAGAGAGAGAGAGAGAGAGAGAGAGAGAGAGAGAGAGAGAGAGAGAGAGAGAGAGTATGAGAGAGAGAGGGAGACAAACACAGAGAGTGAGTGACCAATATTTATATGCATACACACCATACACACACACGTGTGTGTGTGTGTGTACATATATATAGGTATTTACGCAACACAAAGAGAGAGAGAGAATGTAGAGTGAGAGAGAGAAATTGCATGTATAGTAAAGAGATGGAGCAATTTCAGAGAGTGAGAGTGAGAGAGGTATGGGTCATGGTGTACCATTTGGGGTGATCGCATGAATGTACCCACATTACATGTGTGAGAGAGAGAGAATTGTTTACACAAGATAGAGTGCCACTTGAGCAGGTGTGTTAGAAAGAGAAAAAGGGAATATGCACGTAGAGAAAGAAACTAAGAAACTGAGAATGAGAGATGAGAGAGAGAATGAAAAAGAGAGGTACACAGAGTGAAGGTAGCGGTGGCGATTGCAGAGGTGGTGAGGGTAGTGGTAGTGGTGGTGGAGGCAACGGCAACGGTGGTGGTAGAGATGGTGGTAGTGGTGGTGCAAGTAGCCGTGGTGGTAGTGGTGGCAGTGCGGTGGCATGGTGGTGACGGAGGTAGAAATATCTAGGGATGGAATAAGTGAATTATGTGGAATAAGAAATGGACGTTTCCCAAAAAAACTTGCTCAAATACTCACTCAAAAAGCTCGCTTTTTGCCCTTCCCCCCATAATAATTGCAAAGGAAGGTAAAGTATACAAGAATATGGGCCATTGTAATTACAATAAAACATCCCCAAAACTAAGCCAAAAGGATAGACAAAAGGGTCATAATAAAAATGTGTGTAGTTTTCCACAAATAGTATGCAATAGAGTGCTCAAATAAGGCATATTTTCTCAAAGAAAATACTCGTAAATAGTATTAAATATTACTGTCCATAAAATTGTAGCAAATTGTCATAAATTAGCATGCAAATGGCCAATGGAATAAGTTGCCACTACCAAGGATATCCAAGTAGTAATGCAGGATATATATATATTGCAATGAGTAATGTAGCAATCAAGTACCAAGAACTGTCAAAGTATGTGAAATGTCAAAGACATAGATGCATACAACTAATGTGTGTCAAAGATCTTTGGTCAACTCACCTTTGGAGAAAGACACAAACTATAAGGAAAGACTATAGGCATTTCTAGAGGTGGAACCATTGGTAATACCAAAGGAAGCAAATATAACTAGCCCATTGAATCATATTGAAGTTAGAGATTCCTTTCCCAAAGAATTGAATATGGGGCTAGTGAAATTGATTGTTAATGTAGCGGATAGGAAGAAAATAATGTAGTGGCATCCATTTACCATTCTTAATGTAATCTACAAGGTTATGGCTAAATGTATGGCCAACATAATCTAGCTTATACTTATAAGAATCATCCACCCTATGCAACATGGGCTCATTCAAGTGTGAAAAATCCACGATGCCATCTTGAATCTAATATTTTCAATGGATCATGCATTTTTAGGTTTTGACTTTGTCCTAATTAATATGGACTTTGAAAAAGCCTACTTGATAGGCTAGGAGTTTATACTTGAAGTGATAAAATCAATGGGGATTTGGGAATGGATTCTTAAGGATGACAAGCATAATGTTCTCAAATGCTTCCATAGGGATCAACATAAATGATATTGTATCTCGTCCCTTCAATTTGGCGAAGTTAACCAAGCAAGGATGTCCTATAGCTCCGTTGCTTTTCGCCATAATTATTGACCCCCCTACTTAGATATTTAAACAAGAACATGCAACGTGGTCTGATCAAGGGGCTTCCACTCAACAAATCGACCGTGCTCTTGGCCCAATTCTTTGTCGATGACAACTCCAATGTTCTCAAGGTGGAGAAGGACTCAATGAGCAAAGTGTTGGAAACACACAACCAACTCTTAGAGCTCTTAGGATAAAAAATAAGTAGGTCTAAAATTGAATTGGTTCCATTGTACTAGAGGCACCCAAACCCTTAGCTAACTAAGTTGGGCTTTAAAATTTTCCAACTTTGTCAAGTATTTAGAGACTTGGGATGCCCAATGGGAATATCTATCATTATGAAGAAAATGGTTGATTGGTTGGTTGCCACGATTAAAGACAAAGTGCTTAAGTGGAAAACAAGACCTATCTCCTTTGGGTGTAAATTAATTGCGACGAAAATAATGTTGTCGTCTATGTTTGGATGCCTCTCACTAATACTCTATTTTAGTGCAGCTTTTTAGAAGAAAATATATAAAAAACACAGCCCCCTTTTGTAGACAAGGAGTTAGGCAATGGTTGCAAATCAATACCTTGGTCTCAAATTACTACAACCAAAGAAGATGGATGCCCTAGGACTTCCAAACCTTAGGATTAAAACTTGTTACTTGCTCTTTAGTATCATAAAGAGGATGAACAATATGTAATCGTGTTCAATTAAGCTCAAGGATAGGCTTAGCATGGCCAAGCTAAAGGATACAACCTTGTGATAATGGAGTGGTTCGAACCATCTTTAAATCAATCACTATTCCTACACATAAGGACTTATGAACCACATACCATGCCATGGAAAGATAGTCCTTAGTTGGCAAAGAGGTTGATAGAGAAAGGAGTAGTTCATAGGAGAAAATATATGAAACTTTTTAGTTTTGTAACTCTGGTACCCTTTCTATAAAGGGTTTGTAAATTTCTTTATCAATACAAATTTTGCAATATTAGACAAAAGACAAAATTTTCTCTAATCATTAGCCATAATTCACATTTTTACTTTCAATATATGTTTTTAAAGGTAAAAAATTCTAATATTTTTATTATCAAAATAACTTCTAGCATCATTGCCATAATACATCGCTAGAGCTCCTTGCCCATGTCTACCTATCTATCCTCTTATCCTTGCTTTTGCACTATCTTCATATGTTTCTTCTTCTACAAATACAAACTTTGAGGAAAGCATTCTGGTATGCATAGCTTTGTAGGGATTAAGCAGTAACAAACATACCATTCTTAGGACCTCTAGTCATCACATTTTTTAATATTAGAAGCTATCCTTGGTAATCTTAGCCTTATGGTAGGAATATTAATTGGATTGAGAGGAGTAGTATGAAGAAGATTGCAATCATGCAACATTACAAATGAATCTTTGTTTGTTGAGAAGGGAGCTGAAGTTTGTGAATGTAATTAAAATTTGTTTGGTGATAAGGGAACTGAAGTTGGTGGACATCATCATGGAGGAAGCTCATTTGGAAATTCATAAGAATCTAATTTTTGGACCCAAGTTTGTTATGTTGGCTTGGGCATTACTCTTTTTTGTAATGATTATGCCTCATTACTTTTTGAAGAGTGCAACTTTGTGTTTGAAGCATCTAAGGATGTACCAAGTATGGAGATCTTGAAGGCTTTGATGAATAGGGTTTGTTGGGAGTGGAATAGGCTATACGTTATAAAGTAAAATTTTATTACGAGGTGAGAGATTTCTACTTAAAATTATGATGTTCCAAATATAGATTTTTTGATTTGAAAGATATTACCATTTCAATCTCTCTCCATACGAGAGAATGCAAATGCTAATTAGTAAAGATGATTGTACATGTGAAGTGGAATGGCTGATGGAAGTGTGTGAAATCTTCTTCATTGGGTTGTGAAATATGATTAAAGAAACATATTGTTCCATGTACATATGCATGTATGCGAGAAAGATAACCTTAAACATTAGAACTTTTCACACAAATTTTTTAATTAATCTAAGGATATTCTTGGGTTTATGTTTTTTAAGTAGTGTCATGGTTTCAATAATTTCTATCTTGCCCTATATGTACGTAAGGTAAGTAGGATGGGTTGGGTGATTTGCATGGTGCCTTCATCATTTCAAACCCATTCAACATGGCATGTTGTCATAGCATGAAAAATGTGCAATCTATTCTCCAAGTATAAAGAGCTAACCTTACAAGTGTCTTTGATTGATCATATAATTATCAACCCCTTGGCAAGCACACAAAATGAGTGTATTTAGGGTTTGATTGCCCTTGAGTTTATGTTACTATTCTTTGTATGTATAAAACATGCATTCTAATTTTAATATGTTCACTAACGAGTGAGCTATTTGTTATGTTTAATCCAAGTACCCCTAGAAAATTATTGTGGCCACATACTAAGTAATCCAAAAAGAGTTGTGCAATAATAGAAAATGTATAGATATATTGATTAGCAATACACTTCCTTAGGAAGATGTACCGATGAGCAATATACTATCCCTAAAATAATAAGTAATATATACATCAATTGAGTCAAAGGACTTGCAAATAACAAAAATGACCCATTATTGTCATGGTCATAAGTGTATTTTGATGTTTATGTTTTAGTTGGTTTTATATTATGTAATTGTTTTTTTGTGGTCTCTTTGACAATGAATCTTTTATATACTTATGTTTTTTAAGTACATTAAGCTTTTTTATGTTTATATGTTTCATGTATTTTAATATTTTACAATACTTTATGGTGTTTGGATGTAACTCCTCTTATGCTCAATGTATGTTAATGGTATGCCTTTTGAATGCAATGCAAACATCATTGTAATTCATGTTGTATCCTCTTCATTTTCTTTTTAATGCAAATAATTTAATGATATTTCTACCAATAGTACATATAGTTGCATCAGTGTGATGCTTCAGGGTCATATGCAAGTAGACCCTCCAACTTATAAAACATTCACTCATTTGAGGAGTTTGAGACACACTTCGAACACATGGGCTAACAACTTCACTTTACCTAGCAATGCTAGGATTTTAATCTATATGCACATTGATTTCCCCATCCATCTAGTCAAGCAACCTTGAAAATGATATCCATACATGGTATCATGTGTAAGGGTATCAACTCTGATGAAAAGTATGATGACCCCACAAGAGGACAAAAACAAAGTTAGCATGATATCCTAGTGCTGATCGCAATATCCAATCTCATTCTTGCTATGATCCCACTAGCACAAAGTAGAGCCTTCGTTTGACAAATCTATACTATTGTAGGGTGGCATGGCTAGAATACATTGAAAGAAACCATCTCTTGAACTCCTCCTCAAGTGGGTAGGCTCCCCATGAAGAAGAAGAAAAATACTAGTAGAAGAGAAATTAGCATATTGTTGCTTAAGCAGTTGTAATGAAAATGCAATGGAGAAAAAAAAATACCAAAGAGAAATTAGCTTATTGTTGCTGGAGTAGTTGTAATGAAAATGCAATTGGTGTTGAAAAAACCTTCTTTTGATCAATAATATTGTTTTTTACTTCTCAAAAAACACATTGAGCTTGTTGCATACCTCGTTCTTGAGTTTTGGCCATATCCACTCCATCATTCCTTGAGACCACTAGATAGTCATGCTCTATGCTATCTCCATTCCTCCCTACCTTGTGTGGTTGGCTGATTAGATTGCGTAGTTGCTTTTGCACTTCTCGTCCCATTGCTGCTTACTTGCATGGGGGAGGAAGGCCACTTGGTGTGCAAGAGTTGCCACATTTATTTAATAGTTTTTAATGGCCTTAAGTGCCGTGATGGCTATAGCTCCTCTTTATTTCCCCTATTTGTTCCATATCCTTATCCTTTCTCTCTTTAAAAGAGTGAGAAGAAACAAATATTCTCATGTCCTGTTCCTTCTTGAACTTATGAAAAAACACATAAATTTTGTGAGAGAGAAAGCAAGCACACATTTGTGTCTATTGTCCAAGGTTTATACTTTTTGTCTTCTTAGTGTAAGTGATTCATTCTTTGACCTATTTGTTGAAGTCCTACTTAGTTCAATAAATCTTGTGTATAGGGTAAAAAGGTCGATGCTATGGTGGACTATCCTTTTTGCTATCAAGAGCTTCAATTTGGAGGATTTTAGTTTTATAAATATATATGAATTACATGAGTGTTTTATGCCCTAAAAATATTTGGCAATTTAGATTTCTAGGAATCTAATGAGAACATTGCTAGCAATATAGCCTAATACCAATGTCATAAATTGTCATAATTATGTGGCACTTCATAGGCTATAGCAATCCCTCAACTAATAGAAATAAAACACATTGATAAACATTGTTCATAGCACATTGATACTTATGAATGTATATAGTCATATACAACGTTGATCTACCCTCCTCATCAATTCAAGGAGAGTTAGGTTAGAGGACCTCTCTCTTTTATCCTTGATGTAGGAGATTGGTGTTGGAGTGATTAAGATAAGTGATAGTGGAAGCAATTTCAATAGTGAGCCACTCTTATGAGAAAGATTGGTTGTTGGCATTGCCCTACCTAGCAACTACTCAAATGATTACAATTCAAATATGTTGTCATGTGTACACTTCTTTCTCATAGTTGGAACATGAATCCATGGTTGAGGTGTGTTTTGTTGTTGCTGAAAAGCAACTATTTTTAAAGAAAAATTTTGACCACATTCTCTTGCAATTGTTGTGGTTTTGTGCATCATATCCATAGAATGAACCATTTTCTATGTGTGACATAATAAGTTTTTGTCAGTTTTGTGGTAGTCTTTGCAAAGAATCATTTCAATACAATGCATATGAGACTTTCATTATAGTTATTTACAATGCCCGTGCTCATGCCCGCTACTATCAAAGCCGGTGCTGCTGTTGACATTGCCACCGTTGACGTTGCTCTCTCTCTCTCTCTCTCTCTCTCTCTCTCTCTCTCTCTCTCTCTCTCTCTCTCTCTCTCTCTCTCTCTCTCTCTCTCTCTCTCTCTCAATATATGTATAGAGGTATGTGTTTTACTTTCTTTGCAAATTAATTAATTAGCTATATTGAAATTAAATAATACATAAAATTATTTAACTAAAATTAAACTTATATATTTATATTAAAATTAATAAGTTAATTTAGAAATCAATGGATATTAAGTTGATGATTAGTAATTAGTTAATAAATTTAATAATTAATTAATTAGTTAATTGATTTACTAAATTAATCAGTTTACTAATTAGTTAGATTATCAAGTTAATTAAGTACTTAATTATTTAATTAAACTTATATTTAATTATTTAATAAAATATTAATGTAATTATTTAATTAGTCATTATAATTAGTTGATTAGTAATATGTTAATGATTAAATAGTTAAATAATTAGTTAATAATTATGAAAAAATCAATAAATATTTATTTTAATAATTATTATCAATTAATTAGTTTACCAATTAAATATTTAATTAAGTAGTTTATTAAACTAATTAATTTACTAGTTAATTAGATTATCAAATTAATTAATTAATCATAGATTTAGTTAATTAATTAAATATTTAGACAATTAATTAATTAATTATTCAATAGTTAGCTATATTAAGTAGTTAATTAGTAGTTAGTATTATTAATTACTCGATTGAATAATATTAACATATTAATTAGGTTATTAATTAGTTAATTAGTGTATCGATTAAATTACATCAATAAGGTTATTAACTAATTTGTTGATTGATGCTAGTTAGCTTGTTCATTAGTTAATGCATATCAACTAGTTTATTAATTAATATGTTATTATATATCAAATTTAATAGTTCATGGATATTAATTAGTTTATTATAAGTAATTAATCCCTTAGTATCACTTACTTTAAACTAATAGTGTTTTGTTTAGTTAATCAATTAGTTATATTAATTAGTGTTTTGATGAGATTATTAATTGCACTTATTTTATTGTAATTACTATAAATTAATATATATTAATATTAATTAATTTTAATTATTATATATTAATATATTAATTAGTAAGTATATTGATTAACATGTTAATATAGTAATCAATTAGAATGAAGTGATTTCTTAGTATATTAATATTAATTAATTGGTATATTAATTAATATGTTAGTATTAATCATTTTATATAAATGAATGCGTTAATATAGTAATATTAATTAATTAGTTAATATGATAATACATTAATATGTTAGTTGTATGAGATTTTTTTTGGAGGGGATGAAAAGAGAGTGCGAGTGCATGTGGATTAGGATCATTTTGCCGTCAAGCGAGAAAGGGGTTGTCGGCACCCACATTTATGTTAGTTATTTGGGTTTAGGATCTAGGGTATGTGAGAGAAAGTGCATATGGGCCAGGATGGTTGAAGAGAGAGAGTGTATGTGGATTGGAATCATTTTGTCACCAAAGAAGAGGTCTCTGATGCCCCCATATTTGGTGAATAAAAATATGTGAAATAGCCCCCCCCCCCCCCCCCCCCTTGCAGCTCTCTGTTCATACGGCACATGTCTCTCAATATCTCTTTTTCCATCTCTCTCTCTCTCTCTCTCTCTCTTTATGTGATATGCATTTAATGCCCCACTATCTCAAAGTGGTTATATAAGCCCACACACCCCTTATGACACAACACCCACTCCTCTTCCAAGTTGTGAAATATTTTCTTAAGCTTGCAGGTATGTACACTGCTCTCCTTCTCTCTCTCCTCCTCCCCCCTCTTTCTATCTCTCTCTCTGTGTCTCCCTTCCCCTCCCCCTATCTTTCACCCCCCCTGTCTCTCTCTGGTACACACGCACATTTGGCACCCACATCCACACACACACACATGCTCTCTCTCTCTCTCTCTCTCATGCACACACACTTTATATATCTGGCACCTGCACACACACTCACACACTCTCTATCTCCCTCTCTTTATCTCTCTCATGCACATGCTTTATATATCCTTCTCTCTCTCTCTCTCTCTCTCTCTCTCTCATACATGACATACACCCCATACTAAGTCTTTCAACGTCACCCATATCTGACATGCATATTCGTACATGTATAGATAGCTTTGGAAATGGATTTATCATCAAGTGCTACACCAAACACCGAGGTTCGCATATATGTATCCTCCCTCTCTACCAAACCTATTATGCACTACACAAGCAATCAGTTCTTGATGTTGAAGAAGGAAGCCATTTGTAATGGCAATGGCTACCGTTTTCTTGCTATCACCCATGCGAATGGCCGAATAGGGAGCATGCCTATTCATTGCAAATATGACCATGAGGATAGCCTTAGGCTAGCCTAGTATATGTTCTGGACACCTTGGTCTTGTAAGACTATCTTGTCGAATAAGAAAATTGGCCTACATTGTAGCCTTCCCCCATCGTAGACCTCACCCAAAGCCCTTGCAGCATTGAGAAAACAACAATCACTGTGGAAGCCTCACCAGCCCCCTTGGACATTGCAAAAAACAAAACCATTCCTATCATGTTTGATGTGGAAGAGGAGGGGATACGGTAATCCTCTTATGTTGCAAGTGTGATTTAATACATAATGTATTTGAGGGAACCAACATCGAGTGTAACATCATTTGCTTTAGAATACGAGCGTTATAGAGAGAGTGGAGGAGATCCCAGTTTTGTATGATGGAAATATGGCGTATCCTTCCATCGGTAGCAAACAATATGCATCGAATGGAGGGTATGGAGCAAAAGTACGATGTCCATTACTGGACAAATCCTGTGCCAACATCAATGGTATTCCATGGTACTATTTATCAAAGAAAATGCATTAGAGAAGTAGAGTGTCCAAATAGAAATTGTGCTAGCCAATGGGTTTTTGGCTCCCCAAACTAGGTGGCATGGATACGTACAAGACTCTTCATTCACTCCACTATCATTAAAATGATTGCAAACTAGCATGACTTGGTTTTGGTATCCTATTACAAGTAAATCATACTAATCAAGTGCCATTACATGCCATGCATGTAAACCTAATACCAACATACCGACTATCAAAATGTCAGTTGATGATCTCGAAAGCCTTGGATGCTTCTATTGTAAGAACCCCCCATCCTGCTCTCCAAGTGCGAGTGTGTAGTGTATTATGTTATGTTAGCAAGCACAATGTCAAGATTGTTCATCCATCAAGGCACATATAACCATGAGGTGCAAAGAGGCATGTGTAGAGATAATATTAAAGAGGTGTGAAAGACCGTAGAGGAAATGGTAAGAGACTTTAGTGCAGTAGCTAGACCTTGACATCTGCAAATGATTGTGGCTAGAAGGCTAGTGACGAGTGCCTTGGTTATAAGCAAGGCATTTCCATGTTTGACATTGAACTCTTGACAATGCTTGAGGAACTCCAACCACTTATTCAGAGGAATAGGTAACATATTATTCCATTCATAACACATCTCGAAATATCATTAAAAAGCCATGCATATGAAGATCACTATTCCATGCATGCAGGTTCAAACACATGGTTTGTGCAGCACGTGCTGAGAGCAATCAAGGGATGGAATCTCATATTCTAAAGTTAAATCAATGTTGTGCATACATATTTTTCCATGATAGCCTATTTCCTGGGCAAGCCGTTGACAATGATAGCAAGTGCTTTATATTCAAAATGTTAAGAACTGGGCTAGCCTTAGGGATTTACTTAGTGAATTGTATGCGAAGGAATGGCATTGGGGACCTATGCAATAGTTGGATATACTTTGACCATATGCATCTCATGGACCACCATGGTAGCACATATATATGACCCAAGGTAGTTTCTCTTACACGATTCTACTATCACAACATGAACTTAATAAACATAGTTCTCCTTGCTCTTCCATTCCTGTCTTGTGTTTTGTTAGTGTACAAGAGTTGATGACTTTGGAAATATGTGAGATAAAGGAAGAGGATACAAATGCACATGTGCTTTTCTAGACAAAAATAAACGAAGTGATGGAGAGGTGTGGCCACCCAAGCGTTGATTTTCGAGGATTCGTGGTAGATGAGGCAACCGCCAATTGGAGGGCCATCCGCACAATGTTCAATGGTGGTCCAAAAAACGTAATGCAATGAAGGGAGAGATCTTGCTTATTTCATTAGGAACAAAGTCTCCAAATACACACATCATAGTATGTGCACGAGTTTCCAAGATGAGCATAAGCACTTGTGCTGCATGTGGAGTTGTGCAACCACAGAAGATGATGCAACAATGCAATATTGATTCATTCACACTTGGTGGGCCTCAAGGAAAGTTGCGGATTGCAATATATCGACAATGGATTATTGGCTTAGTTGATGGCATATCAGATATCCACGTTGGAGGCGGTACTTTGCCAAGGTAAGACTAATTCGTAATAATAGGATGTGATGTGTAGTACAATTGTTTTCTCATGCTCCATACCCTCTTGTGTTGTATTTTTGTCCAAGTGGTGGAGGACATTGCTCATATACTAACCACGAACCTAGCAGAGCCAATGCATATAAGTTGGTTGGTTGGAAAGGGATTCAAGGGATCTATTAGCTTGTACAATGCATGTGTTAGTAATTTGGCCAATGCTCTACCACCTATAGAGCACAAAACTACATACATTCATTGGTGGAAAGTTCCATGGTGCAGGACCCAATGCAGAGAAGCTTTTGAGTTGACTATAACAAGGAATTAGCCCCACACCTTGAGCAATAGCAAGGATGGTTGAGGAGGTGGCAGAAGGAGTTGAATTGCATCAATGTCCTAATTTTTTGAGGGGAAATGTGAGTATAGCGAGAAAATGTAAGTTTGATGGAAAAGTGGGGTTAGAGGAAGCAATCACCTCTCACAGGTTTGAGTATGTGACCAAAAACATGCCTAGAAGAAAGGACACAAGAAAACTAAACTTTGAGGACCCTTTTCCTTTTGACCAATCAAGAGCAATATCACCAAATTCTTTGGAGGAAATGGTGGTGGAGACAATCCTTCACAACACTGTTTGGGCTATAAGAAGGATTCTAGCTCACAGTCATGTACAATGTCAAGGATGGTTAGGAGCTAAACATGGAAAATGCCAAAAACCAATTGAAAACACGATGCATGGGGCACTTGCACCTTTTTTTTTGGGCATCATGGAGTGGTCCAGCTCAAGAGGAGAAGTTAGCAATCAACATGGAATGCGGCACCAGTTCATATGGTTTTGTAATGATAGTGTAGACCATGCATGAAACATTTGATCTTCCATTCATCATGCACTACCCAAAGTTCCACAAGTATGGCTAGTGGCACAAGGCACAAATTTGACACCAGAAGAAATCCACATGTTCGAGAGTGGTGGGTTTGTTTTACAAAAGGCAGTACAAGAGGTGGATGCTAATGAGGGCTCATGTAGATATTGAAGAGGTGTTTCATAGAAGATTGTAGCAAAAATGATAGACTCGGAATTGGCTCTACATGCAACTATGAAGGGCCACACAATGGTAAAGCCCTTGAAGCATGAGCTTTTCAAACTAGAGACACCTAACTCAAGTGTCATGTAGGAGTGTTATGATGTGCACATTGCAAAGAATCCAATATGAAATTGCTAGGATTTCATGGACCATGTCATAGAAGGAAAAGCGTATTTGGCATGCAAGCACCTATATTATGTGTACCTCCAAGTGTTTGGAATAGATGCAAATGCCAACATGTTTATACACTAACCCATACTCACTGAAGAAAACTTGCATGTTGTATTGGAAGTAGAAGAACTTTTCCAACACCACCTATATTGTGACTAGCGATGCAATGCCAATACTACCTCTTAGTGCAACTGCATTTAATTTTGTCGCAAAAATACTATTATACAATTCAATTGGATAGCTTATGTCCAAATTTTGACAAGCCTTTGGTGACACTATCTCTCTTAATTTGTCAAGTAATAGCACTCCTGCTAGAGTTAATGCAATATAAATGTACATTTGGATTGCTTGTATGAATTGTCTTGTATCAAGGAGCTGACAAGGACCATGTCTTCCTTGGTGAAAAGGACCAAGTTTCACTTTTGGTTGGCTTGCTCTATCATGGTGATTATTAGAACCTGAGTTATGTCTTTGGGTGGAAGGATTATTAGAACCTGAGTTATGTCTCCAACTTTTTGAAGAGTTCTTTTCGCATGTCGCTCGTGAATCGACCGTCCTAACCTAATACAATGGATAAGAGTATCCCATGTAACTTAAAGACATGAGTGAAGAAAAGGTGGCCTACCTCCTTGGCATTCAATGGCGACTTACCTAGGATGAAGTGTGCTTGCTTGGAGAAATATTCCACCAATACAAAGATGATGGTATACCCATAGGGCTCTTGGAGTTCCACAATGAAGTCCATCATAATGATGTCTCATGGGTAGCTTGATATTAGCATTGTTTGTGAAGCAAGTTGGACGGCTTTGTGTGAGGAGCCTTCACCCTATTTGGCAAGTTGGGCATGTCTTCACATAGTCAATAACCTCCTCCTAATGTTTGGTGATAAAAATTGTCTCCTTAAGGCTTCTAAGGTCTTGCCTTCTCCCTTGTGTCCTTCTAGTTTCCCATCATGCACTTCATGTAAGGCGATCTTCTTCAACTCCACACTATTTGGGATGTATAGCCTTTTGTCTACAAAAAGGATACCTTCTTCAAGTGTATACATTTTGTGAGGTATTATGTGAACTTTCACTTTTTCTATTAAGTTGTGCATCTCTTTGTCATGCTCTAGTATCTCCTTCACTAACTCTAGGAAATTGCTATTGACTATATTCACTGCTTGCAAATATGATTTTTGGCTAAGTGCATCGGCTATTTTGTTTGTGGAACTAGGCTTGATATCAATGTCAAATTCCACAAGGAAGTCTAGTCATCTCCCTTGTTTGGTAGACAACTTGGGTTGGGACTGGAAGTATTTGAGAGAGATGTCTGTGAGAAGACTACTATGTGTTGGTCTTGCACATAGTGCTTCCACTTCCTAAGGCAATATCAATGCTAGCATTTCTTTCTCATGGGTACTCCAACGAGTCTTAGCTGCCTTGAATGTCTTGGATTCATATGCAACTAGGTGCCCATCTTGCATCAACACTCCCCTAATTCCATAATTTGATGTATCTGTTGAGAACTCAAAGGGTAGGGCCATTATATGTTGTAATTTTTCATAAATCTTCTATAGAAAACTATGAAGCCTAAAAAGTCTCTAACTTCTTAGTCTGTTTTGAGTATTGGCCAATTGTTCACTACTTCTACTTTCTTTGTGTCCACTTTGATTCCTTTCTCCCCTATAATAGTTTGTGCTACCTCAATTTCTCAAGCACCATCCTCAAGTGTTCTTTGTGCTCCTCTAAGACTTTGCTATAGACTAACAACTCATCTATGTAGATGATGAATACATCTATATTTGCTATGTAAATATTCCATTAATCATTCCACAAAAGGGATACAAGTGGTGCACTATTGCTACTCTAATTGCCATGCATTGGGGGCATGCACTCACTGTACCCACTCTCAGATGATCTTGGTTCTCCTTGCTCCCATTTGAAATCTCTTGAATGTTTGGGGATTGTGGCTCATCGCCTTCATATGCACTTGTAGCTGCCACTCTAGATCCACTTGATGCTATGTCTTCCATAGGGAATATATTCTAACAGTGTGGGCCACTGCACTTGAAATATCTCTCCCATCATCGAGGCTTGGGTTCTCCACCATGATGCATTTGACCCCATTGACTTGTAAGATGCACTTAGAGTTGGTCTACATTGATTATTCCTCCATCTTCCAAATGCTCCCCTTGGTACAAGGTGGACTATGATGAGGCTAGGGTTACTCCCAAGTTTTGACTTCTAACTTTGGATATAGGTCCTCTTGGAGGGGTTGGCCTTCAGGTCCAAGTGTTGGTGGTAAGGCTTGTGTGAAATCTAGTTTGGCTCCCTTTGGTTGTTCTCCTTCCTTATAACTCTACTAGTCTCTCAGCCACTCTCATGGACTTGACTCGATTCTCAGGCTCTTTGCCTCTCTACATTTCTTCTTGCCTAGTCCTACATGCCAAATAGAAATTCATGTAACTTAGTGTTTGCATCATTGTTTGGAAGTTGAATCATCAATGGTTAATACTTGTTGACATACTCATTCATCTTCCCATGTGCCTACTTGAGGTTCCTCCACTTGCACATAACCTTGAATTTCTCCATCTTTAAGATGAAATGGTCATTTAGCTCCTCCTATAGTTCCTCCCATGAAAAGATGGTGTGGCCTTATTCTTGTTCTAGTAGCTACCAACTAGCCACATCCTCTTCAAGAAGTTGGTTGCCACTTCTCCTTTCCTCTCTTTAGGTAACTTGGGATACTTCAAGTTCTTCTATATCTATGCAATTCACTTCTTTAAGATCAACATCTCTCTCTCTCTCTCTCTCTCTCTCTCTCTCTCTCTCTCTCTCTCTCTCTCTCTCTCTCTCTCTCTCTCTCTCTCTCTCTCTCTCTCTCTCTCTCTCTCTCTCTCTCTCTCTCTCTCTCTCATACTTGGTAGGTTGTGGTATCTTGAACTTTCCATAGTCATCTTCTTCTGAGCTCTCATTGTCCTCCCCATCACTTGTCTTCTTCTTCTTCTTGTGGGATGCTTTAGTCATTTTCTCCTTCTCGTTTTTCTTGGCTTTGTACTTTCTACCTACTTCCTCTTGGGCTAACTTGTCTATTAACCTATCTATTTCTTCTTCTAGTCTATGTCTCTCCCACTCTTTAAATTCTTTCTAATCTTCACCCTTTCTTCTCCTTTCCTTCTCTTCTTCCTTCTTTTGCATGTTCTTCCAAATGGAATATAAAATGCAAGATTGTATTCTAATTGTCTGTCCAATCCTGCTACCTTCTCTTCTTGAGCTTCTCTCCATTCTTGGCCATGACTCTTCTGCTTATCTTTAGCCCTAGCAACAATGTTAGCTACATTGGCTCACCATGGTGGTTGTTGGGATGGAAGCAGTGCGTTGGATTTTGGTAATATGTCATGAGGGAGCGGCACCTCGGATATGGGTGTGGTATCATGGGGAAGCTACATCTCACCTTCGGATGGTAGTTATATTGTGAGGAAGCCATGTCTTGCCTTTGGATGGTATGCCATGTTAGGGGTGTCTCATTGTGGGTGGATCATGATGTGGGATGCTAAGCCATGATGCATCATAATGTAGCGCATCACGGCATGGGTCATCATGGCATGACTTTGGGGTACTAGATCTTCCCTCCTACTTCTATGAGCACTCCTAGGCTTTGAGCAAGAGTCGCTCTGAAACCAAGTGTAATGCACTTGCACTCAAATCATTCACTCAATATAGCACAAAAAGGTACTATGATATGTGAGATCAAGGCATACCCTTGTATTACTCAATGAAAGAAAGGGTACAACATAGGCATATCTTAGGACTACACCCTCATGATGCCACACATGTGAGGGTTCACCCAACTGAGTATAGGGAATCACACATATCATGGAGACCAAGCAGAGCTTAGAGTCACTATTACTCCCTATATATATGCATTTGGATAGAGCACCCATTCACCCTTCGATGCATTAGAAACATAAACTCGTGCTCATTAGTGATGAACGAATGTTCATGAACGAATGTTCATCCATGTAACTCAAGCGATCATCTGACATATTTAGTGCATAGAGAATGGAATTAAAAGGTTTTCCTAAAAGTACGAGAGTTACTACTTACATTCTCTTTTTATAGATAAGTTAGATTTCTATCTACATTTGACGTACTACCTAAATTCAACCCTACAATTCCACAATATGCATAGATCTAGCTAATATACCACATGACTATCTATAACATTGACCATTTCATGTCAAGAAAAGAATAAGAACTACATGTTGATTAGTTTAGGTTACATTATCAAACAAGATGAGAACACTTATGATTTGCTATGAGTCTAAGATATATGTACACAACCATATCTTCTTCTCTCACATTCATATCTCTACCAAAAGCCTACCGTCTTTCCTGACATTCAGGCATCCATACGATTCAATGTTTCTATGTGTTACAAATACCTAGGCCTAGTTTTTGTTTGCAACATTTTAGTTTTGACATTCTCCTTTAAAATATTTATATTGCCTTATGTATGCATTTTTCACAAAGATAAATAATGAATGCTTACCAATATGTGATTTTCTAACATTGAAACAAATTATTTTCAAAAATCAATTTACCCTTGTAAGTATTGGTAAGAGCTAACCTATAAGACGGCAAAAAATGTAATAACAATGAATTGTATTCATGAGAACAATGTAAAAAATGTAATAACAATGAGCTATGTCTAAGATACCTTTCCTAAATGCTAAATAAATATGTTTATATCACCAAGGAGGATTTTTCTATGGATTAAATGTGATTGCCATGAAAAGTAAAATTTCCAAGTGGTGCTTCAAACAAAGTCTACAATGACACTTAAAAGAAAAGAGGGCATGAGAAGGAAAATGTTTATTTTGAGAGGGCCAAATAAATCCTCAAGCAAAGTGTAATTGCATAAGCATGCACATCTACATATATTCAAGAAATCCACACATGAACACATTTATGCATGTAGGTATAGGATATAATCAATCTTCTAGACATGTGCATTGTGTAATATACACATGTGCACATGAGAATATCTGAGGTTCATATAATTCAGTTTAGTCATATAACATGGCATATAAAATGAGAAACAAAGATAATAAAAAGTATTGTTAGAAAAGAAGGCATTTATTTTCATAATGAAAATAAAAATACAAGGGCCATAAGAATATTATGGATCGTAAGTGCTTTATCTTATGCAAAAACCTAATTTAACATCTAACTATAAAAAATATTCAAATTTCCCTCCAAAGTCTCTTACAAACCCCACAATTATTGGTGTTTGTGTCCACTAACATACAATACTCCTATCCATGGACCTTTAAGACTATCTTGACAAAAAAGAAGGGGAGAAAGCTTATTGGATTGTGTCATATGTAACTCCTAGCAAGGGTGTGCTATTGTGTGCAAGAGTACTCCCTTTTTTTTTGCACACAAAGAGAGAGAGAGAGAGAGAGAGAGAGAGAGAGAGAGAGAGAGAGAGAGAGAGAGAGAGAGAGAGAGAGAGAGAGAGAGAGAGAGAGAGAGAGAGAGAGTACCCTTTTTCTTTAATTTTATAAATCAAATCATTCTTTCTTGAAAAGCAATATATCCACACATTTCACACTACAAGGGAATGGGCAAATAGCGACGGCCAGTTGTGATAGAAAATGGTTACTAACGGTGGATTCAGACAATAGTATGCTATGGTAGCTGAAGGACGATGATAGACAGATTGGAGATGTGGTGGTTGGAAATGGGGTAGAAAAAATGATGGATGCTGCAATGTGTAGTGGGAGCTCACGCTCAACCACCAAGACCCACGGACCGCTTATTGCTTCAAGCATTTCAAGCCGAATGCTAATGGTTACCTCTCACATAGCCTACGCACTCTCATGCCTACTGGGTGTAGTGAGCTTACCTTCATGCCGATCGAGTTGCCTCCTCTCCCTCACACTCCGGTAGCTCCACGATCCAAGTGCAAGCTTCAAGCAAGCTCGATCCTCCCGCTCCAAGCTCCAAGCTCCATCGCCGCGAGCAAGATAAGAGAAGAGAAGAGAAGAGAAGAAGAGAGGAGAAGATGGAGAGCTTCTCCACCCCACGGTCCCTCACCCTCACACACTCACTCCCTCACACTCTCACACTCCCTCTCTCAAGCACAAGCTCAAGCAAGCAAGAAGAAGAAGAAGAAGAAGAGGACGAGAGCTACTTTTGGCCACACACAAGAATGAGCTTCCATTCACTTTTTGAAACTTTATATATACAAACCCTAAAAACCCCATGGGCGCCCATCCCTTTTTACATGACCGGCCATTGTGGCAAGGTACCTTTTTCTAATTCCCTCTTCTTGCTTCATGCCTCTAGTCTACACCCGTCTAATATTTTACAATTGGCATAGGAGGGAGCCTGGCGCTCTTTTACAAGAGTTTTCCAAGTTTTTTGAGGCGCCTTTCATTTAAAATTGCTCTTTTTGTCCCGTCTTAGCTTTGGAGGTCGCCTGCATGTCTTTGCTCTTTTTCCATGTTTTTTTCTGCTTTTTCCTTCCTTTTTTCGCTATCTCGACTTGGGGTTAACATTATCCCCCTCCTAGACGAGTGCCAATCCCATGGCACTTCTGTGTTGTTGTAGGTTGGCAGGCAATTGGCCAAGTGGTGTAAAGGTGAGGGCCACTTGGAGACTCAGGTGCTTGTGGAAGCTGTGAAATGATTTTTTTCAGAGAAGCCAAATGGATATTGCGTGGTTGACGGGGGCCTCCAAAGTTGGTGGTTTGTTGCTTTTTTTGATGCCTGAAAGGAGGAGGTGCGGTGCTGTTCCTAAGGGGAGTGCCTACCTCATTGTGTTAGTGCATTGTGCTTATGCTAGTGGAATGGGGAGGTGGGTCTAATCGCAGGCAAGCCTGGGTGATGTCCCACACTTGAGGACCTCATTTGTGCCAAGGGAGGTGCGGCGCAAGTGGCTTAGGGTGACAGGTCTAACCATAGGCGAGTGTTACCTCCCTAGGTATGTCCTGCCCTTAATGTGCCCTAAGCGTGAAGTGGGGGAGTAAAAGGGCTAGGGGATTAGGAGTGGAGCCGACCGACTGAAGCCACCGGGCATGCCTAACTTGAGAACCCCTAGGTGCAGTGATCGTACTTTATGTGGTGGTAAGTGCTTCAGCAAGTGGGCGATGTTGTCCAGTCCAGTGGGGAGTGTTTTTCGTGCTTTTCCTTTCATGCTGTTCTTTTCTTCACTTTTTTTTTTTTGAAGTTACAGTAGTGGAATGACAGCCAGGGCCTATTTCTCTTCATCTGAATGAGGAGGGGAAGGGGGTCAGATGGATTTGCTCAAAAATTGGTAGCTTTGCATGTATCCTTTCAGATTCATGCGGACATGGAGAGAGGTGGTGGAGAGGAAAGGGTGATTGCATCTAGTAAACTGGCTGTCATTCATGTCTTCTAGGAGGGCTAGGCAAAAAGAGGGGAGGAGACTAGCCCTCATCATTAGATGAGCCATGGCACAACTATCAATGGCGTTAGGGTCGAAGAAGAGGGGAGGCAGGCCGTGCTCTTGTGGAGTCGGGTCCTGCTTAAGTAATAGCTTAAGTAATCTAAGGTAGTTACATGTAGTTACAAAAGCTGGATCGGGGCATGAAGAGAAATCTGCGAGGAAGCGCCTCATAGAGTCATCTAGGCTTTCTGAGCTAAAGAGAAGGGCATGTTCGAAGGATACTACATTGGAGTTATAGATAATGGGAAAGTCGTAACGCCCGTAGAGGGTGGCATCAAAATCCACACCTACCCTTCGAGGGTATGCCATGTATGTGGGGTTATTCCTCTCGAAGGGCAGCGCGTTACAAAACGCCATCCATGCGAGCATACTATTGTCGCATACTCGCCTCCTCCACAGGGGTTGGATTTTATAGCCTTGTACTGTATGTGGAACTTCAAAAACTTTGTTTTGCCAGTAGTCGGCCTCTTCAGTTCCCCAAGAGGTGGGGGTCTTCTCTCTCTCTTCTAGCCACTTTTGCCCTAGAGTCGGCCACCAATCGCGATCACCTCCTCCATCACCTTAAGTGGCAAGACCCTCTGCAGGCTGTTGGGCAGGAGAAAGCTAAAGGTGAATGGATCCTTTTCTTTTTCTTGTCTCTCCCAAACCACTAGCTCTGCGTGGAATCCAGCTGGGATGTCATCAGGGCAAGGTGGGAGGGGTGCGGACAGCTGCACGGCTGGCTTGGCCCTTAACTGCTTCCTGGCTTCTTCGACTAACTTCCTGCGTCTCTCTTTAAGTACGGCTTGTCTCTCCACAGATGGGTCCTCCTGTTGTTGCTCTTGAGACTCGGCGAGGGGGGTTGTGGGATCACATCCTCTCTGAATCTGCCCATGTTGAATTCGAGTTCTGCTTCCTCCCCCTGCCGGTCTCCTTGTTGTGCTCCCTCTTCAAATCCTATGGCATCTATTTCCTGGGAGGTTAGGCCAGCCAGCAGTAGGTATTTCCTTTGCTCTTCCAGGCTCAGTCTAACGTCCGCAGGTTAGGGTGGCATCTGCAGTCCTGCATGCAGGGCTTTACATGCAATGTTAAACTTCTTTTGTGCCACCTCCAACGATTCTCCCTCCTTTGGGCGGGTGGTGTCCATGATTGTATTGAGGAAGGCCTTTTGTTGGGCACCGAAGGCCGCCTGTGCGGCTTCTGCCTTATTCTCTGCGATGATCTTCTCTTTTTCCACCAGAGCAAGGCGCCATGCCAATGTCTTCACCCTTCTTTCATTCTGCATGGCCCACTCCTCTGCTCTCTTGTTCATCTCTTCTAGGCTTTCTCCTTGCCTTAGAACCAGGGTCGTGAGCCTTTGTTCTTGGTCTTCCTGTTCTCTGACCAGTTTCTCTTGTTCTTCTTTTTTGGAGTTCAGCTGATCGGTCAGCTCGATCTCGTTTTGCTGCCGCTCCATGTTCTGTTTTCTTTCCTCGTCCCTGGCATTGAGCTCAGCCACATAAACGCTTCGACTTTGGCGGTTTTTGCAATGAGCTCCTTATATTGCATGATCAGGAGCTTGTGTTCTCTCTGCATTTTCACAAGTTCCTGTGTTTCATCGTCTAATAGCTACCTCCAGTGCTCTTCCCTATCGTCCTTAGCCTTCACTTCTTGTTTGAGATCCGAGATCTCCCTTTGCTGCATGGCTATCATTCTAGTTTTGTCGAGTTGGAAGGTAGCTACTGACTCCTTTTTAGCCGCCAACTCAGCCACAACTATCTTTCGTTCTTCCTTAGCTTTCTCCAATCGGGAGAGTAGCTCGGCAACGTACTCATCGTAGTTAGCTGATGGCGTCATTGTTGTGTGGATTGGTGATGTCAAGGCTTCCACCTTCTGCCGTTTAGGGTCTTGCCTTGATTCTGCATCAGTGGCTGGCCTCTTTTACCCTGTGGCCGTAGTTTTGGTACTTTGTCCCTTGCCCATTTCTTTGTTGATGAAGTATTGCATCCATGCCATGAAATTTGAAACATCAGCACTGGTCGGGATGCTGGGGGTGGTGGTGGTTGGTTCGGTGGGAGGCACCATGAGGGGAGGAATCGGGTGAATTGGGGCTTTGCCCTTGCCCTCAATGACACTGGGTGACACGATTTTCGGTGCCTGTGTGCTAGAACCAGGCCTTTCTTCTCTTTGCAGGCTCAGATTCCCCAATTCATCTGCCCTGCTTTGTTGTTCGATAGATCGGCATGTAGCCTCAGCCAGGTCTTCTTCCTCCTTTCTTCTTAGTTCCTCTTCTTCCTCAGCAGCTTTTCTTTGCCTTTTCGCTTCTGTTTTTCGGCGTTCTTCCTTCTTTTTGTCTTTTTCTTCCTTTTCCTTCTTTTTTCTCTCTTCAGCCTCCTGTTTTGACGCCTTCTTTGCCTTCTGTAATTCCTCATTTTCCTTTTCTTCTTCCTGTTTCTTCTTCTTCTCCCTCTCCTTGGCCTCCTTAAGGGATTTTTTTTGGCCCTTTCCAAGTCCTCTTTCTCCTTCTTGCAGCATTCATCATCCTTTTTCTTCCTTTGGGCTGTTTTCTTCTTGGGTTTCTTGGTCATCTTCTTGCTTTTTTGTTCTTCCCCTTCTTTCTCGGTCTCGGTTTTGTCGGTGGACCCTTCTTTATCCTGGTGAGGGGGCGACCTATCCGGCGTTTCTCCTTCTCCTTCTTCTGCATTCTGTGTCTCCTTTACTGCCTCCTAGATGAGCGTAGTCAAAATTCTTCCGTAGCCGATAAATGAGGCCTTGGACGAGGCCTTCTTCCTTTCTATGGCCTTTGAAGCTAGAGACTCTCCACCTATTGGCGTACTTCCCAAAGCCAGTGCTTTAGCCGCCTAGTCGATGGTTTTACGGACATACCCATTCCAGTCGACTTCATCTAAGGTGTGGGCTGCTACATTCTCCAGCACAGGCATGCTGATTCGATGCATTAAGGCATTGTAGCACTGGCTGGAGAAGAGCACGTGCATTAGCTTTGCCTGTAGCCTAGCTTCAGCATCAGGGATGTCGTGGATGCTAATACCGTCATTGGTTAGCACCTCCTCTCTTTTCATTTTCAGCATGGTGTAGACATCCCTTTTCTGTTTTTTCTCTATCTTCGATTCCAATCCCAACGCCTTCTCCACCAAGGCTGGGTTCAAGTGCACCTGTACCTGTTTAGCATTTTCTCCCCTTCCCACCGTCACGGTGCCACACTCCTGGTCGGGGTCGTATGTCCTGAGAAACTCCACACACTTTGTGTGATCAGGCTCTTGCGCAAATTTCTCCAGGTATTTGGTGAGGTTGCACTGCTCGACGACTCTCTTGGCTGCTTCCTCCTTCGACACTACTTTTTCGATGTTTCGGATGGTCCGAAACTTCAGTTGATTGTAGGCCTGGTTTTCTAGGGATATGCCATACTGCGCTCTTTCCTCCTCCGTGAATGGGAGTCGGTGGGCACGGTCTTGTTGCGACATTTTATATTCCTGTCATAAACCATAATTTTCATTAGTGATTTCCACATAGTAATTTGCTAATTGCTGAAAAAGAAAAACTTTATGCTTTTTGAATGAATTCATTAAGAACCAATGTAGATTTTCCTTTTCAGACTTTGACTTTTTGCCCTTTACTTCAAAGTTTCCATGCCCTTTTTCCTACCCCATCCGTTTTTCATAATATATGTTTATGTATTTCACTAATTTTGATTTGATTGGCCTGATTTGATTCACCTTACCCCCTCCCCTTCCAGCTTGAGAAGAATCCTTCCTAGGATTTAGGGTCAGAAGGGCAAGGGCGTTCGACATGGTGGTGTAGGAGTTACTTGTGAAGGAGCCAATCATAGAACTGGGGGTTATATTCTAAGTGAGTTGCATGATGTATGTGAGAACATCTGTTAGGAAGTCACCAGAGTTGACACGGCTAGCAATGTGTAACTCTTCCTCAATCAATAAGCGATCGAGGTAGGGGTGTCCTTTGATGTGTTCTTCCATGGGTCGGCCCCGAAGAGTGGTTAACACTCTATACGAGGTTGGCGTGACATATGTGGGGTCGTATTCCATTGTTTTGATAGCACGGCGCTGCTCAGCGTTGGTCATTATGAGGCACCCTTCAACTTCCCATTGTAGCCTAAGAGTGTACCAATGCCTCAAGAACGGGGAGTCAGTATCAACGAGCTTTGATAACATTGTGATTTCTTGATCAGTGAATGATAGCAGAAGTGGTTCGCTGATCGTATGACGTGATGAGGCGCTGTTTGATGGCTTGCTCCTTGGAGATCTCGTTGTTGAGCAATTCAGCAGAGCGGAGTGAGAAGCTTTTGTGAATGTGAATTCAAAGGTCTCCCAGGAGCATGGCATCGTTTTAACTTCAGTTGCAAAGGGTTCCTCCAATAGTCCTAAGTCCAAGCGGTCGTCTCTTAGTGCTAGCGACATGAAGGTGGTGTCTAGTCGTTTAATGCATTCCACCACGTCATCCCCGGTGTCCTCAGTGAGGTCGGCGGCCAGCGTTAAAAAGGATTTGCGTTCATAGGAGGGCGTAAGGCCGACGGGTGATTGAGGTTTGCTAGAACTAGAGCCTGTGACAACGAAGAGTTGCGGTTGGGAGTGTTCTTGAGTCTGTGGTTGGGTTGCTTGGATTATAGCTGGATTAGGAGCAGCCACGATGGACGGACTGCTACATTCAGGTTGGATTTGGGGAGTTGGATTGACTTGGTCGGGTGATGACTCTTGTGACGGAGTCTGTTGTTTGGGCCGATAGGCTTGTGTGACTCTCTTGGGTTTAGGCATGGATGAGTTGGATGGCTGTGGTTTTGGAGAGCACTGCGGCTTATGGTTTGGAGGGTTTATGGGACTTGGGTTGATCAAGCTTGAGGGCAGCATATGAGTAGTGCCTTTGGCCATGTAGGCCTTAGGGATCCACAGCCAGGTGTTGCCCACGTGGTAGCCTTGCGTATGCAAGAGGGCTTTAGGGACCCATCTTTGCTTGATCATGCGGCGCTTTCTGTGACTGCGTCTTGGCCTCCTAGGCTTAGAGTTTTTGGTTTTATGAGGATAGGAGCGTCGACTCCTAGGCAACGGTTACGACTGCTTAAGCTGCCATTGAAATCTAGGCTGTTGGGCCTTGGGTTTTGCTGTTGTGGGCTGTGATTCATGAAATCTGGGAGGTGGCGACCGCGCACTACCCCCCTCCTTGGACTTGGTCATGGATATTTCTACCGGTAGCGTTGCGGACAGTGATGAGGTTGCACAGCCCTTGCTGAAAGTTGTGACAATGCGAACGTTGCCTATTGCGAGGTTAATGCGCTGCGACTCATAATCAACATTGTAGTGAGTTTGCTTTTTGAAAATTCGCCCCAGCAGCGACTCCGTGCCTGCGTTTTTAGCATTTGGCAACACGTAAAAAATCATTGGGATAGTCTCAGACTCGATAGAAACGGCGACTCTACACTTGCCGAGAAGTGTGTAGGAATGGGCCCCATATGGGCTTAATTTCGCATTAGTGGGTTGAAGTGGTGGTCTGCCAAGTTGAGTCCAATGATCATGAGTTAAGACATTGAAGTCTGCTCCCTCATCGATCAAAGCATTGAAAGTGCATGTTTGTTTTGCAATGACCATGATATGGAGGTATGCGGGCTCTACGGCTTCCTCATCCTCATCATCAATCTCAGTGATTGTGGCCACTCGTATCTTGACAGGCGGTTCTAACATTGGGGGCTCGTGCAAAGGATGGGTGGGAGGGTAGTACTTCTTGACACGACTGCCATTGCAGAAGCCTATGCCCTCACCGTCTAAGGTCTCGAGCTCGACATTGCTTATGCGGCTGATCGCACGAACTTTGAAAGGTCCAAGACCTCTAAATTTCATTTTCTTTTTATGCCCCTTAACTGAGCAGAGGAGCACTAAGTCGCCCTATTCAAAGTCGCACTGCTTGACATGCTTGTCAAACCAACTCTTGCGTCGGGCCTTCTCACATATAAGCGCATGGGTGGCTAGAAGGCGAGTCTCTGAGAGGCATTCGAGTTCGACCAGGCGTTGCGTCCATGCCTTCTTCCCTTCCCATCGTTCTTGAAGTGCTATTCTCAGGCTAGGAACGAAGAATTCTAATGGTAGAACTGCTTCAGTTCCATAGGTCAGCCTGAAGGGGGTTTGACCGATAGCCGTTTTATAAGCTGTGCGGTAAGCCCACAAAGCTGCCATCAACTTGTTGTCCCAGCCGCTACGTGAGGATGATACCACCTTGGTCAGGACATTGACAAGAATCTTATTCGTGGATTCTGCTTGACCATTTGCCTGAGGGTAGTATGGCGAGGATTTGCGATGAATGATGAGAAAGGTGGATAGGAGATGCGCTATCACTTCGTTGATGAAGTGCGTGCCTTGGTCACTGACCAGTTCGATGGGGCAGCCGAATCACGAGATCACTTGCTCCCATAAGAACTTGGCAGTCGTCCTAGCATCGTTTTTTTGTGTCGCTCTTGCCTCTGCCCATTTTGTGAGATAGTCCATGGCCACAATGATGTACTTGGCTTGTGAATACTGTGCTGCAGGACTGATGGGTCCTATGAAGTCAATTTTCCATTTTTCGAAGGGTTGTCGTGTAATAACTGGGGTCAACTCCATTTGATCCTTGCGAATCGGGACTTTTGTCCGTTGGCACTCCTCACAATGCTTGACGAATTGTGCTGCATCGCGGAAAAGCGTGGGCCACCACAGTTGAGATTGCAATACCTTTCATGCTGTCGTATCTCTGCTAAAGTGCCCTCCAGCAATGCCGTTGTGTGCCTCTGAGAGCACATCGTGCATCTCATGTTCGCATACGCATCTGCGCAGCAATCCGTCTTGCCCCAGCCTATAGAGTTGGCCTGCGATCAGCTGATAGGGTTGGATCTTAAGGGTAAATCGCCTAAGTCGGGCTTTTGCTATCGGTCGATCAGGCAGTCCGTGTTCAAGCACTTGGACTATGTCATCCGCCCAATATGGCGTTAGATCAGCCTTGAATAAATCTCTCTCGCTGGATAGGTTAAATAGATGGGCATCGGGTAATTCGTCAACAATGCCTTATCTAGCGGCTTCTCCCGTGGGAATGCGTGACATATGGTTAGCCATGTAGTGTTGTTTTCCTTTTCGTACAACCACGGAGAAGTCGAATTCCAAGAGTAGAAGGAGCCACCGAGCTATGCATCCTGTAGCGCAAGGTTTGTTTACTAGATAGAGCAGGGCTTGTTGGTCCACAAAAAAGGTAAAAGGCGTGGCCAATAGATAGTGCCGAAATTTCTTCACAGCAAACACCATGGCTAATCCTTCCCTTTCTGTTGTCGAGTAGTTCATTTCCGTCTCAGTGAGTTGTCTGCTAGCAAAGCTCACTGGACAGTCTAAGTTGTGTTTGCCAAGTTGGCACAACACTGCCCCCACGGAAAACTTAGAAGCATCGATATGCACGTGGAAAGTAATGGTTCAATTTGGGGCTCGTAGAATTGGTGCTATGGTTAGAGCCTTTTTCAACTCTTCATATGCTCGTTGGCATGCCTCGGTCCATTTGAAGATGATCAACAGCTTGTACAGAGGTCTAGCGATCAATGCATAGTTCAATACAAACCGCCGATAGTACCCCGTATGGCCTAGGAAGCATTGTAGTTGATTGGGGGTGGAAGGTTAACAATAACCCTGACTTTCGAGAAGTCAGTGGCAATGCCGTTCTTCGACACCACGTGCCCTAAGAAGCATCCATGCTTTACCCAAAACTGGCACTTTAAGGAGTTCAAAGAGAGACGATATAAGCGACACCGCTCAAAGACTGCGCGGAGTTTGTCTAAGTGTTTGATCCAGGTCGAGTGGACACAGAGGTCGTCGACAAAGACTTCCAACTCCTTGCGAAGCATGTCTTTAAAGATGGTGCACATGAAGCATTGGAAGGTGGCAGGGGCATTAGTCAACCCGAAGGGCATGACTATGTAAGCAAAGACGCCCCACTCAGTGGCGAAGGCAGTCTTGTGCCTGTCCGCAGGATGCACTTGCACTTGGTTGTACCCTGAGAAGCCGTCCAGAAAACTGTAGGCTTCCTTGCGTGCCACTCTCTCAAGCATATGCTCGATGTATGGCAATGGATAGTTGTCCCTCTTAGTAGCAGCGTTCACCTTCTTGTAATTGATGCATACTCAGATTTTTCCATTCTTCTTCATCACGATGACTATGGACGATACCCAGTTTGTGTGTTCAATTTCTTAAATGAATCCCTCTCTCATCAGCTTATCAATCTCCTCTTTGACAGCATGAGCGTGTTTTGGATTCACAGGGTACGGTCGTTGCTTAACTGGCATTGCGTTTGGCGTCATGGGTATGTTGTGAGTCATGATACTCGGATCTACCCTCTTAAGCTCTTCTAAGGACTAGGCGAGCACGTCTATGTACTCTCGCAAGAGAGCGGCAAGACTCGTTTCTTCTTCCTCAGTCAAGTCATCAGCAATGAAGACTGGTTGGGGTGTTTCCCCTTCCTGGGCTAGGTTCACCTTCTTGACCTTGGCTGGTCCCTCGATCAGTTCACTCGTTTGCCCTTAATGCTTGGCACCTAACACAACTACTACCCTATCACCTTTTTTGAATTTCATAAATCGTTTAGGGAGGTCCTGTGGTTTTCGCTGTTCTTCCATTCGTGTTCTCTGGGTTGTTTTGCATTTTTTTGCCTTAATCGTCTACGCCTCAGGTGGACGGGTAGGTCCCCCTTGGTGCATCTGGCCGTGGGCGGCCTAGGGATTTCTGGATCACTATCCGAACTAACCTCCGACTCAGAGTCGAACTCCCCGTCCTCGCTAGAAGAGGTGGTCTCCCCTGGTGGGTGCGTAGTTCGGACATCGACTCTGTCTTAAGCACTGATGTCATTCCTGGCTGGGCTAGGCCTGCTTGCTCAAGGTCTATGGCTCCTACGTGTTCCAACTAGGCATGATCACATTTCATGCGCATGACTCCTCGCTCTATCCTGAAGATACTCTTTTTCTGCGGCTTGGAGTCTGCTCGTATTTGCTCTATTTCTTGTCCTTCAGTGTCGTATTCCACGGTATCTACCTCACCCTCACTTTCGTTCACTGAAGGATTGACAGTCTTCGTATTCATCGTTAGAATCCTCTTCGTCAGACTGCTCATCGTCTCCTAGGGCTTGGTATATCTCTTGTCATTGGTTAGGAACTAGGGCCCAGTTATACATGAGGTTTAAGTCATGCATTCTGGTCCATTGCTACTTGGATTTATCTAAGAGATCCTGGAGTGGTTTGAAGTTTGTAGTTGGATTGCCAGCTAGCTTGTCCGTTAAGCATTCCAGTATCTCCTGGAGTTCCCTTTTGTTGGTTGGGACTTGGAAGTTGACACGCTTAGGTTTCCCACGAAGGGTTCTTGCCATCATGCAGACTGGTACGGAGGGTGTGTCGTTAGACTTGCCGATTGTTTTGATGGCTTGCTCATACACCTCATGATCTGAGAATGGCAGGTCGATTGTAGCAAGGACATGCATCCAATCCCGGTCATCCTCTGGGCATGGGATATACTTGATCAAGGGCCCATAGGACTTCTTGACCTGGGTATTACCCTTGAGCATAGCAGAGATGGCATCTAAGTCGACTGGTGAGGTCTTCCAAGTGTCCATCTCTATTCTCACGGCATCCGTTCTATTGCCAAGGAAGATCAAGCTGTTACCCCAATCTTCGATGACTCTAGCATTGCGCATCCAGGGTTGGCCTAATAGGATATCGTAGTCCACTCCCTTCATGACTATAAAGTCCACAGAGAATTGGACACCTGTGCCGAATGGCTTGACTCTCATACCGTTTGGTAATGTGACATTAAACCTAGCAGTTTCGATAGGCGGGTTTCCCCAATTCTGAAGCACCGCATGGCTAAGCACACTAACCCCAGCTCTCGTGTCCACGATTCCCTTTCTCGTTGTATCGCCTAGGGCTAGAACCGGTAAGACCGCATGCATCTCGGAACCTTCCCAGAAGGCATTGACGTGTAAGGATTTAGGCATAGAGTGCAGCGTCAAACTCGGTATTTACATCTCTGTATCATGGTCATGAGGGTCTGTTGTGACCTACTCTCGTGACCCTTCAACCCACTGCTTAAGATCTTGCCATAGGGTGGGATGCTGCCTAAGCACATCTCCCAGGCTAAGTGTTATAGGGGTAGTCACCAATGTGGTCAGGAGATCGTTGGGTGCTTGTCTTTCTCCTAACCTGGATTGTCCTGGCCAATAGCAGTGATTGGTCTGCGGCCCTGTAGCATCAAGGCTTGGCCTTAGCGGCACTGCTTGTGGTGCAGTTGCTTCTCTCGACTTTGGTTGAGGAGGTGAGATTGGCGTGCTTATGCTGGAGAGATCATCGATCTCGTCCTCTATGATGGCCTCAGCGTCTTTTAGATGCTCTTGAGCCTCCTTCACCCATTCCTTCACTTTTTCTATGGCCTCTAACTGTCGCTTCGGATGCGGGTATTCCCCTACCTTAGCACTTCCCTTTTCGGCCGTCTTAGGGGCTAAAGTCTCTGCCTCTGCGTCAGAGACCTTCTTTCCAGCAGCAGGCAGAGTTGTAGCACTCTCCATTTTTAGTGCGATTTTAGCTTCCGACCTCTTCTTCTTCCACCTGCGACTTTTCTTCCCTATCGAAGCTGCGTCAAGGTTGCTAGGTCCTAGCAGTGATATGTCGGCTTGCTTTGTCTGGGCATGGGTCATGACCCGCAATGGGATAGGTGTAGCCTCCCCATCGAGGTTTTTGACACCGAACAACTCCAATGGGACAGATGGTACGTTGGCTGAGCTAGAAGATAGCTTTCGCTTTGGGCAATCGATGAAGAGATGAGTGATTCCGCACTCAGCACACCTTTGGTCAGCCTTGTCTCTGTTTTGCTGCTCCCTTTCAGGGCAGCGTGATGAGACATGACCTGGGTGACCACAAGTCCAACAGGTGATTGGATCCGTGTCTGCCCTCCTAGGCCTCTACCTTGTTCTTTTCCTAACGCCATCACCGGCACGGGGCGATAATCCATGAGGACAGCGTTCCCCTCATCGTCATGCGAGACGTAAGGGCATATGTAAGTTTCTTCCTCATTTGGTTCTTCCACGTAGTGGACTGGAGCATCGCTCGGTGGATGGATAATGTAAGGACCAGGTGGTCTGGGTATGCCAGTAGGGTTTATGTCCACCCTAGGAACAACTGGCTTAATGTCGTTAGGCGCAGGAAGGGCCAATGGGGCTCCCCTTCCAAAGAACGGCTGCGGCTTGTTTGCTAGGTAAGGCTGGCCATAGGGTTGCGAGTACGGAAGTCTTCTTGGTAATCTACAAAGCGCGACGTCATGACCGAACCTACCGCAGTTAGCACAAGGTCTTGATCTAGGGTCTTGACACTCGGCTGGCAAGTGGTTTCCGCCATAGTACACGCATTGGATGTGTGGGCGCGTTGGTCGTCTCAACATGTCTTGCAACTTGGCTAACTCCATCTTTACATCAGCCAAGTCTTGGTTCGTCTCGGTGGCCTTCCCTTTATCTTGGGATGATGGGACTCATCGCTCACTAGAGGCTGACGCTCTCTCTGAGCTTCGTGAGTTAGTCTCTTCTAGGTTCGAGCTCCTGAAGCTCCGCTCTTTCAGCTAATCATCGACTCTGATGGCTTCCTCAAACACTCTAGCTAGCACGTCTCGCTGCAAGCTCGAATTGCTTGCCAAAGCCTTATATAACTCCTCGTCTCGAATTCCGCTGATGACAGTCGAAACTGCTCTTTCAGTCGGTTGCTCGCCCATAGGGATTCTCTCGAAGAGACTCCTCATGTGGGTTATGTAGTCGTGAATGTCCTCCTTCTCTTTCTGCTTGACGTTCATCAAGCGTACTAGCAGATTATCGGAGTATCCAAGCTCGACAAATCTCTTAATGAAGAGATCCTTAAGGCCACTGAAGTTGGCTCGTTCTGCGGCATCTAGGCTTGTATACCAAGTCCTTCCCTTGTCACCTAAGCAGAGCCCGAACGCTTGAGAGCGTTGAGTCAGGTCGTTGAGGCCGTTGGCTTCGCAGACTTGCTCGAACTCCTCTACAAAGCTGTATGGATCATTGTGAGGTTGGTATTTGTCGAGTTGCTTGGCAATAATAGGGATTTTAGACTGGCTCTTTAAGCCTTGGTTCGCTCCTAATCCTACGAGCAGCGATGTCGCTAGTGCTGCGGCACTTTGCTCTGTTGCCATATTATCTAGCAATCGCTTAATGAGAAGCTCGCTCAACGTCAAGTCTCCTTCTAGGGCTCTCTCGTGATCTGTTCGGTTTCTACCTGCTAAGTTCAGTACTCATTGTACCTCACGCAACTCCATGCTTTGCCTTTGGCTCCTAGCCTGCTAGTCCCTATTGTATTCGACTATGCTTTGCAAAACCTTGTGGGTAATTTTCTCTCTTCCTCTAGTTCTGCGATGATAGCGTTTGCCGTCCTGCCGCAGTACTCGTACCGGGCGTGTGCATCGTAGCTGCTGACCAGCTGGCTGAATAGCCTCCGGGAAGATATTCAAGTCGAGTTCCTCATTAGACCTATGGTCTGAGCCTCCTTCTGCCATAGTCGTGTTGTCGTGCTCCACCAAGCTGTCGATCAGGTTGAGTAGATTTGTCAAATCCACGTCGTTGATGCCACCTGCTTGGTCCTACTTCGCGCGTTGATGGTTTGTCTACGTCTTGGGTCCTCTCCTACTGGTGGGTTTCTTGAGTAGTTTATCTGAGTGAGTTCCTTCAGTTATTGAATACAATCCTCAATTTATGGTCACTCAGTGTGCATGTCGCTTCTCATGCACTTGTGCTCAATCAGGCTTTCAATTTCCTTAAGTGCATTCAAGTGCGGAAATTCAAGGTGAGTGCAACAAACAATCTCGAAGCGTCTTACGCACTCTCGCTTTGTTTCGGGCCTGATAGGCTTGTTGGTCAATTTTTTGGTTGCCTTGACAGGGTTTAGGGTTTTTCTAATATGTTGCCTCGTTTGTTTTTGGCCAATAAGGTTTTACTGCTCAGCGCTTTGCGTCTAGGTCTCTGGGTCTCGTTGCTGCCTGCTTCAAGCTGCTAAGCGGCTGCTCCCTACAATTCGTCTATTCCGTGTGCCAAAATCAAGTTCTGAGCGTCAGAAGGACTTTCAACAGTTTGCACTGCTGAGCTCTAGTCGGGTCAGGTCAAATTTCTGAGAATTTGATAAAAATTTACACTCGGCCCAGTTGGTCCGAATTGCAAGGTCCGAGTGGGTCACTCGGACCCGGACTGAGGCACATGGGCCGAGGGCCAAATTCGTGACTCGGACAGGGTAGACTTGGACGGGCCGAGGCGCAGACTCGGACAAAGTCGCTCTGACGGGCCGAATGGTCAATTCGGACGAGGTCACTCGGACAGGCCGAGGGCCGAATATGACACGTGGCCGAGGGCCGAATCCTATGGCTCGGACGGGGCCGAGGGCCGAATTAGTCGATGGTCCGAATGGTTAATTCGGACGGGCCGAGTAGGTCTGGGCCGAGGGCTGCTGAGGGCCGATTAGGGTTTCGAGCCGAGTGGGCCGAACGAAAGAGGGCCAAGGGCCGATTCTGGGACTCGGCCCAAAAGCGACCGCTCGGACGGGCCGAACGCAGCACGATGACAACAGCAAGAGGTCGATTTTGCTCGATTCTTGCGATTTAACCAATCATAGCAAGCATAAACCTCCAGATTCTATCTAGGGGGATAGAGGAAGGGATTCATATACCTGAATAGAGCGTAGGCTCGTCGATGGTGCGATCGGATCGAATCATGCGATGGCTCTCTCTCTCTCTCTCTCTCTCTCACTGAAATGGTCACAAATGAGCTCTCCCTTGGTCTCTTGGCTCTTATACCCCTTCTCGGGTATGGTGTTGATGCCCTCAATCACTCACTTGCCGATCTTAGGCATCACAAGCGAGCTTTTTACCACTTTTTGCACAATTTTTGCCCTGTTTTGCCCTGTTTTGCAATAGTAAACCCTACCCTTCCCAGTGGGATTTCCTAATCCTAACGTACGCTAAATGCAACAAGAATCGAAAGCAAAAAACTGAAATAATTTCTCCATGTTTCCAAATCATCAAACAAACAAAATATCCCAAAATACTTACTTGTTTTGAGGATCAAAAACACCCAAACTTCCTACCTATCTCAAGCTTTGTTTCGGGGATGAATCCCTTACTTCGATGCTCGATATGAGGTGCGCAAGTGCTCAAGCTTGAATCCATTAGTTTCGGCAATGGAACCAAAATGTAGTGGGAGCTCACGCTCAACCGCCAAGACCCACGAACCGCTTATTGCTTCAAGTGTTTCAAGCCGAATGCTAATGGCTACCTCTCACATAGCCTACGTGCTCTCATGCCTACTGGGTGTAGTGAGCTTACCTTCATGCCGATCGAGTTGCCTCCTCTCCTACACACTTCGGTAGCTCCACGATCCAAGTGCAAGCTTCAAGCAAGCTCGATCCTTCCGCTCCAAGCTCCAAGCTCCATCGCCGCGAGCAAGATAAGAGAAGAGAAGAGAAGAGAAGAAGAGAGGAGAAGATGGAGAGCTTCTCCACCCCACGGTCCCTCACCCTCACACACTCACTCCCTCACACTCTCACACTCCCTCTCTCAAGCACAAGCTCAAGCAAGCAAGAAGAAGAAGAAGAAGAAGAGGACGAGAGCTACTTTTGGCCACACACAAGAATGAGCTTCCATTCACTTTTTGAAACTTTATATATACAAACCCTAAAAACCCCATGGGCGCCCATCCCTTTTTACATGACCGGCCATTGTGGCAAGGTACCTTTTTCTAATTCCCTCTTCTTGCTTCATGCCTCTAGTCTACACCCGTCTAATATTTTACAATTGGCATAGGAGGGAGCCTGGCGCTCTTTTACAAGAGTTTTCCAAGTTTTTTGAGGCGCCTTTCATTTAAAATTGCTCTTTTTGTCCCGTCTTAGCTTTGGAGGTCGCCTGCATGTCTTTGCTCTTTTTCCATGTTTTTTTCTGCTTTTTCCTTCCTTTTTCCGCCATCTCGACTTGGGGTTAACACAATGGAGGAGAAAGTGAAATTTTTTTGTATGTTGCATCATGCAACCATTGAGAAGTGGCTTGCTCTGTAAGAGTAGGCTAGGAAATATAGGAAATAAGCGCGATCGGAATTTCGACGTAGTACGCACCATCGATCGATTCGATATCCTAAGGGCATGGAGGAGATGCCGCGGTTTATGTCTATGCGATGGTTCATGAAGCTTTGATTATAGCTTCTTGCGAGGGGGGAGGTCTCTACTAAGGAGTGGGAATACTCAAGGGGATATAGTTCGAAGGTGACTGCATGTTTTATAAGCTATTGTATCTAGATTTTATAAGCGATAACTAATCTAACTGTTTCACTGTACAATACAAACTCTATAGTGTGATGTGGTCGCACGGACGACATTTTCACATTGAGTGTATCGACAAAATGCGCTCCACAATGGATTGTGGTGTCATGGCAAAGTTGAGCAAGAGAGCCAACATCGAGCCACATATCCAAACACCATTATAGATGAGATGGAGTATTTTGGGAACTTGCAAAGTATTATCTCAGTGGATTACCATAGCTTCTCCATGATCATATTCGATGTACAATGGTTCAAGGTGGTATTGGAAGGAGCTGGGGCAATCGTTCGGCGATCGTCTAGATTTTTGAAAATAGATTCGGAGAAAAGATGGATGGATCAGCATGATACGTTTCTCTTGCCAGCCCATTGTGAACAGGCGTATGACCTACTTTTTAAAAAATTTTCATGACATAGAACAATCACAAATGTTGAATCACTCTTATATGTGATTTTGAACAAGTAATTTTCTATTCAAACCCCTAACAACCTTGATGGTGTTATGTTGTGCCATCAGCTCCTCGAAGTGTGAGAGTGTATGATGAAAGCAATGTTTCCAGCATAGATGAGGAGAATATGTAGGTGGAGGGGTCGATATTACGGAGGGTGGAGGTCGAAGAGGGTGAGCGTGTAGGGGAGGCAAACACAAGTAACGATGATGGAAAAATAGGAAGCTAGGAATTCTTTGAGAACGAAGTTGACTCCTTCTTCTGTGGTGACCTATCTATAGACCTTTTAGTGCACGTAGAGTTGTGCCAGGAGATTGACATGGGATGATAGACTAGGTCATACTTGCTGCATCTGCCTACTCAATTCATTGATGAATCACTTTTAAGGGTACTTTAGAATATGCATTTTAGTTAGCATCATTTTTTTCAGAGTTATATTACTATGCTTTACTTTAATCTTTCTATTGATTATGCTAACATCATTTTTTGTCTATGCAGGTTACCTTTTGACGATACTTGGAGAGTAGGATGAGTCAAGGGATGAGCGACGAGGAGTTGTAGGAGATATTCACACATATGTCTCTAGATCAGATGACCTGATTTAGAGATACAACGGATGTGGAGCTGTCTCAAACACCATTGGGCCATTCCGTGAAATCTACTTCAGCATGCTCTAATGCTTCTATTTCCAGTAGATGAGGTTGATGCTCCAGATTGGGATGGGGACAGAGGGAGTGATTCTGGGGGGTGCTATGGAGATGTGGATGCTGTGAGCCCGTGGTCGGTTCTAGATAGGGATGCTACTCCTTGCTCTCGTATAGGTTCCAAAGAGGGTGGCTCAGGTGGGTGTTGTGGAAGCACCGATGCAATGTCTCCATCTCGTCGTTTTGCTGGATACTTGTCACCTCTAGGATTTGTTACACTTGTGGGGACATCCATTCCAGTGAATGTGGGTTTTGCTTAGTTGTTAGTAGGTGGCACTTCTATGGGTACTACTCTAAGAGATACCACTCTTGTGGGTACAATAGATATATAGGGGTCTCCTAGTTATGCCGAGGAGCACGGTCGTAGGTGAGGGCACACCTTAGACGTACCCCAAAGGGGTATGGATACATCGTAGATGATAGGACATGTGCTGTGATTATGAATGATGAGGGAAGGAGGGTGATGTCTCGCACGAGAGAGTTGTGCCAACAAGTTTTTAGGCACAACATCTTGGACCAGTGGAAGAATATACCCGAGGGGAGCAAGGACTATATAGTGGCATCCTTGCATGAGGAGTTTTCGGTACCTATTGCGGCATAGAGGTTTTCCACTAGTGGGTGGATGATGGAGTGTATGCGTACATATATGTAATATAGATAATCGAACGTATGTAAGGCACTCAAGAGTGGCGCCTCAAAGTCTGAATGGCTAGACATAGATGATTGTTGGTAGAGACTCAGGGAGGAGGCTACAGATTCTCCAAGATGTTGGCGATATCAATGGGAGGCAGTGAGGGTACGATTGGAGGCAGGGATCGTGCATCATTTGGGGAGTGGCGGCCACAGGACTTATTTGGAGAACTTTGTAAGTTTTTCTTTTGTTCTTCTTGATTTCTTATTTGCAATATCACTTGTACTAACAATTGTGTATAAGCTAGTAGTGGGTAAATTTTTTGGACCCACACCACCTTGTCATCGCACCATTGTATAAACTATGCCCTAAAGGGCAATGCTAATAAAGATGAGCCAAGAGAAACTACTTGAAAGTTGGGACCGCCCTCCATTGTGGTAAGTTTGGATATTATAATGCCTCATTGTATTGTCAAAGATAAGAGATAACTAGCATTCCTTCACACGTAAGGGATGCTAGGCCGCTTCACAATACCCTCAATTGTGGCAAGTTTGGATACTAGAATGTCTCATTATATTAGCAAAGATAAGAGACAATAAAAATAGCCTAGAAGGAAAGAAGTGAGCTCCATCATTAGTTAGCATGCACATGCAAGGAGACTCACACATGGTAAAATAAGGGAGATACTTTAATGCTTCATGTTTGCAACATTTCTTTGATTATAAGTTCTTCAAATTATATTTCGGAGTATGCTTACTTTAAGATATGCGATTCCCTTTAATATTTAGCATGCAATCAAATTTATATCAATCTATTTTTATGAAAATGATATGCAAAATGGGTTATAGGTTGCATCATGCTCTTCCTTTGCAATACACACTTATACACATGCATACATTAAAAAAAACCCACAATCATGCCTCCATGCGAGCACTCCTTCTCATGTCCAAGAGTGTGTGCAAGCACAGAGACACACACAAAAACTGTGCGCACATATGTACAATGGATGTTGTAGCATGTCCATGCAAAACTCTTTATTGTTTCACACGAAACATGTCTTCTTTATTCGTTGTGAGCAAAGGCAGCACGACAACTTCGCTTTGCTCACAAATGTGGAAAGAGCACCGGCGAGCTTCATAAGCCCGTAACCATGCAATCCAGTAGGCCTGGGCTGGCAACGGTGGTATTTGTGTGATTAATAAAACCAGAAAATCAGGATGTTTTGCCACGTGGCAAACTATCGAGGATGGTCCACTTGTAAAGAAAAGAGTGGTGCAAAGAAGAAACATTAAAGTCTGTGAATTTCCATAGTGGAGGGCTATCTCGAGTTTGTGGCTATGGAAGAGAAGAAGAAAACGAGGCGCGCCAGCTATCCATTCACGGCAAAGAAGAAGAACGTGACACTGTACGTGACAAATTCCTCTCCCTTGGCAGTGCTTTTCTGAAGCAGGGGTAATGGCAGCCACATCGGCCCTCAAGCCCGTGGTTTCTCGTCACCAGGCATTCTCCCCTTCATCTCCCTCCCCTTCGTCTGCTTCCTCTTCCACCTCTTGCGAGGCACTGGAGCTGAAAGCGCGTCCCCGGCTCGCCCTGCGCTTCCCTTCGTCAAGCAACAAACTGCGGCGTATCTATTCATCGTCGTCATCCTCGTCTCCGAATGGCCGCCTCCTCCTTAGGGTTCACGGCAGCAGCGGCGGTGGCAGCGATGTGACGGTCTCAGAGCCCGAGGCCCCGGTTGCAACGAGCATTGAACAGGAGAACGACAGCAGTTGGCTGCCTGTGATCCCAGTTTCTGCCTTGCCCAAGGGCGAGCGCCGCCTCATCCGTCAGGATGGTGAGGACGTGCTCCTGCTGTGGTATAAGAGCGAGGTCTATGCCATCGAGAACACATCCCCCGCTGAGGGAGCGTACAGCGAGGGTTTCATCAATGCAAGACTCACACAGGTAGCACTCCATCTTCCCTCTTTGCATCTCAACTGATGTCATTTTACAGCTGGGCATCAGACACACACACCAAACCAGACCTCATGTATGTGTGGCAGGACGGATGCATTGTTTGCCCCTCCACAGAGAGCACATTTGATCTCAAAACTGGGGAGATCAGGGAGTGGTTCCCCAAGAATCCTGTGCTGCGTGTGCTCACACCACCACTTCGAAACCTGATCATCTATCCAGTCAAGGTAGATGCAGAGTATGTATACATTAACACACAGTTGCAGCCAGATTCCAGAGCCGCAGGGGAGTCTGCAGAGATAGTCTTTGGTGGGCAGGTGCAAGCTGGCAAGATTGCATCCAACATTGAGGTTGATGAGGTATGCAGAAAGGTTCTCAAATTTAGAATTGATAAGAGGGCGCTTTACTTGTGTTGTTACATCTCAGAAATATTTGCGATTTATTCCACTTTTTCATGCAGATCCGGATGGTGGTTGATGAAGGTGAGGTGGGATTTGGATTTACTCCTGAGAATGAGATCATCAATGGCCGGTCAGCAATGGTGGGATTTACTGTTCTGCTCATCTTTGAGCTTATCACTGGGAAAGGGTTCTTGAAAGGGATTGGCTTCCTTGACTTCTTGTACCGTTATTTACCTGACTTCCCTATCTTGAAGTATTGAGCTCAAAGTTTATGGTTTGGTTTCACTTTTGCTCTTGTGAGAGGCCACCAGGAGGATATGAGATGCTCTGGGCTGTAATGAAGCATGAAAGCCCATTTTCATTTAATGACAGATCGCTTTCCTGGATATTTTTTCCTTTTCCATAATTTCATCATGTATGGATGTAAACAAAGTGTATGGAATTACGGAGAACTATGTTTTGTAAATTACTGGAGAAATTCTTCTCTTTTGGAAAGTAAATCAATAGTGGCAAAACGGTTGCTCTGACATGTGGATCTGTAAGTCAACTTGTGAATGAACAAAAACTGGCTGCAGGTGTCCAAAGATAGGTGTGATAGTTTTCCAGACTTGAAGAGGCAGACAGAGAACATTGCGTCTTTGCTTTATGAACGCTCCAACAGCAGGTCTTCAAGATACCCCTTTGTCATTTCATTCTCTCGGAGTCTATCATCTGAGGAACTCTTCCTAATGGCGTACTTGTCGTTCTGGGAGAATTGTATTGTTTGCAACAGATTTTTGCATGCTTGCACCTGTGTATCAAAATATGGATGATAATTTGGTATCGACGAGTGTGTTCAACTTTGATTCAGATGACAATGTTTTCCCTTGTGTCTGTGTGCATTGAACCACAGGGTCAATTATTGCAGTAGCAACAACCTTTGTGTGACTATGACTTATGAACCATATGACAGTTTCTTGCAGGTGACAGTTTCACAAGACCACAACTGTACACTTGCACACAGATGGGTGCGTAGCTTGGCAGGCATCAAGTGGCAATCGAGAATGCAAGAGTGGTATGCATACATAGGCTTTAGTTTTGATAACCAATTAATCAGGCTAGGCTTCAATTGGATGCAGTGGCATGTAAAATAGGCAGTTGATATTAGTGATTGTGAAGTCAAATCAGATGCTTAAAAACAGTCGGTGAATTTCATTGCAGATTTCAGATGTCTTGTACCGATCCTCAATATCACAATCGAACTATCAACTCACTTTTTTAATTCTATGTGAATTGACATATCTGCAGATTCAAAAGATTTTGGTGTAATTCAATTAGTTTTCATCCTTCTTCTGTGTTTGTTGTTTTCAGATCTTGCTAGCTTAGAGATTCCCAGTAGTGACAACCAATGGGTGTGAAGATGATATGCTGTTTCTTATAGTAGTGTGAAGCTACTTTTAAATCTGTAGCTCCTGGAGGCAGCGAATATCAGACCTGCAGTTTCATGTAGGGGGGAGGGAACTTAACAGGACATGAGCATAGGTTTCATCTCAATTGATTCTGGCTTGGTAGATTGTTGGTTCTCTATGAATAAACCTTGTAGTAGTACTGACCTGCATAGAGAAGAGAATCCATATGTTGAACTACGATGTGTGTGTAATGTAGGAATTTTAGATCTTGTCATTTTCACTAAGCCTAGAATTAGGGTTTAGTATAAATAGGTGGAGCTAATTCACTTTTTTGCGGAACCTTTTGTTCATTTGACGAGTATTGATCTCCTAGAGTTAGCACTGTCTTGGGGTGTGTACCAAGCATCATTTCTTGTATCTTTCTCGTATGCAGCCATGGCTACCTTGTGTCATGGAATTAATGGCAGTTGGATCCATGGAATGGCTATGATTTTACATTTCTGTGTCTTTCCTCTGTTATTTGAGGAGTGGATTAACTGATTATGTCTCTTTTTACATTGGTAACAGAGCAAGGTTTTGGGTCCTGTCATGAAGTCATTTTCAAGCTTAGATATTGTTGCAATGGTTAACTAGAGTCTCATATTTGGTTATTGTGACTAGCTTGGTTGGGGGTAGGCTTTTACAGGTAACTGTGACGAAGTTTGGAGCTACTCCAAGAAATTCTTGGCAATTTTGGCAAGGGGCTACATCATTTTAGCTATTGTCATCAAATCTGGAGCAAATTTTTGAAGCCTTGTGGTTAAAATGGGGTTACAAGAGGTTGGAGGAGACTAAAAGTCTCACTACCTTTTTTAAGTAGGGTTTCATCATCTACTTCCTCATCTTTCTCAGGTTTTCCCAGCAAGGTCTAGTGGAGAAATCCACTCCTCCTCTCACAAGCCTCTTAGAACAAAAGCAATTTTAAAATCAAGCCTGTCAGTACTTGGGGGACTTGTGATTGCTATATCTATTCCAAAGCTTCAGATGAAAAGAACAATGAGGCATATTTTGTTGCAAGTGCAACTACCCAGGCCTCTAGAAGGGCTTCTCCTCGTGTAATTTTCCATAGTTTCACATAACCTGCAGCATCATTTGTCAAGAGATGTTGTTTGTCATTCAAGATTGTGTGCCCGGTTGTACTAGGAATGGTGCAAGGTGGCTCCGTGTTTAATGGAACAGGTGCTGAGCTTTCCAAGCATACCCATGCCCTAGCAAAGGATAAAGTGCCTGCTACAAAAGAACTTGCACCAATTGGTTGATTTGAATGACTGAGGGATGCTAACTGATGTCTTGAGCTACACCCTACCCTCAATGAAGCAGCAACAGTTGTGAGTGGGAATGCAAATGCAAGAATGCTAAGCTAGCAACAACAATAGTGAACAAGTAGCAACAACAGCAATTAACCACAACAACAATTTATCATGGTGAGCAATAGCAGTAACAATAGGCCGATCTATAACAGCAGCAACAGCAGGAGCTCAAGGTCATTTCAGTATCAATAGCAGCAGGGGCTCATAAGCTCACCTTGATTTTCAATAGTTATAGCAAATCTGGAGGTGCTCCCAAATGGGATGCTCAATGCAAATATCAAATCTAGCCATTGAGGTGTGATAGGGTAAGGCATTTCTAGCATCAGATTGTTGCTTGGTTCCAATTGGCACAGATTGTGGCTTTGGTTAGGAGAAGAAGACTTCAAGTGAATTGGGATAGTGTATTTTACAAGGATCTTCTTATAGTGTTTTGATCATGGTTTCTTTGAAAATTCTAAAAGTGCCAAAGATGGATCAGGTGGATATAGTAGATCACAAACAAGTGATGAAACTCTATTTTAGTCATAATCTTTTCAGCCACTAGGTTCCCAACAGGGTTGGCATGGGGATTATAACGATTGCATTATGATAGTGGGTACCATGAGCATTGATATGAGCAGCATGCATATGGCCATGCTTACTGTAACGGACAGCAGCATGCATATTATGGATAGCAACATGCATACGCGATGATTATGCCAATTCTTATGGGTAGCAGTATATGTAATTGAAGATCATGCATATTATGGACAACATCATGAAATGGACAATATGTTGTTCATTATTCTTATGATGGTCAGCCATCCTATTGTGAGTTTTATGGTGGTCATCAACCATTTAATAGGTATCCTCAACCACATTATGGTCATCAATTCCGAGCAGTTTTCTTTTGGACGTACTTATGACCATACTTCTTTGTGGCAGCATGCTGCATATGTTCATGATGTATATGATACAGATGAACAGCAGTCTTCTTTATTTGATCCATATGTGAAGGATGCATAGCATCCACATGCATTTGGGTAGCATCATTAAGAGAGGCCACATCTACATTCTCCCGTATTGAACAAGTTATCTACTTCCAATGCAAACTGCACTTATATTGCTGAAATAAACAAAGATAGCAAGTCTTCAACCAAGGTCACTTGGAGTAGATACTTAACCAGTGACAAGATAAGTGAATTGTATGCTCAATTTATGCAACAAGTGTGATGAAACAAATGTTTTTCAGTCATAAAGACAAAAGCAAAGCTAAGAATGCAAGAATAACTTGGGCCATTGAAGAGGTGGATGAATATGATGAATCCCTTCAAGGGAAACCACTTAGAGCATCCCATTTACACAGCCTAGAATTAGGGTTTAGTATAAATAGTGGATGAGCTAAGCCACTTTGTGGAACCTTTTGTTTATTTGACAAATATTGATCTCCTAGAATTAGCACTAGCTTAGGGTGTGTACCAAGAATCTTTTCTTGTATGTAGCCATGGCTACCTTGTGTCGTGGAATTGATGGTCATTGGATCCCATGGCATGGTCATAATTTTACATTTTTGTGTATTTTCTTTGTTATTTTAGGAGTAAATTAACTGGTTAGAGTATATCTCTTTTTATAGAGATTTTAGTCACATTCTCTCTCTTATTTTAGAATATGACTCCATTTCAAGTTTGAGCAAGCCTTGTACTTTGAAAGTAATTGCTCAATACCAAAAGGGAATTACTCTTCAATATGAAGTACATTGCCATGCAAGGGTCCTTATTGTATTCAAAAACAATCATTCTTACCTCTCAATAGCTTGGGACCAACCCTCGTAAAGGATAAGGAGAAGTAATATCCACAAAATTGCTACCAATAAGTAGGGAGATTGGTGCACAGATCGGACGTTGTATGCGCGCGTAGTGAGCGTCGGAAAGTCCCCAAGAACAAAAGAACTCTACTTTTGCACAAAGAACAAGAAAGAAAGCTTGCACGATATGAAGCAAGAGACTAATTGGGTACAATTTTTCCCCATGCCTTGTGTGAGCGCTCCACAAAGTATGTATTTGATATATTATTGATCTCCAAGCTCAAAAAATAGCCCAATTTACAATTAGCACGCTTTAGCTTTTGTGTTTGCTTTTGTCACACTAAAGAATTAAAGCTATTGGGCGCCCAAGGATCGGGCGGTACCCAAATATAATGTCCAATACAAATATTTAAATCGTGTGTCCATGTGCATACAAAAATAATAAATACATATTAAGCGCTTCAATAAATAAGCGCGTCAAAATATTGGCGCTATGCCTAAGATGCGCGCCCATAAAAAATGATAATGATTTGAATACACGCTATTCTCCAGTGTTTCCCAACGCCACCGCTGCCTGCTCTACACATCAACTGAAGCATTCACAATTATTAGAAAATAATAAAATTAAACCGACAAAAGTGAATACCTAGCAGTCTTCAGCTACAAAATAAATAAATTGGTTAGAACTCAATCTTAATCTTAATTTATTACGAGTGCGTACTTTAAACTCATAAACGTCTATTAATTTAAATATGTATTTGGCGGAATTACCCGCTATGAAATCACCTACTTGCACATTAAATTAACAAGACGCCCGAAAAGGACAAGCGTCCCCATTGACTTTTCGCACAAGGAATCCATCTTGTGTATGAGCCCCGACAATAAAATTTTACAGAATCCACTGCAACACCTCACGGAATCCACCGTGGAATATGCCTCTTGGCATCATACCCCCGGGGTGGGATAGCAATTGTCCTCAATTTCTATTAGCTCAATGTGGAGCCACAGTGTAGGGAAAGCACTTAGGTCTTGAGCGTGCATCCATTGGGCCTCTTCAATAGGATGATTTTTAAACTTAACCAAATATCTAGAATATTTACGGCTAGTTCTAGTGGTCATAAAGTTAGTATCTAGAATAGTTTCAGGCTTAAGGATTTCAGTTTCTTTTTCCAGCAAAGGAGGGATTTCATATACAGGGTGTACAAGTAATTGTCCTCTAAAAGGTTGTAATAAATTGATACGAAAGTTGTTGTGGATTTTCCAGTGTTGTGGTAATTTTAGTTTAAATGCATTGTCATTGATTTTGTGAATTATCTTGAAAGGTCCATAAAATCTAGGGGCTAATTTTACAATAGGTTGTTTGTCAACACTTTGTAATCTTCGCTTTTCAATTCGTAACCAAACATAATCATCAACTTTGAAACTCATAGCTTTTCTTTTCTTGTTAGCTTGTTTTATGTATCATTGCTGGGCTTTGGCAATCATATCTTTAACTTCATAAAAAATAGTAGCATGCATGTTAGCAATATCATCAGTAGTTTGAACTTTGTTTGATAATGATATAACAGGTGTAGGCAATCTATATCCATAAATAATTTCAAATAGTGCTTTCTGTGTAGTTGTATGTGGTGTGTTATTATATGCAAACTGAAATAAATACAAGTATGTATCCCATGTTTACGGTTTTGAAATTGTGTATGCACGCAAAAGATCTAAAATGGTACTGTTAGTAGCTTTTGTTTGGCTATTTGTTTCAGGATGAAATGCAGATGAAAAATCAATCTTTGTTCCTAAGTTAGCAAACAAAGTAATTCAAAAATTATTGCAGAATCTAGAATCACAATTAGAAATAATAACTTTTGGCAAACCATGGCTAGTGAAAACAGTTTTCAAGAACAATTGAGCAACTTGAGATGCAATTAATGTTTTCTTGCATGGAATGAAATATGCTTGTTTGCTAAACCTATTAACAATAGTCTAAATCATGTTATGATTAGCTTTAGTATTAGGTAAACCAGTGATAAAATCCATTGAAATCTGTTTCCATGGTCGTTCTGGAATTGGTAAAGGCATTAATAAACCATATTGTTTGCCGTGGTGTCTTTTAACTCTTTGACAAATTAGGCATTTCGATACAAAATTAGATACATCAGTTTCCATGTGTGGCCAATAAAAATGTATGCAAAGTAGATATAATTCCTCTATGACCTTGGTATGGGGGACAATGAATTTCATGCAAAACAAATGATCGAAATGGAATAGTCACACATAATCTTTTTTCATAAAACACGAATCTATCAGTGTAAGACAATGAATCAATAGAAATCCAATTATTTGTAACTAGTTTATTCCAATCAGCTTGAAAAGTAAGGTCTTGGTCATAAGTATCTTTTATAGGGAGAAGAGAGTCAAATGATATCACATAAATATTATGAGTAGTCGGCCTTCTATATAAAGCATCAGCAACATTCTTTTTTCTAGGTTGATATTGTATAAGTGGATGAAAACTTTGAATAAAAGCAGTCCATTTAATGTTTCGGTCAGATATTTGTGGTTGACTAAGGAGATGTCTAATGCTTTGTTGGTTAGTTTTGATCATGAATTCAGATTCCATTAAATTGACATAAAGCTTGTACTACAGCTAGCAATTTCTTATCATAGGTAGAATACTTAAGTTCAGAGGGTTTAAGTTTGCAGAGCTAGAGTAGGCTATGGGATGAGAATCTTGTATAAGACTGCTCCTATTGCAAAACCACTAGCATCAGTAACTACTAAGAAAATGGTTTATTGAAGTCAGGTAATTGCAATACTGGAGCATGAGTTAAAGCATGTTTCAGTAAATCAAAGGACTTTTGTTGATTGTCAGACCAATGATACACAATGCCTTTCTTTAATAGTTTTGTCAAAGGTAATGCAAGCAATGAGAAAATTCTCACAAATTTTCTGTAAAAGCTAGCAAGACCTAAGAAAGAACGTAATTCATGCACATTTTTGGGTATCGGCCAATTCAAAATTGCTTCTATATTTTTAGGGTCAACTTTAATACCTTCAGATGAAATACTATGTCCTAGATATTCAATTTCTGTTTGGAAAAATTCACTCTTTTCTGGATTAGCATATAATTGATTCTTTTTTAATAATTTAAAAACCAAAGACAAATGTTCATAATGCTCATTCTCATTCTTACAAAAAACCAATATGTCATCAAAGAAAACAATGACACAATGCTGATGCTTCAAAAATATGCGATTCATCATACGACTGAATGTGGCTGGTGCATTAGTTAAACCAAAAGGCATAACCAAGAATTCATAGTGTCCAAATTGTGTTCTAAATGCAGTTTTGAATATATCAAACGTGTCCAATCTTACTTGATTATATCCAGATTTAAGATCTATCTTGCTGAATATAGCAGATCCTTGTAGCTTGTCCATAAGATCATCTACCCTAGGAATCGGATATCTATTCTTAACAGTAATTTTATTTAGGGCACGATAATCAATGCACATGTGATAGGAATTATTTTTCTTTTTCACTAATATGACATGTGCACCAAATGGAGAACTACTAGGTCTAATAATTCATCGGGTTAACAATTCTTTAATTTTGGGCTTGAATTTCTTTCTGTTCAATTTGGTTATGTCTATATGGTGCTTTACATGGTGGTTGTGGTTGTGATTGAGGAATTAGGTCTATCACGTGATCTTTAGGATCGTATAGGTGGTAATCCAGGTGGTAAATCAGTAGCAAAACAATCTTGAAATTGGGAAAGAAATTGTGCGTGCATAGAATACATATGATTTTCTTTAGCTTCGATTTCATTCACCCATATTAAATAGGATTTGCTACTTTTCGGTAATGCACGTTTAGCCTGAGTATGAGTAAGCAATGGAAAATTATTGAAAGTGTGCATACCATGCAATGTGATTTGTTTTCCTTGAGAATGGATTTTCATTGAATGCATAGGATAATCTATATCAGGATTGTACTGATGTCACCAAGGCATTCCTAAGATAATGTCACTAGACTGCAAGGGCACAACTAAGAAATTTCTTCGTTCAGTATAATCACCAATTTTAATTTCTAAATCATGCGCCTCTTGTGTTCCATTGTATCTAGTGCCTAGGAATGCAGCCTTGATGAGATAATTTGTAGAAACAGTATGTAAATTCAATTCTTTGACCAATTTTGCAGAAATAAAGTCGTGTGTGCTTCCATCATCATGTAAAATAGTCTTTTCTTTACCATGCACAAGACATTTAATTGCTAATAAGGAATGGGGATTTGGCATACCTGGTAAAGTATTTGAAGTAGTACCAATGTCGTCATCGTCTTCCATGAAATCCGGCATCTCTTCATGTTCTTCATCTTCTGTCGCTCCCAAATAATTGATATGAACAGTTGGCTTTTTAAATTGACAATTGGCCGCTAGATGCCCAGGTTGATGACATTTGTAACAGACTATGGGTTTTGCTTTGGATACATTATTGGTAATAGCAGGAAGTTTAGGAATGTTGGGATTTGACTGGAGAGATGGCTTAGGGTTTGAATTTGTGTTTGATGGCAAAGCAGGTGGTCATGTCCAAGATTTACGGAATGAAGATGGAAGGAAAAGACTTTAATTAAATCTTCCAAAATTTGAATTGAATTGTTTTGAACCAAAGTTACCATTAGTTTGAAATTGTTGTGGTCGCTTCTCTCGCCCTTGAATTTTGTCTTCAATGTCATGGGCCAGGGAAATTGCATCTTCGAGAGTTGTTGGCTTGAACATATTGACCTCCGCATAAAAATGTCCAAGTAAGCCAAACATAAACTTGCGTTTATGGGTTGCCTCAGATACATCTTCAAGCATTTGTAGTTGCAATAAAGCGTTCCAAAAATGCTCGGTATATTGTGAAATAGGCTCACGATCCCTTTGTTGCAGAAGATCCCATTGTTTGATTGCTTTTTCGTGGAATTAGGGTGGAAGGAAATTCTGCAAAAAATTCTTTTGGAACGTCTCCCAAGTAGTGGGACAATCAACGCTTTTGCGGACAACAGTCCACCATAGGAATGCTCGGTCAACTAGATGGTTAGTGACACACTTAATTTTGTCTTTCTCAGCATATGGTTCTTCATGGAAATAATCATCAAATTGACTGATAAAAGCAAGTACAGTCTTTCCATCGCGTGACCCATTGAAAGTACGAAATTTGAAGTTTCTTTTACTTATCTTTGTTTCTTTCCGAATAGATTGCGCTTCAAGTGTTGCATTGATCGTACATCGTATAAGATCTTCAGGTTACAGTCCATCTTGGTTGGCGGTAGATCCTTGCAGATTGGCCAATTGAGCTTGCAAGGTTTGACGTGCTCTTCGTTCCTCTTGAAGCTACATCATAATCAAATCCAGTTTTTGCTCCATCGTTGATTCGGGTAGGTCACCTTCAGCCATAAAATCTTCCATGGTTTGATCAGACATCCTGCAAAATTTCAAAAGACCTCACATACTCAAAATCTTGTTAGTGGGATGAGCGTAGCTCAAAGTCAGGTTTACAAGGCTTATTTCTCTCTTTTTTTAAAATTTGGCTTTTTGTAGTATCTCTCCTTTGCGGTTGTGGAATTTGATATCATCGTCATCTTCCAAGAAGATAAGCTTGTGTATAGACTGCATGTTGCAAACTGTTCCCTGGACTTTCGTGTATAACCGGATAAGAACTGCCGCTATGGTAAATAATTGAAGTTGAAACTTGGAAGCTTTAGAAGCTTTGGAATTTCTAAAGCTTAAGTTTTTTTAAAAATAATTTGTAATCTTTTCGTAAGGACAAGAGGACGTTCTGATCCATTTCGGCGACGTGCAGAACATATTGCTGTCACCGATGGAAAAATTTAGAGGCTCTAAGCTTTTAAAAGCTTCCTCTAAAGCTTATTAAGCTTATACTCTAAGCTTTAATGGAAATTGATGGAAATTGCTTATCTGAGCAGAGAAAATCAACGACTTGTTGTAGAAGATTCCCGCATGGTTCTCCACCTTGTTGCAGAGGCCGGTCCTTCGCGATCTAAGTGTATAGCAAGGGGTTCTTGACTGCCAGGAACACGTTGGTATCAACCGTTTTCCACGAGACTGATTATAGAGCTCGATCATTCCAGGAGCTGCGCCTTGAGATGGTAAGCAATTGAAAGCTCTCGATCTCAGCTTCGCTTTGATAGCACTGGTGCACAGATCGGACACTGTATGCGCGCGTAGTGAGCACCAGAAGGTCCCCAAGAACAAAAGAACTCTACTTTTTCCACAAAGAACAAGGAAGAAAGCTTGCACGACATGAAGCAAGAGACTAATTGGGTACAATTTTCCCCCATGCCTTGTGTGAGCTATCCACAAAGCATGTATTTGATATATTATTGATCTCCAAGCTCAAAAAATAGCCCAATTTACAATTAGCACGCTTTAGCTTTTGTGTTTGCTTTTGTTCCACTAAAGAATTAAAGCTATTGGGCGCCCAAGGAGTCGTGCGGTACCCAAATACAATGTCCAATACAAATATTTAAATCATGCGTCCATGCACATACAAAAATAATAAATAAATGTTAAGCGCTTCAATAAATAAGTGCGTCAAAATATTGGCGCCATGCCTAAGATGCACGCCCATAAAAAATGCAACTTTTTATCATACCACATTTGTTTTCTCATGATCAATTCCTTTATTGATTTGATAATAGATGCTCAGGCTATCCTAATGAACTCCTTGACTGCTCTAATACCATGTTAGAGTACATTTTGGCAGAATGAATACTTAGATCATGAGTGTTACACACACACACACACACACACACACACACACACACACACACAGAGAGAGAGAGAGAGAGAGAGAGAGAGAGAGAGAGAGAGAGAGAGAGAGAGAGAGAGAGAGAGAGAGAGAGAGAGAGAGAGAATGAATAAACTAGGTAGAGAAATACAAACAAGTTGTGAGAGGGCACCATAGAAGAGGAAACATGAATATGTAGAGAGAAGGTAAGAGAAAGATTGCAATGAAAGAAGAGAATGGAAGAAGAAAATCTACATTGAATTGAATGGAAGATGGATACCAAGAGTGGACTAATCAATTTGTGCATGCAACGTGAAGCATTTGTGAGGTCATTAGATCATGTTGATGGTGGAATGTAGCATTGAAAGATGGAGGAGAGTCCTTGAGTATTAGAGTGTGCTAAAACCTTCAATGTTGAGTAACGACCTGCCAATTGGGAGCAACTATGGATAGCAAAAAATGCTAGAAACTAGGCTAATTGAAGCTTGGGGAGTGCCATAACTATTGATTGATCTAACAATATGAATAAAATAATCATAAAAATGTTATCACCATCATGAAATATTGGTCATTGCAATTAGCAAGGGTAAACACAGTCCAACTCCTCTAAAAAAGGAGTGCAAGGTTGAAATAAACCATAGCTAATGTGAATACACCTAAAAACCAAGTAACAAAGAAATACATGCTCTAAATAGAGCTATCTCCTCCATCAAACACATGACAGACTGAATGTTAGAGCTCCTAATGCCCTTGTTTGACTCAAACTAAGGCTCATAGATAGGAGATGACTGTGCAAGACATGCATGATTGCTAACACCCCCTCTTAGATCTTGGATGTGCCTAAAGGCTAAAGAAGATGGAATGGATCTAAGGGTGGCAAGGAGTACCGATGTTGATGAAGTTTGTTGACAAAGAAGCTTTGCATGATCCTAGGAATCCCCATTTGAAACATAAGGGGCTAGGGAATCCCCCTTTGAAAGGGATAGGGAGTACGGGGGGAACCATGAGAGGAGATGGTGGGAGATGGGATGGAACCTATTGGAAAGATGGTGTATTATCGGGAGCAGATGTGACTATGGAAGACTACCTCAAAGGACCTTCTACAATGAAAGGGGAAGGGAGCCTATAAATCCCTCTCTCTTGCCAACTCATTGATTGCTAAAATAGCTCATGTAGAAAAGTCCTCAATAAAGATGGCATACTTGGTGAAGAAAACCTGGGTACCAAGTAAGTCCATGAATTGAGAGAAGTTTAGAGCCCAAATCTAGAAGATGTAGGACTTTCAAAATGGAGTTAGATGGATGGTCATGCAATAGTAGTAAAGTGCCAACACCACTAATAGGCACCAAATAAGTGTCACTAACAATGACTATACCCTCTCATGTATGAAGACCTTGCAATAAATCTCCTTGAGGATTCATACGACTCGATACACCACTTTCAATGAGCAAAGGACTCTTTATAGTAGACAAGATAGCCAATAAAGAAGGTTCCTTGATCTCATGGATATGGAGAAATATAGGCGGATGTGTAATAGTAGTTGATGAAGAGGTAAAGGAAGGCTTAGATGATTTATCTCCATATTTTGGGGGAAGGTAAGAAGTGACCTTTTGAGTGAGTTTTTTGTGGCAATCCCTCTATTCTTGTTCCACATAGCTCACTTAATCCACCCTTAGTTGTAGGCACATCCACTTCTAATTTCACCAGCACCAGCACTAGTACCAGCACCAGTAGTACCACCACCACACCTCACACCTCCTTTACCACACACACACACACACACACACACACACACACACACACACACACACACACACACACACACACACACACACACACACACACACACACACACACACACACACACACACACACACACACACACACACACACACACACACACACACACACACACACACACACACACACACACACACACACACACACACACACACACACACACACACACATCCCTCCTGTTGGCTCTTATTTTGTCCACCATCTCTCATGCACATAGTTCTCTCTCTCTCTCTCTCTCTCTCTCTCTCTCTCTCTCAGATAACTCCATGTGCCTCTCATTTTATCATCTCTTATGTACATAGTTCTCTTTCTCTCTCTTTGTGGTGACTCCATATAGCAAGTTATAGTTAAGCTATAATGACCATGGTTAGGTTTGGGTAGCACATTGTCATGGAAAGCATCAAGTGATTCCGAATCATCTAATTAGTGTTTGTGCCTCAAACATCAATCATATTCAGCAAGTATGTGGTCACACTCAGTATCACAATGAGGTTGTAATTAGTCTTTACATGTAATCATTATCAACTTAAAGTGGTCATGGTCATCAAAAAACAATTCATGGGTTTAGTTTTGCACATTCATGGTCATCCTTCACTATCTAGAAACTCAAAAAGCAAGGTCATATTACCAAAAAGCAAGTCATTTGTGTGGTCCAACCCAAGACTTAGTTGTAGTTGTGCATTCTAGTGCCTTCATGATTAGGTTTAAGCATCCAATATGAGTACATACTACTAGTCACCATCATAAGTAGGGAATCAAGTAGTCAAGAAATCTCTCTACTCAGTAGTCTTGGTCGATCAAAATCACATTATCACAAACCTCTTTTGTCTCTAGTAGATTAACCATGAAGCACACCTAATCCTATGCAAGCAGCCATCTAATGAATTGAAATGCAAAACATGGCTAATACAAGATTGAGAAGTTGATCTTTTAAAGCGTTTTTATTTTTTTCTTTCAATAGTAACCCAATCTAACCTATTTTGCTCTACTCTATCTTTGTTCTTCAAATCAAATTGTCACCAATTTGGCCTCTTAACTAGATGCTTGTATTTTGGAGTAAGAAAAGTGTATGAGTGGGAGATTAGATCCTCACTATTTCATCCCTCTCAACCACAAAAATACCCTCTATTTTGCTACATGGTAAGAGTATGTTCACCTCTAGAGATTTGATTTTATGTTGGTCCCAATAATGGAACCAGAATGTTAGGCACAACACAGAGCTCAATAATGGGACATGGATACAAAAACTATTCTTTCAAGAGCTTGTATCACCAATGTCTTAACTACCTTCCACCTAATTGGCATGTACTCTAGATCTAAACCATCTAAGCTCTCCTTGCTCACTCACTATGAAAGTAAGAAAGGGAAGAATTCCAAGAGGATGTCATAGGCTCGCCTTCTTGTTACATCTCCTCCATGTTGTAGTTCAAAAGCAAGAGCAGTTGTTGGTGGCCTCACAATCTAAGTGATGCATGCATTCTAAGTCTCTACCTCACCTTCTTCTGATTTTCAACCACCATCATTCAAAAGCAAAAAGTAAAGGATAGAGAAAGGAAGAGAAAATGGACTGGTGCTTTCAAGACAATCTTGACACCAATCTATTGCTTTTCAACGAGTTGCTAGAAAATCCTAGCTAGAAATTGACTAGACTACACAAGTACTTTTTGATTACCATAATATCAAGCTAATAAAACAAATACCGTACTTTATAAATCCTAGATACGTGCACCACATAGTTGATAAGCTCTTAAAGGCTTGATCCATCTACAAATGAGTATGTGAACTAGGTATCGCCCATCATTGTGGTAGTGGCAAAATAACAACAACATTAGAGTATGTATATTCTAGAAGATGGTAAATATGTCTACAAAGAGAGATCACTTATTTCCATACACTAAACACATGAATGAATGCATCACAGGCAAGGATACCTTTAACTTCTTAGACAAATTCTTTGGATTTGGATATAATCAAGTTCATTTGAATGGTTGGCATAAGAGAGCCTTTGAACATTAGGTTTGTGCACACGTCGTTATGATTTTTGGCTTGACTAATGCATCCAATGGCCTTCTAGGATTTATGTGTACCATCTTTAAGGACATGTTGAAGAAATGGCTAGAAATTTTAATTGATCACCTCTATTTCAACTCGAATTGCAAGAACACTTGCAGAAATTTCAATTAGTCTCTAAAAGATATTGGCAATCCTAGCTATCATTGGATCTCTTGAAATTAGAATCTTGGATAAATCACAGAATCAACTTGGGCCATGTGTTCTCTAAGAACAACATCATAACTAGCATAACAAAAATTTGAGTTACCATGGACTTTACCAAATAATCCAAGGGGATTTAGTGCTTCCTAGCCCACATGGGTTATTATAAGTGTTTTTCGTTGAATTATAGAATAATTTCAAGACCTTTGTACATGCTATGAGCCCCAAATCGATTGATAATGTCCCATGTTCATGTTTATGCATCCAAAGTGGCACTTCGAGCTTTATTTGGCCAACTTCATCAACACAATATGGACTTTCTTGTAAGCTTTATTAGCACTAGTCTGTGGTTGAAAGGGAAGGACTCGACATAGTATGTGTGATAAACAAGTTTCACCACTTGCTTGCAACACTATTTATCTTTTTCATAGACCATCAAGAATTTCTTTACTTGGTAAACAACACATCACTACAAGAAAGTTCTCAAGATGACTAAAGATTTTGCAAGAGTTCCATCTCACTATGATCGTGCATGAAGGGAAGCATCATTATATGGACAATCATATGTCTTGTGTAACAAGTGGCAAAAACACTACTAAAATTGATACATTAAGTAAAATGCCTTATCCAAAATTGATACATTTAGTAAAATGCCTTATCCAAATGGGTTCTTGCAAAGGGAGTGTTGTGTCCACTGTGGATGTCAAATTATAATCGAAATTCTCAATAGAGAAGGCAAGGGTAGAGGATCTTGATCACTAGTTTTTTGATAATGAAGAAGGTATTGCAATGGTTTTTAACAATCATCTCTCTATAATTGTTGGGTTAGTCCCTCAATGTAGTGAGGAGATCTATGATGGTAAAATTGTGGGCTTCATTTAAGGCTCTTGTTTGAGGATCGATAAAGATATTTCCCTTTTTCTTGAGCACCCATGAAGTATGGAGGTGATGGAGTTTGGTTTAAGGAAAATGAATAAAGGTAAGATTGTAGGGCCTAGTGGTTTCCCCCTTAAATTCTATCATGGGGAAAAATGCCAAGAAAGGATCAAAACGAATCATTGGTGGCCTATCACTATGCTTAATGTCCCTTACAAGTTTATGGAAAAAATGATTACTTTTAGGATCAAGTTTATTTTATCTCAAATTGTTCATGGGCTTCAATATTGTTTTTTGCACAGAAGAAAGTTTCAAGATGCTATTTTGGATATTAGGTATGGATTATGCCTTGAGTATGGGTGGCAACTTCCTTTTGGTGAAGATGGTTTTGGACAAAGCCTATGATAGAAAATGGTGGTAGTTTATCTTGGAGGGATTAGATTCTCTTTGCAAAATGATTTCATCACTACTTGTGAATGCTTTGGTAGTTGTCTCAATCAATTGACTACTTTACTAGAAATTTTGAGATCAAAAGGTCCGTTAGATAGGGCTATCCTTTAACTTTGTTGATTTTTGCTTTAATTACCCATTCATTGTTGTGTTTGATTGAAAAGAGGGATTAGCAAGGCCTAATTCAAGGTTTGTTTGTTCCTAATTGGTGAATTTTTTGTACACAATTGTTTGCTAATGATAATTCAAATCTATTGAATATTGATTAAAATTCATTGTTTACTCTTTTGGATGATTATAATGAGTTTGCCTCTCTCTATCAGGCTCTCTAATTATTTTGCATAAAACTTATTGTAAGCATCCAAAATAGAGAGCTCGATAGAAGGCTATGTAGCCTCTAAATTGTTTCAAAAATCCTTGCGATGGAAAGTTAGAGAGATATGCTTTAGTTTTTGTTCAAAAGAATTGATTACTTGGGTGTATTCTCCTCCTTTGGCAGGTGGAGTGAGTAGGAGGATTCCAATTTTGATCAAGCTTCATCATTTTCTTGGGCTGTGGATAATCCTTGGTGTCCATCAAAATCACCTATGTTGTTTCATAGTTAATATTTGGAGGGGAGGCACCCCCCTTGTGGTTGTTTGGGTGTGTCAATATAGTAAGAAAAAAATGAGTTAAAGAGAGTCGACTTGTTTTTTACCATTTGATATTGGATTGTTTATTTTCCCATTCCAACTAGAAGGTAGGCTAGCCTTGATTAGAAGGATATGCTTTCTTTAGAGGTATCAATCTCAAAATCAAATAGTCTACCATATCCCAATCCCTTATTATAGGTTGGAAGCAAGTAACTCAAGATTGTATGTGGTCTAGTCCAAGTAGAAAGGGTGATAACTCACTATCTTGTGTAATTTGGTTTCAGTTGTTACTTTTGAGTAATGTTGCTATTCGATTGAAGATAATGTAAGTATGTCCATGCCATTTTCCCCAAATGTTTCCATCACTAGTCAAATGTAGAAAAATCTTAAGTTTTTGAATTGGATACCCCATAGAAAGTGTGGCTTAGGCATGCGTTTGAGAAGAAAAAACAAGCATGGCCAATCACCATTAATTGATATCATAAAATATTTTTGAAGCAATGGAGATTGCCAAATCATAAATCCATTGGTCAACTTTCAAGTAGAGGTGAAATTTGAAGAAGTTTCTTCAAGATGGTTTTTGAAGGCTATGTACAATTGGAATAAACAAGACCCAAGGGACACTCTGTGAGTTCAAAAGAAAAGACTTAAGTGGAAGGCAACCAACTCTTATCAATTCAATGCTTTCTTGTGGAGGGTTATCTTTTTAAGAAGCTTTCTAACTTTTTTGGGTGTGTAAGGAGGTAAGGCTTTTATCAACTCAATTAATACAGAAGATGAAGGAGTTAGGCCTACATCATTTGGTGTGTCAGAAAACAAGTTTTAATAAGAGACAAAGGAAATCTTAATAAGGAATTAACTCTCCTTAAGCATTGGAGGGCTATAGCCTTGAAGAGAATGTGGAAAGTGAGGAACAAAGTTTCATTCTAGAGAATGAATGATCAACATGGAGTCTTGGTTGGCTTAGCTCATGCTCTAATTTTGCAGAGGGAGAATACACAAGGTTATATCCATGGGTTATGAGCCTTAAAGCTCTAGCATCAAATCATCTAGGACTTGAGGACATTTTGCAGTAGGTCAAATCTAGCAAGAGCATGCCATAGTGTGTAGATGATGAAATGGTGGTAGCCTTTCTTACTCATGCTTTCTTCCTTATTAAAGGCTTTTTTAATCCTTAGCTAAAGGCTTAACTAAGCCTTGTAAATTACTTTACGTTCATATTACAGTCCATTGAATTGGATAGTTTGGATACTATTTTCACACTATGCTTGCCTTGAACTGGTTAAATCTGAATTGGTTCACAAACCTATGTGCTTACATTATAAAGGAAGGACAAGTTGTTTTGAAGAGATAAAAGGTGGTTTTCATGCAACTTTTGGGTGCTATTTTGGAGGGTGAAAATTTGCAAAAAAAACATGTATTTGGAAAAATTTGAGCATCATTTTTGCGTAAAAAATTTACTTTTATATTATCAGTATACTTCATGTTATTTGGATCCATAAATGTTATAGTTTTGACTATGTTGGCACCTATGAGCATTGTGTGGACAATTCATGTTGGATAGCTAATGTACATGATGTTGGCATGTTTTTGGGATGATTTTGGAAACTTTTTTTGTGGTATTCACAACATGTAAAAAATTGGGACTTCATGTTATGTATTTGTAATGGCTAGTTTAATGCCCTTGGGATCTCGTAGTTGACACTTATATTGGTGCATGCTTTTTGGTCATTGCTTGAGCACTTTGGATACCTTTGATTATCTGATTTTGTGGTTGCAATCATGTTAGACATAACATAGATTATATAAATTGTTGGTGAGAAGCTTATTATAATAAGACCATTCACTTTTAAGCTAGTGCAAGGCTCTTGAAGAGCTTATAAATTTTACTCCTAAGGGATGACATAAATATTTATGTTTTTAGAATCAAATATATCTTGTTAGAACCAAATCATGCATTATAAAAGAAAGAGAGAGAGCACATTCAAAAGTTTTGGTCTATGGCATCATGAAAAAGACTTGAATCTGAGAGTGAGGTGAGCGTGGGATGTTAACTAATGTAATTAAAATAGTTTAAGAGAATTTAGGTCTAATTAAAATAAGGGGGCATGACTTGTACTTGGCATATGTGGCACACTTGCATGCAATGTAGTATTTGGGGTCTCACTCATGCAATCTTGAGCAAGTCCTAAGAAGGCTTGGTGGAGGAAGGAGATCACATGACATTGAGAGCATTAGCACAAATGTGGACATAGCTGTAAGTGAATGCTCTAAAGAGAGGAGAAGAGTAGAAACACATAGAAAAAGAAGTGGGAGGAAATGCTGATTGAAGGTGGTTTCTCTAATTTTGCAACACAATTGATTGAAGATCGTAAAAAGAAGTAACCCATTACAATAAATTAAAGGAGGAAGTGTCTCTTGACACAAAGGAAGGCAACAAACCTGCATCTGATATTAGATATCCTTGCTACTCTCTTCAAAGGCACATAGATGATCATCATAAGGCTTTCTAAGAAGGTTGGCTTGGAATTAGAGAAGGCGTATAGGGCTTCAGAAACGGAGGCAATGCTTGTCTTCATCATGGGCAACCCACCCAAAAGATAGTGGATGTTGCTTGTTGGTTCAAGACAATTTTTAGAGGTAAAGGTATGGTGGATCATATTTATTATAGGGGATAAGGATTTTTTTGAAGTGATGTTCAAGTAATTAAGAAGCTTTTAGCATAGAGAGTCTACTTTTGGGGGCTTAATGTAGTATATATGATGCCCTAGCATTAGTTGGTTGAGATAGGGAAGGATTCAATCAAGATGGAGAATTGACTATGTGTTGAAATCTATTACCTAATAAGGTGAGAGGTTTGGGAAGGCCATTATATGTTTCACCATTGGTGTACACTTACAGGACTAGAGTGTGACTACTTTGGAACACAAATGATGTTAAACCTGATTATGTTGAGGTTGATGTACCAACTATGGGTTCCCTTAAGCTTAGGATCACATAGAGTAAATTTGCAAGTGCATGTTCTAAATGTGGAGCTTGGGAGTGCTATTCCTAGAGAATATTCAGATGTTGCTAAGGATGAACCAAGCAACTTGGTTTGAGGTGGTTAGGGGGAAAATAACTAAAGAAGAAGGGAAAAATTAGGAGACGGGGCTCGAGTATAAAAATGAAGAAGATTTAATAATTGTTCAATTATAATATAGTAATAGGCACTCTTTGCCTAGATTCTCCCAATGCTTCACACTAGTGTTAGGTTGGTGCTCCAACACTAATGTTAGGCTAGTGTTTGGCACTAGTGTCAATATTTTTTGTGTATTGTAAGGTGATGTTCTAGGGATTAGATTAACCCTATGCACACACTCTATGCCTAAACATATTTTAATGTGATGGATGTTCACACACACACACACACACACACACACACACACACACACACACACACACACACACACACACACACACACACACACACACACACACACACACACACACACACACACACACACACACACACACACACACACACACACACACACACACACACACACACACACACACACACACACACACACACACACACACACACACACACACACACACACACGAGAGAGAGAGAGAGAGAGAGAGAGAGAGAGAGAGAGAGAGAGAGAGAGAGAGAGAGAGAGAGAGAGAGAGAGAGAGAGAGAGAGAGAGAGAGAGAGAGAGAGAGAGAGAGAGAGAGAGAGAGAGAGAGAATGCGTGTGTGTGTATGTGTGTATTTGTGATTGTAAGATTTTCATATACGTTTCATAATGTGAAGTACGATACCAAGGCGATACCTCACATTGAGGTTCAAATAGCTAGGCGTGGGTAGGTACACACAAATGCCATTGGTGGCTAAACATAGGGACAGGTGGACATGCACATGGATGGGCATACATGTGAGCGAGTGAACACACCCATGGGTATTTTGCTGACACATGGTCCCCCTCAAAATGTTTTATTAAGAATTTGAGGGCATACAATGCATGTCATGTGGTAGCCCACATTGCAATGGCAACTTATCAACCTAACCAATTAAATAATACTATTTGAAACAATCAAATCTTGCACCATGAAGCAAGTTTTAGGTACCTGAACTTGAGCTTAGAAATCTTCATTGCTACTAGTGACATTAGGTTTGGAGAAAACACTTCTCTTAGCATAATGTATTTCCTGTCTCCACCATATATTTAATCTTGTGATATGGCTTTCAAACTATGAACTTATCTTTTGTTGTAGGAGAGGTAGAAATCTAAATAGGCGTGTGTTTGTATACTAAGAGGGTCAGAAAGATTGAAGCCATTGCATTATGTCTCTAGAGAAGTTTTTTTATACCTTGCCTTTTGATCAAGATCAATAGCTTGTAGTAGTGAATTGAAAAACTGATGGATGTTGGAGTAGCTTCAAATTATAAAGAACATTAAAACTCCTTAAAAACTGACATGTGTTTAAGGGTGGAAAAAAATTCATCTAAAATCCAGATCTTGCTATTATGGAACAACAATGCCCTACCATTAATGCTTCAAAAAATGTAAGAGATGGAAAATAGGGTTCATAGGGGCAGGTATAAAAGGAGAAGGTACCAATCATTTTGTAACCGGTTTTGTATCTGGTTTTAACATTAGTACACGTGTCTTCTCTTGCTTCATCTTTCTCTTTCTGTCCTTTCATGGCTGCTAGCCATCTCTTTCCTACTTTCCTATCTTTCTCTCTCCATTTCTAGTATTTCTCTCTCCTCAATTAGACTTTCTCTCACTTTTGCACTTCTTCATCTCTCTCTTTTGTAGTCTTCCCTCTCCTTTTTCTCTCTCTCTAGTTCACTTCTCGACAAATGGTATTAGAGCTTAGGCTTTTGGTCCATTTAATTTCCTCATTTCAGACATAATTTTCTCAAAATTTCCACTGTTAAAGCTTGGACAGCAGATACATGAGCCACATGGCACGTACTTGCAGGAGTTCTACTTGGAGTAGAGACTAAATTTGGGGCTCTGACAAAGATCTTGGAGAGATTTGGCCAAACCGTGGCTAAAATGGCAGATCGTGCATCCATTATAGGCTATTTTGAAGGTAACTTGGTAAAATAGGGGTTAACTGGACTTAAGAGAAGAATGTGGTTACTTTTTGGAAAAGAGCTTCTCCTTCTTCATGTCTGTGACTTCCATGGAACCATTAGCCCTTCAACTTCATCTTTCTCCATGAATCTTGCCTCTCTCCAACAATGGACCATGGAGAAGGCTTCTAGGCATCAAGTACAACAAACTGCATATCATTTGGCCCTTCTTGGTGGAGCCACATCAGCAAGAGAATAATCCAAAATTTGCGTCAATTTTTTGTCCTGGACATAAGCAAACATGGCATCAAACTCTCCTTCAATGGTTGATTAGATCACTTCTACTCTTCTTTCAAATCAAGATCATCATCCCTGACAAGCTTTGGAGCTTCCTATTGCTTCAAATATGGACTTCTTCTTCTTCTCCAAACCCTAACTCTCCAATCCATGGGTAGCCATTACATCTTGAACAAAGCTTTTCAATTTCAAAGAGCTTTTGCTTCATTTCATCTCTGAAGTTCATCTACAACAAGATTCTCTCAAGATTTGAGCAAGATTAGAGACATTGGAGCTTTCTTCAATCAACTATTCAAACTTCCATGGGGGATAAATTTGGGGATTCTTCTTGACGCTTGACATTCTTTGTTTCTGAAATATAAAGAGAGCTAAAGTCTTCCCATTACAAGGATTCTACATGGTTTGCTTCTTCATGGCCAACATCGATGCTCATACATTGAAGATTGAAGGTTAGTTCTCTTTCGTTGAAGCAACATGGAGCTTCTCTTATTGAATTAAGCATCAAATATTTTCTTCTTCAACTTCCTCAATAAGTGAAGTGTCAAGAGCCATTCTCTAATGTTGAATGCTCAATGATAAGCTCCTACCATAGCCATAGTACTTGTCCATTAGTTGCAACCACATACCTCTCAGTTGGTTGAGCAAGGTGTAATGCACGCTCTTATCAATCTCTATGATAACAATATCTTACGAGGATATATATGTAATGTTGAAGCTAAACACATGTTGTTGGGATTACTAACCATGGAAAAACTGAAGCTTCAAGCTGATTTGTGGGCATCAATGAAGTATTTTTGCAGTGATGGTACTACTGTTTTACATTCTCTTCAAGGCAAGGATGCATTGCATTTGTTGGTATCATTCATCAATCAATCGTCTCATCAGTAGTTAGAATATGTATTAGTATTGCTTTCTACTCTCTTTGTTGAGATTGATGCTAATCAGTGGGTTATGATGGTTCATACACCTCCATTGGTTGGTAGGCGATCATGGGATTCATTAGACGGACAACTAGCATGGGAAATCTTGGATGTTGGTATGCTTTCATTGGTCAAACTTCTTGGGAAATGTTCCACCGAGATAGAGGAATATGCTACCTTCATCTTGATTCCTCTTTGTATTTACCATGAGGATATTCGCCATTGTGTAGAGATGGCTATTAATCTTTTGCTGAAACATGCTTCATGGAATTTGAAAAAAGGATAGTGCTCAGCCTACTCTACAAGATGTGATTACTTCTTTGGAATATTTTGATGCTGGCCTTATATCTAAATTTGCAGAAGTAAATCATGGATAGCAAGCATACTTTATACAAAGCTAGGATGAAGAGGATTATTCCATAGATCTTGGATAGCAAATTAATGGGAATCAACCAAATGCAGTGGTGAATCCTTTGTTTCTTTAATGTAATGATGATGCTGAAGTGGACAATGGGTTCTATGATGGGCAAGAGGAAGAGCATGAAGAGGCTAATGACCAAGATGAAGATCAACCATATGAAGAAGACCAAGCTGATCAACAAGTTGATCCTCTAGTAGAAGACAATGTATATGAAGATCACTTGGTTAGTAATCACACTTTTGGACCGTTTGAGGAAGAATATGGGCATGCTGAAAATGAAGACTCTGAAGTTCTTGATCATGCTTATGATGGATTAGTTGAGGATATACATAATCTCACACTCAATTAGGAATTACATCAACTAGAAGAGGAGTTGGATGAATATGATCATGGTTATGAAAACTTGGATAATGATTTTGATGGATGGTATGCTGATAATGAGGATGTACATGAGATTCGTAATGGCTATAAGATGATGGATGATGGACATACTTATGGTAATGATTATGGGGATCTTTCTTCCTACCCATTTGACCCTGGTGGTTAAGATTATAAGTTTGATGATAGTTTTTCTCCTCTTGATCATTGTTATGATGGCATACCTTTTGATCTAGGAGACTATGCGCAGGATTTTACACCTTCAATAGGCCAACATCTATACTGGGGTCCAAATCTTTATCTTTCAGAGGTTTATTTGGCTGAAAGCTAGTCATTTTATCTCTTGTTCTAATGTAGAAAGGTTATGGATAGCTTATTGTTTTGGCTGAGGTTCAATTCTGATTTGATTACAGAGGAACTATACCTATATGGGCTGAAAGCGTGTGCGATGAACTTCCTTTTGACTCATAGCACACTTGATTTGGATGTGCCTATCAAAAGATATCTCATCCTACTATAATAGGGTCTGTAAGTAGTAGATATCAAGCTACCTATTGTTTGCATGTGTCTTTTCTTGGAGTTATGGTGGTTTAGTTTTCAGTTTTATCATTCCAAATGGATGTCCATATGGTCTATTTGCTTTTCCATTTCCAATTCCATCCATTACTTAGTACATATTAGTGCTTTTCCTATTTTTTTTTGTAGCCACTTATACCACAGTAGTACTCTAATTTCTTTTATATTCAACCATTGTGAACAGTCCACCAATATTTTTGAGGACAAAAACTTCTTTGAGTGGGGATGGAATGTAAGAGATGGAAAATAGTGTTGGGGGTAAAGGCGCCTTCGCCGTGCCGCCCCGTGTATTACTACACTGACAGTACCCGCCACTGCACACTGCAGGTGGCGGGCGCCCGTCACGTCACTTTATTCTTTATTCTTTTAGTGACAGTTTGAATAAAGGAAGGCCCGGTCACACATTGTGACTGTTGGAGTTCCCATTTCTTGTCTCTCTCTTTCTTGCTCTTGCTCTCCCGTCATAGCTCGCGTGCAAGCTTCGATCCTTCTCACCTTTCAACTGGTATCAGAGCTTGGCATTCTCTTGCTCGAGCTCGACTCGGTGCTTCCCGACCTTCGCATCGACTCGCTTCACGCATTGGGTCTCCATCCCGGCAGCCATAGCCGACCTCTTGAGCTCCCGACTCTCCCCGGCTTCCCGAGCTCCATCCTGGCCTTCTTGAGCTTCATCAGGCCCTTGCCCTTGAGGTATTGCTTCAGCATTTGCAGGCATTTGAGTGTATTCTCAGATTGAAACAGGGCAGGAACAAAGGGCAGCCACTCTTCTTGAGCTCCATAGCTCATATCTTCCCTCCCCTTTGCATTGGGCCTTCATGGCTTGGTATGTGCCTACCTTGGGCCATCATTGAGCCCCCCATTACCCCCTTTTCAGCCCATGTGGAGCAACAGCAAGTTCAGCACCAACAGGGCAGATTGCATCATTTTTTCCAGGCTGTGAGCACTCATCTACTTCAGCTCCACACTTGGCCATTGCTTCTTGCTCTCTACCTTGATCAAGAGGGCTATAGACTTCATGTTTGATGTCATTCAAGCTTTGGGTATTGGTCTTGATCTTTCGGGGCTGATTTCTTCAGATTTGGGACTGTCATAAACTGTCATAACAGGCTGAAAACAGGGCAGCACCATTGGCATTAGCATTTGTTGCTTATACTCCATTCCGGTTGTGCTATTTGATGCCCGTATGCGGTCTACATGATGCCTAGTGCCTTGGGAATGTATGCACATGATTATGCCATGATTTTGGCTTGAAATATTGGCTGATTTGGGACTGTTATTTACTGTTATACAGTGCTGGAAATAGGGCAGCCACACTTGGCATTGGCATTTAATGCTTATACTCTACTCCGGTTACCTTGTTTGATGCCCGTATGTGGTCTACTTCCTACCCGGATGTATTGGGGATGTATGCATTTGGTTTGACCATGATTTTGGCTTGAATTTGGGGCTGAAATCTACTGTTTAGAACAGTAAATACATGCTGGAATAACAGTGGGCTGAAGGTACTTTACATGCTTTGGCACTTACCTACCGATACCGGATGTATGCTTTGAGCTTTGGCATGATATCTCTGACATTTGGGGACGACTTGGAGCATATGTATGAGATTATGGGATGCTTTTGAGCTTCGCATTAGCTCCGTCTTCACTGGCATTTGGACCGACTCGGCATGCTCGTGGACCGCCTATGCCTCATGTCTCTGCTTGACAGTTAGGCTTTTGCATTACATGCTTTGGTTCGTGACATATGCTATTTGGTTCGTGTATGCCATACCGACATTTGGAGCTTGGATTTGGATGTATTTGAGCATTCCCGGCTTACTTGATCACTGATCTTGGTTGCTATTTGGATGTCATTGAGTTGACCGAGAGCTTATTTGGGCTTATGTATTGCTTCATGGTTAATACGACCGGTGCTTCATGTATGTCATGCTCTCTCGGATGCGCTTGATGCATTCACAGGGTCACTTATCACTGGTGCTTTCTCTTGGGTTGTTTGAGCTTCTGAGCTCGCTTTGTACGCCTTTTGTGCCAGTGGGAGCATTTTACATGCTTTCTTGACCTTTGACAGTTGCATGCTATTGGAGCACTTACATGTATTTGAAGCAGTTTATGTCTTGAGCAGCTACATACACATTGAGACTTTGGGATCATACTCCGATCTTTATGGATATGCATTGATGTACTCTTGGTTCACAGGATGCTTATGAGCTGAGTCTCATATTTGGATCTTTCTCTTTGAGCAGATACCTATTTGTGTCAGGTTTTGGCAGTTACAGGAACACTTTGCCTAGAGTGTCTGGGGGTGTGCCTTTCACTGGCAGATGTTATTTTGACATGCTTGGTGTTGAGCTCATGTTCTTTTCACTGTCATTGGCCTTGCTTATGTCCGTTTCATGCCGGCTTTGGACCTAGCATTGTTTGCTTGACATTGGATCCTATTTTGGGACAGTTTGCTCTCTAGACTGCATACCTGCAATTTATTACAGCAAGCAGTTATTGGTGGACTGAGGTGTACTTTTCATGCTGAAATATCCTGATTTGGTGTACCGCACCTAGTACTAAGTGGGCAGCAACTTTTGGCACACTTTGCTCACCCTTTGGACCCCGTTTTGGTCATTTTTGGGCAGTTTCTGCAGTAAAACAGCAAGCAGTTTTGGACTGTTTGGGCATTTCCAGCCTGCATAATGGCGTCATCTTCGCATGATAGTGCCATCTTTAACATTACAAAGTTGGATGGTACCAACTACTCTTACTGGAAGAGTCAAATATGGCAGGTTTTGGTGCAGAAATCTCAGATTAAGCCACTTCGGTTGAGTGGGGAGCAGCCTGAAACTATGGACATTGACGACTGGCTTGAACTTGATGAGCTATGCAAGTCCACGATTGTATTGTCTCTCACTGAACAGGTACATTATAATGTATTTGAGGAAGCACAGAGTGCATGGGATCTATGGAATAAGATCAAGAATCTTTATGATAAGAAAAGTCCGGCGAGTCAGATGTACTGGTTGAAGCAGCTTATGGATCTGCGCATGAAGGATAATGCGACTATGTCTGCTCACTTGAGCCAGTTCCATGCTATACTGAAGAACCTGACTTCGCAGGATATCACCTTTGGAGAGGAAGTAACTCCTCTTTTCTTGCTTGGAACTCTGAATGAGTCATGGGATGTATTCCGCACTGCTCTTTGTGCCTCTAGTGCTACTCTAAAATTGGCAGATGTTGAGAGTGCTCTTCTTCAGGAAGAGGTGAATCGCAAAAACTTGGATGCCTCTCGTGGTAGTCATGCTTTGACAGTTAGAGGCAGGAATGACAGGTATGACCGTGGTAATGGCCGAGGCCGTGACTCGCAGAAGGGTCGGTCTAAATCTCGTGGTGGCAAGTCGCGTAGTAAGTCGCGTGGACGCAATGCAAATGTCACTTGTCATCATTGTGGGAAAAAGGGCCATATTAGACCACAGTGTCATGAGTTGCGCAATGAGAAGCGCAAGGATAAGGGGAAAGATAAAGTGCAGGAGAAGTCCTCTGATCGCAGCATAGTACCTGCGAAGTCCAACGTCAAGATTGAGGAAATTAATGTCACGCAGACTGAAGAGTCCGATGGTGGTGATGAGTTTATACTTGCAGCTAGTTCTTCTGATGCTTCACACTTGACTGAGACACCTAGTATGTATGCACAGTGCTGGTTATTGGATTCAGGTGCGTCCTTCCATGTGACGCCTTACCGTGAGTGGTTTCACTCTTACCGTACTGTATCTGGATCAGTCAAACTTGGAGATGACAGGTCTCTTGATATTGTGGGCTGTGGAGATATTCAGTTGCAGTTTTCCACTGGCAGTTCCTTTTTGCTCAGGGATGTACGTCATGTACCTGCGCTTACGCGTAGTCTTATGTCTGCAGGACAGTTGGATGATGCAGGATTTCATGTCTGTTTTGGGGATTCTACCTGGAAGATTACCAAAGGCAGACTTGTGCTTGCTAGAGGCGCCAAGGCTGGCAGCCTCTATCCTCTTGTTGTATCTGGGTCTTCTGTAGACCATGTTTTGGCAGTGGGCTCTATCCCACATGTATCACTTTGGCATGCCCGTTTGGGGCATATGTCTTTGAAAGGAATGAAAATGTTATCTGGTTTGCAGTATCTTCCGCCTTTGGATTATGCATGTTTTGACTCGTGTGATCATTGTCTTTATGGTAAGCAGAATAGGTCTACGCATAAGAAATCGGGTAGGCCACGCATGAGTGAGCCCTTGGCATTGGTGCATTCTGATGTTTGTGGGCCTATGCCTTGCATGTCTATGGGTGGCGCGAAGTACTTCGTTACCTTCATTGATGATTTTTCTAGGAAAGTGTGGGCTTATCCCATAAAGCAGAAGTCCGATGTCTTGGCAGTTTTTCAGAGATGGCTTGCTCTTGTTGAGAACCAGACTGGGTATAGGCTGAAATGCCTTAGGACAGATAATGGGGGAGAATATGTCTCGCATGCTTTTGAGCAGTTTTGTGATGACAGGGGTATTAAGCGTCAGTTGACCGCCCCTTACACCCCACCCCAGAATGGTTTGGCTGAGCGCATGAACAGGACTATTCAGGAGCGTGTGCGCTCTATGCTTAGCCATGCAGGCCTACCCCCGAGTTTTTGGGCTGAGGCAGTTAGTACGTCAGTGCATGTCATAAACCGATCGCCTTCCAGTGGATTGGATTTCCAGGTTGCAGAGGAAGTTTGGGCTGGTAAGCCACCCTCTTATGCGCATCTCCGTGTCTTTGGATGTGAGGCATTCTGCCATGTGCCCAAGGACAAGAGGAGTAAATTGGATCCAAAGAGCAGGAGAAGGTACCAATCATTTTATAACTAGTTTTGTATCCAGTTTTGACATTAGTACAAGCATCTTCTCTTGCTTCATCTTTCTCTTTTTGTTCTTTCATGGCTGCCAGCCATCTCTTTCCTATTTTCCTGTCTTTCTCACTCCATTTTTAGTATTTCTCTCTCCTCGACTAGACTTTCTCTCACTTTTGCACTTCTTCATCTCTCTCTTTTGTAGTCTTCTCTCTCCGGTTTACTTGTCAAAAAAATGGCAAGGATCATCAAATTAAACTAATGTTGTGGAACAAATTGAGCACTCCTGAAACTAAACTCATATGGGCTCCTCTATGGATGAGTGTGATAGACAAAGGAAGCTTGAAAAGATTCCCTTTGTACCAGCAAACTGTAAACATGTTATGGGTTGAGAAGAGGGGAGGATTGAGTTGTAATGTGTGAAGCAAATGTAGGAGAAGGAAGAATAAAATGGATTAAAGAGGAAGGGGGCAATTTGTCGTGGATGCTCATGCTAGTGCTAGTGGATTAATTTTGGCTCCCTATACTCACTTGAGTGATAGGAAGTGAGGGGTAGGTGTGAGTGCACTCACACACATACACACAAACACACACGTATTGAGTGATAGGAAGCATGTGTACACACACACACACACACACACACACACACACACACACACGCACGCACGCACGCACGCACGCACGCACGCACACACACTCTCTCTCTCTCTCTCTCTCTCTCTCACATAAAAACACATTGATTCTCATAGGTAAACTTGAGCAATCAATGTAGGGAAGAAGAGGAGGCAATGCTAGGAGCAAGGCAAATACATAGGGGTCTCGTCCATGCATTTGCAAAATAATAATAGCAATAATCATATGTATATCTATATATGCCTGCTGAGATAGGTCATGGACATGATAGCTACCTGCTAAGACATAACATGGACATGAGAGAGAGAGAGAGAGAGAGAGAGAGAGAGAGAGAGAGAGAGAGAGAGAGAGAGAAGGGTTGGTTCTTGAGCCATCCAAACGATGCCTTGAGAAGTGGAAGAACGATAGTAGGTGTAACTCTCATCATGTAGAAACCGCTTCATCCACTCACCTTCATTCTAGACCTTTCTAGCTTTGAGGATTTCCAGTTTGCGTCACATAGGCTCAGGAATTTTCTCCTTGGTTCAAAATCACCGAACTAAAGCTTTGAATAGGATATAGTAGAATATATTATAGGAGCATAGATAATATAGAAGTATAGATATAGAGTGATATAGTATAGAAGCATAGATAGTATAGAAGTATAGAAGCATAGATAGACTGGAAACCGAGGCACAAAGCGTGGTTTGAAAGACGTTAAAGCCCTTTCTTTGTGCGATTCAGTATGGCGTTCTTCTTCTTAACCCTTCCTCTTCTCCTTCTCCTCCTCCACCTCCTCCTCCTCCTTTCTCGTGCTTCTTCTTCTTTGCCTTCCAAATCTGGCTTTCTTCTTCTTCTTCGCACTGTCCTATGCCCAGATGACCGATCGACCTGCATAATCCTCAAGGATTGTGGTGGCTGCGCCAAGCGCCTTGTCGGTAATGACCTCAAATATAAGCTGGGGAGCAAAGGCCCCATATTAATCATGCACACACCTCCTGGTATGGCCACACCTAATCGTCTCTTAGACAAGAATAAATCCCTAATTGCTGCACCATTCCGCCATTGACTGAGCTTAATGAGACACATACTAATTTTTGAAGCAACAATCCGGCGAGCTTTCGTTATTTTTTTGCTGTTTGGTGTGCTAATGGTCACCGCTGTTGTAGCCCTACCCGCGGATGCGGTGCCAGAAGAGCAGCTTCTGGACGCCATGGAAGACCAGCTCCGAGCTGCCTATCGACAGGTAATTAGGTCACGCAAACCTGAGTATGTTGCCGTAAACTATCAGATCCCTCACAAAGGATTCAAAGCCTGCATCTTCATGTCTCAATTAACATGCTTAGGGACAACATGTATTTGATATCATGCATAGGATGTGCTTATGCAGGTGCAAGAGCTCAAGCAAAAACCTATCAGAGGAACTCCTCGAAAACAAAATGCCAATGCAAGGCCTCAATGTTTATATTGCTCTCAATCGGTACACTCTCTCGATCATCAACAAGCAACTAGCATCAACCCTTCTTCATCAACCCCTCCCACACCTTCTCAAGTGTATGCAAGTACTCACTCAACTAGAAGTACCAATCGCATCCACACCTCTACAAGACGGTCTAGCAGAACGAATGTAAGTGATGAAACCTATCGTTTTTGCAAGTTCCATATTCTCCCTTATACTCATTGTTAAAGCAATCACAAACAAAGGTGTTAGTCTTTGTGTTAGATGTCTCTATGTTTCTAGGAGATATACACAACTAACCCTACTTATGACATCAAGTTTCCTCATGCACCATGCTCCCAGCTTTCCCATTGAAAGCATGATATGACATCGAAGTTTCCTCATGCACCATGCTCCCAGTTTTCCCATTGAAAGCATGATAGATTGGTTGAGTGTATTTTAAAACCATGCTAAAGTAGGTGACAACTCCAAACCTATGGCATACACTAAGAAATGTTGGGATTTAGTAAACCAATTGCCTTTGTTTACTAAGTACCAAGAACATATAGAAGTAAAATAGTGAGAAACATGATGTCATGAAGAAAGGTCAACCAATGCTCTAACATAAGAGGCATGATTACATGAGGTCACAAAGGCCACAAAGTGACCTAGCATGTCACAATAATGTGACAATAGAGTAAAAGTGAAAGAGAGATTTGTCAAAACATATAAGAGACGCTAGAATGTTTTATGAGATAGTAAGTAACAAGCATAAAAGATATTTAAGACTCTATGCTTATTAACATGTATGGCAAAACAATAGAATGTTGTTGCACCATATACAACATGCAACACGACAAAGTTGCCATCTAGCTTCGAGTAATTGAACTAATAAAGCTTACATGAGATGAGCATGAGACAAGAAGTAACAAGCATAAAAAGATATCATGACTTCATGCTTAGTAATATGTATGACAAGCAGATTATCTAGCTTCAGGTAATTAAACTAATAAAGCTTATATGTGCATCAAGTCTAGCCTAAATACAATTGTGTACGTGCAAGCCATGATTTGCCCCAGATTTACTAAGCATGGCTAAGCTTTGCTAGTCAATATAATTTAAAGAAAGGGATATTACAAGCTAAAGTAAAAGATTTGATCCTATACAAAAGCAACCTCAAACAAAGATCTAGCAAAGAGTGTTAAGCTTTTGAAATAACTCCTTTTGTGTCTTTATTTGGATAGTGGTATTACTAGATTTGAGAAAAAATGCACATACTTGTAACCACTATGGCATGAACTTGAATTTAAAGGATAGATAATCCTATGTGTTACAGAATGTGTGGTGGTGGGATTTGTTTTAATGTATGACTCTCTTTGTATGTAGGTTTGTCAAAAATTATTTGATGCTAAAGTTGAAACACAAGGTGGTGGTGATGGCTTGATGCTTGCAGTTGATAAGTTCCTTGCAGGCGGTGGAGATTTATTGTAGAAGTTTCATTCAAGTTTGAAGTCTTATTTATGGCACACCACTCTTTGGACCTAAAAGCTCATTTTACATTCGACATGTGGCGATTTTGATGTGGTTTTTGTTTATTCAACCTTATAACAAAGTAAAGGGTTCTTTGATCATTCACCCCAAGTTAAGATCTTCAATGTATTTTACAAAAAGGTATAAAACTTTGTAAAGGTGCAATTACACGAACCCATGACTAAAAAATCCATTGTATTCCTTCTTTTGGATAAGAAAAATAATCTTAATCTCTAGGGTTGGCTAAGAGAGAGTAGGGGCTTTAAATTTAGAGAGCTTAAATCTGACATTCAAATTGTGTGATAGTCAAAATTGCCAACTAGTGCAAATTGATGATACATACAAGGAACTCTAGGAGAAGAAACTCTTCTCAAGTAGATACCACCATCTAGGTTTAATAATGAAAGGTCCAAGGGGGGGGGGGGGGTGGAATAAGATATGTAAGCTTGGATCGAGGCTATGAATGGTTATTTCTTGCTGAAATGAGCCATGAGAGAGAAAAGAAGAGAGAGGGGAAGAGTGTAGAGGAGAGAGAAAGACTAGTCGAGGAGAGAGAAAGACTAAAAGTAGAGAGAGAAATATAGGAAGTGTGAGATGGAAGCCATAGAAGGTGAGAGAAAGCTTGAAGATGAAAGAGACTTCGTATTATTCTAAATGGTACAAAAGTAAAGTCCCTTACATCTTATATACCAACCAATGTATCTAATATCTCCTCACATTATTAATCATAATTTCTTACATTCTACCACCATTGATAGCATCTTAGCAAATTACAAGGTTTTGCCAAGGACTCAACCCGCCCTTGGATACTCACTTTGAATCAATGAGACCAATGACTCTCAAAGATTCCTTGATGTGAGCAAAGCCCATGGCCAAGGAAATTCCTCGGAATGACCAAAGGAATTGTCCAACGAACAACAACTATGGAAGGGTCTACCCAAGCTATAGTGTCAACATGGGCAATGCCAAAGGGAATGATAGAGCAAATGCCATCACTTGAGGACCAAATGGGCTACGTAATAGGCAATGCTTCCAATGTAGAAGGATTGGACACCTAAGAGCTAAATGTCCTAATTGTCCTCAAAACCCTAAACCAACCAACTTGGTGGAAGAGACTAAGGAAAAGGAAACAACGACTTGATTGTGGACATGGAAGATTGATCAGTGCCTGGGTAAACACCATGACTGGGCAGCCTGAGGAGTGCACTTTAGGTAAAGAGATTGAAAGAGGATCCATTCATGCTATTGTGGACAAGAAAGGAGATGATTACCAATGTTTAGTGATCTAATCTATAACTATACATGCACATGTCATTTAGAATCCTAATTGTTTGTGGTAATACTCATTCCTTTCTTGCACCAAAAATAGTTAAAAGATTGCATCTAGATTCTAGGGAAACAAAAAAATGATAGTAGAACTAGCTAGGAGGAAGGAAATTGCCACAAGCGAAAATTTCAATTTGAGCTAGATAGCTAGACAACTGAAGCATAATTTTAGATCCTACCATCAATGGGATGCTACAATTGTATTTTGGGAATGGATTGGCTCAACAAGAATAGAGCCCAATTTTTATGTGTCAAAGAGAAAATAATTTTCTAGGACCCAGAAGGGGAAAATCATAAACACCTATGGGAAAGATGGACATCCAACCAACCAGTGCAATTCATCTCAGGAATCTACACGATTCAATAAAATAAGGTTGAAAAGACTAAAAAAGAGACTTTACTCTCTCTTGATCAATGTCTTCAAGGATTCTTTTCAAAACTAACCCAATTACCTTTGAATTGTGAGATAGACCATGAGATAGAATTGATTCCTGGAGCCAAGAACTAGTATCAAAAGGATTATACAAAATGTTTGTGCTTGAAGCTATTGAGGTTAAGGAGCAATTTAGGCATCTAATAGAGCAAGGATGGATCATTTTGGCTCTACATCGACTCTAAACTAAGTTACAGTCAAGAATAAGTATGCCATACTTAGGATAGATGAACTCTAGATTCCTTACATGGAGCCAAGGTATTTTCCAAGATTGGTCTAAGATCCAAATATTATTAGATTTGAATCAAGGAAAAGGATATCCCAAAGACAGCCTTTCGCACTAGGTACGTTCATTATGAAATTTTGGTCATGCTTTAAGTTTGCCTGGCAACGTTCAACTATCTGATGTAAGACATCTTTTGACCATATCTAGATGATTTTGTACTAGTATTCTTTGATGATATACTATTGTACTCTAAGTCATTAGCAGAATGCTAAGGCTACTTAAATATCTGTTGAGAAATAGACAAATGATGTATGCTCCAGGAAGAGATGTCTTGAATCCCATATGCACAGTGAGGAGACTGGAACAACCCAACTTCTATAAAGCATTGTACTTGACTATCACTTTCATATGAGGAATGCACTATCATGATGCTTTCCTCTTTCAGTTAGTGTCATTGTCAGTCCAATACACAAGATTGTCTTTATGAGTCCAAGCTTCCATCTTGGAACCTAATTCACTTGTGTAATAGTTGTCTACTCATTGTCTATGTCAGCATGAATTTAGTCTTCATCTTCCAACCTCCATAGCTCTTGCCATGCTCTAGATCTGACATTTGAACATGGTATTAGAGATTAGTTGATCATGGTCATATTCTCACTCAGCTTCTCCAACTCCCTTTCCCTTCTTCCTAGCTTGGTATCAACTCAAGACTTCATTTCCTACTCCAGCTTCAGCTTCACCTTCACTAGAGCTTTCATGGCTGCCATGGAAAATAGTACCCTATCTACTTGCAGCACCTAGATCTCTCTCCATAGTCAATATCTCCACATGATTTCTTCAGGATATCTTTCCCTCTGCTTAGGGGGCACTATCCTATCACTTTAGACGTCGACATTGAGTACTGCAGAAGCCAGCATTGTCGAAATTATTCCTTGCTATCCTAAACTGCACCCATGCTGGTCGTACAACTGCCATCATCTCCACGCTACGCAATTTGTGCTGCCACCATAGGGATTTGGTAGCCCCCCAAGTAGGCTAACCTCATCCAAGTGGGTTTCCCAAAATACTCTCTTTGTTGGTCACAATATGAGAAACCCTAACAGTCATCTCTGTGGGCAGCCATAGCCATTGACCTTCAAGGTCATAAAACCTTTCATTTTCTTATTCCTCTTAGTCCACTGAAGACTCTATCACTCAGTCTTACTAAGCACTTAATCTCCAACAAAGCATTGCACTAAATTAGCAAGCAAGAAGAACATCAAGCATCAACATCCAACATTGAGCTCCAAGATAGTATCTTTTTAATACTCATGCAGTGTTGTTAAACACCAATCATCTTGTGTCTCTTGACACATTGAAGTACAAATCTTTTGTTGGTGGCTGATTTGTTGTTGATAAACAATGGTAGAGCTAAAAAAAATATCAAAGTTCAACGGAGAAGGCTTCCATTCTTGGAAGGAAAAGACCATGTACAACCTCATGAGGAAAGACCTCTAGGATCTCTTTGAAGATGATGAAGGTGATGCAAATGGCGGGAAAGAAGATTCAAAAAGCGGGATCCTTTAGTAGGTCCATCAAAAACCAATTAATGGAAGAAGATGAATAACAAGGCACTAGGCATCATTGCCTTGGGACTAAGTGATGATGTGCTACATCATATCTCTAGCATCAGAGATGCTAGAATTGCTTGGGAGGAACTTACAGGATCTTTGGTACCCAAGCAAAGAATTCAAAGGTAAAATCACTCATGCAGCTTTATAAACTGGATATAAAAGATAGTGCTTCTATGACCATACACATTAACAAGTTCAAGAGCCTAAAAACCTAGCTTGCAACTCTTAAGAAGAATATTGATGAAGATGAAGCAATAGCCGTATTGCTTGCAAGTGTAAATAAGGATCCATATGAGAAACTTGTGTCCACCCTAAGTAATGTTCCAAGTCTCTCACTTAAAGATATTGAGCACTCACTACTTGATGGAGAAAGCAAAGTTAAAAGCAAGGATGCAAAGGAACACACCACCAACAACAGTCTCTTGTACACCAAGGGTGCTTATGGAGTAAGAGACCGTGGTCGAGGACTCAACACCAACAACAAGGATCAGATTATATGTCATTACTGTGGCAAGAGTGGCCATATAGCCAGTGAATTTTTCCATAAGAAAAGAGCACAACAGATGCAAAATGATCACCACCAGAACCGGTTTATGAAAGAAGAAGAAGAAGATGCTTCCGCTACCATCAACAACTCTGACAGATTGTTCTAAAGAATTTTCATTGTATCTTTCATATGTTTTTTCCAAAGTGGATCTCTATTTTTCCCTTAGTGGATTTGCTTTGCAAAAACCCTTGCCAAAGATGTAAAGTTTCAAGATTTATTTTGAATAGGCTGTCTATGAGCTAGTCTCCTGGGCTATGTCACCATGTAGGGGGGAAAAAGCCAACAAGTGTAGGGACTCATCATTTGAGGGGGTGTTGAGAAATAGACAAATGATGTATGCTCCAGGAAGAGATATCTTAAATCCCATATGCATAGTGAGGAGAGTGGAACAACCCAACTTCTATAAAGCATTGTACTTGACTATCACTTTCATATAGTGAACACAATATCATGATGCTTTCCTCTTTCAGTTAGTGTCATTGTCAGTCCAATACACAAGATTGTCTTTATGAGTCAAAGCTTCCATCTTGGAACCTAATTCATTGTGTAACAATTGTCTACTAATTGTCTATGTCAACATGAATTTAGTCTTCATCTTCTAACCTCCATAGCTCCTGCCATGCTCTAGATTCGATATTTGAACAAGATTGCCTTACAAACACTTCATGAGAATCGGCTCTATACCAAGGGGAGAAAATATAGACTCTTCGCTAATAGAATTGAATACCTAGGATAAAATGTCTCTATTGATAGAATCTTAGTAGACCCCATCAAGGTGAAAGATATCATAGAGTGCCCAATATCTAAAACAGTAAATGAAATCAGAGGATTTCTAGGATTGACAAGTTGGTACCAAATCATCATCAAGGATTATTTCCTCATTCTTGCACCCTTGTGAAATCTTTTGAAGAAGAATATAGTAATCATTTGGATCATTGAGAGTAAGGAAAGGTTTGATAAGCTTAACAAAGTTGGAACCACTACCCTTTTATTAAAACTCTTGGACTTCATCTAACCATTTGAGGTAATCATTGATGCAACTGGACTTGCAATTGGTGAAGTGCTAGTACAGGAATGAAGATCAGTGGCATGTACTTCAAGGAAATTGAAACCCTACGAGTCCAACTATGCTACTCATGCTCTTGAGTTGCTTGTGCAGTGGTCTGTCTCTTAAAAGTGTGGAGGCACTATCTACTAGGAATAAAATTTACTCTAATGATAAATCATAAGAGTCTTAAGTGGATCTTCACCTAGACTGACTTGAACATGAGGCAAAGAAGGTGGATTGAGACTTTGCAAGAATTTGATTTTGAAATCCAAAAAATGGTATTGGAAAGGATAATACAGTAGCACATACTTTAAGCTGGAAAGCCTTTCTTAACAATATTGTCAAGATTCAAAGCTAAAGAATTGTTTGTAATTGAGTTTGAATACACTTAATAATTACAGAACCCCACAATACTCATACTTGACACATTGTCGATCCATTACTTCATTGCATAAAAGAACAAAAATATTATATAGTAAAGATAGAATTCAGAACAAAAGGTTCATTGCACTTCATTATTGTTCTCAGAATACAACATAATCATTATCATTGATATACTAGAATAGATTAGTATACATGAATACATTCTGCTCAATTGGTACACATGACAATAGACACAACTCTACACATGACTCTTGACTCTTCTAGATGTGCCTCTAGACTCCTTAGCATTTTGTCCATTTGCTATCCAAATGTCAAGAGGACTAGTTCTAGGTCTAGTTTTTGGGGGTTGGAGCTAAGATTTTACCTTATGGGTAGGGGCATCAAGCTCCCCTAACTCTCACTCTCTTTGAATCGAGTGTAGTGTTAACCTTGCTCTCAGCTTTGGTGATTACAAAATGATCTTCCTTATGTGGACACTAGATTGCTATTAGGGGTGACCTGTTCACGATTCCGTTGTGTAGGTCATGATCTAATCAATTCAACTTATCGAGTACATCCACCTAGGACTAAGCTTTTTGTATTTTCCCAAGGATAGTGAACTCTTTTCAAGTCTCACTCTTAGAAATACCTTATCACCTTCCTTGAATATTCTTCCGAATCTTTCAAGATCTGCATAGGACTTTTGCCAATCTTGAGCACCTTGGATGCCATGTTGGATCAACTAGATATTTTGGTCCATCTCTTCAAGTATGGCCTTAGATGTTTTTTAACTTGAGAGTGTGATCTAAGAAGTTTAGGGGCTTATGACATTCTTGCCCATACAAGGCTTGAAATGGTGACATCTTGAATGTTTGTTGAAAGGCAACATCATAAGCAAAATTTGCAAGAGTTAAATGTTCAACCAACCATCTTAGTTCTTTGCCACAATAAGACCTTAGAATATATTCGATAGTATGGTTCACCCTCCTAGTTTGGCCATCTGTTTGTGGATAACAAGTAGTATTGAATTATAGCTATGTTCTAATCACTTCAAATAGGCAAGTCTAGAACTTAGAGGTGAACTTGGAGTCTTGGTCTCACTGATTGTGCTGTTGGGTAGTCCATGTAACTTGAATACTTCTTTGATAAAGACTTGAGCAATGTTTGATGACTTATAGGTTGTTTTGACTGGTGTCAAGTGTGGAACTTTTGTCAATCTATCAACTTGTCAAAGCCAATATAAAGTCTTAGAAATTGAATGATTGACATTGAAGAATACCATGGTTAATTGGATTTATGAATCTTGTAAAAAATTATACTATTGCAATTTAGTGAGCTCAATTTGTAAATACAACTTCAATAGGTGAAGGGAACAAAATCAATCTTTGATTGAAGCACCTTTCACCACCAAAAATGCAATTGAGATCCAAGAAAAAAATTCATTACTTTTTGGTAATGTGATACATGTAATAATCAAAATTTGAGGGGACATTTATAGTTGGCATCATATAGACTCAAAACTGTGGTCAACTTCCTAGTTGCTGCTTTATAGATGTGGGCATCTTTGTTAAGGGCTCTGAAAATAGCTAAGTTGTCTTTCCTAATGGCTTGGAAGATCTTCTGCGAGAAAAATTCTTTCTTAAGAGACTCAAGCCATCATATTTAAATGGTGGAGGCTCTAGGGAAGAGACCAACACCAAGGTTTGGATAGAAACAATGGAAGACTATTTGTCTATGGTAGGATCTAGTGCTATAAATGAAGCAATGATTGCCAAGCTTGATAGGAAAAGCTTACCTATAGTGGAAACAATGGTGTTGGAACAATCTAGTAATAGAGGCATTGGAGGCATTGTAGACTTGGCAGTAGACTAAATGAGTTGTATTAGCTAAGTTGTCCTTCCTAATGACTTGGAAGATCTTCTGCGAGAAAAATTCTTTCTTAAGAGACTCAAGTCATCATATTTAAATGGTGGAGGCTCTAGGGAAGAGACCAACACCAAGGTTTGGATAAAAACAATGGAAGACTATTTGTCTATGGTAGGATCTAGTGCTATAAATGAAACAATGATTTCCAAGCTTGATAGGAAAAGCTTACCTATGGCGGAAACAATGGTGTTGGAACAATCTGGTAACAGAGGCACCAGAGGCATTGTAGACTTGGGAGTAGACTAAAGGAGTTGTATGAGGGAGATACCTTCCACCCCTTTTTGAATCTATAAAGATGAATGAGTTACTTTAGTTGAAGTAGTAGTACTAACCATGGAGATGTACTAGTATCTATTTGTGACTCTCAAAAGATGCACTCCCAATGACTGTTGCTGCTTAGCAAAAATGGTGATTTCCAAGGGATGAAAGCACACTAGATATTGTTTGATTTTGAACTTAAATATCATCAAAGGAAAAAAAGTGGTGACAGATACCATCAATAGGAAAGCCTTTTGAAATTCCTTATAATTGAGAAGTCACATCTGGTCTTAGCCATCGTGTTATTGCAAACCATTGTCACATGCACCACACCATCAACCCTCTATTTCATAGCTGGATTTGAATTCTGTGTAATACAATTGCAAGCATAATGTAGTAGCTAATAAACGTCCTTTAACCTTAGGCATATAATAAATATATAGTGGATACTACAGCTAAGTATCCATTGACATTGAGCAAATAAAGTTGGCCTAAATTAACCTAGCTCTGGAAACCTTATTGCACTCTTAATTCTAATTATGGACTTAGGAAATAGTTCATTGGTCCAAGGAATTGTAGCTTATGAATTTACCAAACGAAGATATCTTATTGCCACAATTCCAATTGTGGGCACTTTAAGACAAATTTATGACAAATAAGAGAAGTAAATTGGGATACTATTAGTAGATATAGTCAATAACAAACCAGGTCGAATACATATGAAATTTGAAATAGTTCACATAAGTTGATTTTTGGGGTTTAACATCACTTAAAACTTAGGGTTTAATAGTGAAAGCCTACCTTATTAAAATTGTAAAAAAAAAATTCAAGGAGAAAAAACTATGATATATTTTATAGTGATATCCTAAAAATTATTGCTAAGCAAGGTAGCAAAAATTTATAATAAAACTCCCAAAAGGGCACATATATACCTCTAAGAAGTGTTGCAAAGAGGGGGACATTTTGAGAACGGGATAAACATGTACTAGCGAAGATAGAATTAGATGGTAGGATAAACCCTTATAGGAATGGTAGGCTACTAAAATCTAATAAAAATAGTAAGGGGGAAAATAACTAGGTCAACCACTATTTGCTCCAAAATAGCAATGTATATAGAATCACTCTATGATAATACAATGTTCTCAAAGAGTTTGTGAATTGTTTTTGTGTCACTTGCTTAAGGAATGTCCCAATGGACTCATGTAAAGGATTAATTCAAGAAGTTGTTTTGATGTGTCAAACCGTGTGATAGTATACCTTGTTTGGAAGACTAAAATAATGCCTCATTGTGGAGTTGGGTAGAAAGTGGATGGATGCACTGACAATAGATGTGCCCTAGAGATAGATGGACCCAATTAATTGGGTAAGTTTCCAAGATTCAAATGGCATGAATTGATAGGGTAGATTAGCACAAGAACCCTTAGTCAACTCGGTCTAGGGGAATAGGGTAGTAGAATACTAGTCCCAAAGACATGGAAGCAACTGTCATGCTCTTTATGAACCAAGTATGAGTTGATCATTCAATCTAAACACTCTCCAGCCCCAACCCCAATGGTATAACTTTTTCAAAACCAAATAGCCTAGGTTAACCAGCAACCAATCGAGAGGTTAAAAATGTACGACATCTACTATGAGGTAGTTCCAAGATACAAAAGGATTTTGGATAAATTATGGACAAATTTTCTACCCACAAGGGTTGGGTTCGTTACAATGTACTTAAGGACACAATTGACGAAGGGAGTGGTGATCATGCACATTTGCTTTAGGGGGTGCTGTTCAATAATGGATCCAAGGGGTGAGGTGTTTTAAGTGAGATCAAGGTGTCTCTTCATTACTAGGGGGAGGTGGATAGTAGGGTTCATTTTAGTGGCTAATATTTTTCAATTGGCTAATTTTTCATATATTTGAGGTTTTTTTTTGAAATTTGACTAGGTTGAGTTAAAATTTTGAGATTTTTTATTTGCCCACATTTCTAAGAAATATTATTGTTATAAAGTATCTTTCCCCATTCATATGAAATAAAAATTCAAAGAAGTTTGCCCCAATATTTATAAGCTTTGGGGTATATATAGAAAGATTCACCACATCGTATACTTAAGGTCTATATAGATATTGATTAGTTATTATTTGTGAGTAGAAACATTCCAACATTTCAATAGAAGATCACACCAAATATTAAGATAAGTATAGCTCTAGTGATAAAAAGGTAAGGGGTAGTCCAATGTTCTTGTAGTGAGCACCTTGATAGTAAGAATCAAAATTGAGGAAAAGAGAGATGGTTGGGGTTTGTAGGGATATTGAGTTGACCATATGGCATATATCAATGACATTCTCAAATAGAACTCGCATACTATATACAAGTTAAGCTAAGGTTATAACATGATACATCCATTGCTCAAGTAAAAGGAATTTGAGATGTTTGTGTTTCAACTACATTACATTATTAACTATTTCACTCATTTATACCACAATTTAGTTTACTTATCATTGCAAGTCAATCTATAACACACACACACACACACACACACACACACACACACACACACACACACACACACACACACACACACACACACACACACACACACACACACACACACACACACACACACACACACACACACACACACACACACACACACACACACACACACACACACACACACACACACACACACACACACACACACACACACACACACACACACACACACACAGTGTGTGTGTGTGTGTGCGCGTGCGCGCACCACACATTGCAACAACATGTATAGAATCAAATATAGATATATAGGTATACCTATGCTATTGCTATAAAGGCACATTAAAAATGTATTAGTTACATGAAGATATATTTACATAAATAACACAATAATATATGTGTAAAATTATATGTATATATGTATAGATAAGTTAAATGCACAATATATAGTAGTTAAAATTTATCGTTGGTGATATTTGTAACCGAAGACATGATACAAACATAATTAAATTATATAAGTTACATGTAAGTTAGTTTGATCATTTTCACTCACTTAAATGTGTACATGTGTAAGTGTCTTTAAACAAGTTTATTTTTTGATAAGTAAATATATCTAAAATCTTTCAAATGTCACTATCATCACATTGTCATGGTTTATATCAACCTAGAAATCTAGGTATCCATAAAGGTGACACTAATTGCCCTAATAAAGATCCCACCTTGTCTTCATAAAAGTAAAAGTGAATACTCCGTTTCAAATTTTTTGACTTTTGCTTACCTCCCTCCATTCTCATTGTTCATCTTTTCTTCTCCTCCTCACTAGTTTCTTCCTCATTCTTATTCTTCTCTAAATTCATACAAATTTTCCCATATGAATCTTCATATCACATTGTTGGCTGTGGATCAATCATTGAATTATATTTGTAGTGCTAGTAAAATATCTATTTAGCATATTCACATTGAGTGGACAAAACCTAACACTATTTCAGAGTCCATGAAACATGTGCTCAATATTGAAGGAAAAAAGAATCATGATCTTTGGTTGGATGGAAGGTTATACATCGAAGTTTCCATTAAAAATAGTACCTCTCCTTTCTAGAATAGCTCCTAATTGATTAGATTTTTCGGCAATGGTTACAATGGATTTTTAGGCTATACACTTGATCTTATTACAGAGAAGAATGTTCTAAGATTGGAGAATTAGATATTAATAAAGCAAAAGGATGAGTCATTGTAGAAATTGTAGGATCATGAACAAAATATCCATTCATTGGGGAAACTTATCAAATCATACTAGTGAAATCAAAATATTTTAGATATTTAAAATCAACAAAGATCTTTGAAGAACATTGAGAATCTCAAAAGAGGAGAAGGTGGCTACACTAAAAGAATCCAAGTAGCAAGCTACCTTTTTCTCCTTGAGAAATGTTGAATATGACTTTGTTTGTAATTTAATATAATTCATAATATTAATCCTGTTCATGTCTCTTATTCGATCAACACAAGTTAGAGAAATGTTTCAAAGGCATCTGAGATTTATTATCACCTTATGCTCTCAGTATTCCCAAATGTTATTCTTGAGAGAAAAAAACTCTAAAAAGCAAAGAGACACTACTTGGATTCTTTCATTAAGCATTATTCTTTGGATATGAGCTAGTAGGAAGACTTTAGGTAGTATTAATATTAGTTAGGGTGCACGTACACAAATTTTTTAGCTAATGTAATCAAATATGAAGCATGTATACAAATTTTTACTTTCAAGATTATTTGTGTTAAAGATTATTAGACAAAGAGTTAATGATAAAGCGATGAAAGTTTTGGGCGAGCCTTCCCATATCAAGGCTAGCTTCAAGGGCAAGAGAACATATGTTCTTTTTAATGAATTTAGCAATATTTTTATTGACTTGTCTATTTGCAATGTTTAATGATTATATTCTATGATTTGTCTCTAGAAGAGGGATAATGAGCAGCTAGGTTTGTGATTAAGCTCAATGAAAGTGAGATTTTGAAGTGTATAGAGCTAGAAAGGGTCTCTATTACCTTGATGAATAGAGCAGTTTCATCAAGTCCATGTAGTGATTCAATGTCATTTAATGTTTAATTTATATCTTGTGGTTAGGAGCCTTTGAGGTAGATATAGAGAATTTTGATATACTATATTGGGTCTTCCATCAGACTTCAATACTTGATGTGATTATGAGCCAACGAGTAGGAGAAGAGCTATTTGTTAAAAGGGATATCGAAACTACAAGACGGAATGGCATAAAGCTAGGATTTAAAGACACTCAAATGCATGTATAATGTGTCAAAGGAGCCAACTCCAAATGTTCCTATTTATACTATATGTCAAATCTAAGAAATTATAATAGAGCTTCCTTTAGGTATATCAAAGCTCCACACTTTAAGCATGTTTTAGATATTCATTTGGCCAATTCTCACATCTGTGCACTTCATGTACTTTGCAAAATGATTAAAAAGCTTGTTTATCTTTACATTTGGTTTGCTCGGAAGCTGAAGCCATGCTGTAACTAAGATTGAGAAAGTTTTATCTTCAGTTAATTTGCATGGAAGTAATGTTGTCATTAAACCAAATCCTCATAAGGGCCCTCATACTTATACTTAGTAGGTGGTGGCTACCCATCATTGTCACTTTATTCTTTATTTTTTCTATGACAACAAAATAAGGGGAGGTAGGTCACACATTGTGATTATTGGAGTTCCCACATATGGTCTTGCTCTCTTTTCTTGCTCCAATCTCCATAGCTCTTACTTGCTTCTTCCACTTCTCATTCTTGCATAATCACAATGCATTATATAAATTTTTATTGAAAGGTGATGAGAGTATATGCTTATTGCTCTTGGGTGCTTACAGATTATTCTAGGTGATGTATTGATGCTTATGGTTCATGTTACATGCTTGGATATGCTTCCAAATTACCTTTGAGCTAATATTGGAGCTTTGAATCTTGTTATTGGTTGTCATTCACTATTATGTCTGGTTATTTGATGCTCTAGTAAGAGCTTTGCAAGATACTTTCGGATGTATGCTACTTGGATCTTGGATGTATGGATGCCTTCCACATGATGTTTTGAGCTTTGTTTGCTTATTTAGCATTTGACTTTCATTCTAGTGGGAGCCACTTCTTGACTTTTGGATATTACATTGAGCTTTTGGTTATGCAATTAAGCTCGAGGATCTTAGAGTGAGGCCATGGAACTTGGCGATATGTACATGTTATTGTTATGCTTTATGTATGTAGTTGATGCTTTGTGGGATAATGTAACACTACTTTTGGCCGGCACCTATCTTTGTTACAATGTTGTTAGTGATGGATATATCTTGGCTAGTTATGTAATGAGCTTCTGTTACATTGCTCAATTAGTTGTGCCTCTAGTTGGGTCTCTTTTGTTACTTGTGATCCCTACTCTATGCATGATGGTTATGCCTATGGGATGTACATTAGTCTGACATGCTGATTCTTTGACAGTTCTTAGTGCCAGTTGCATATTCATTCACTGCTAGTTGGAGCTATTCCCTGGAAATTGTAGTTTGTTTTGTGTCAGTGATTGCCTCTCTTTTGCATTGATCTCTTATTAATGTTCATCTTTAGCATGCTGTAATTGTAGTTTATTTCACTATTTATGCGAGTAGTCACCTTCATTTGACAATTATTTGTATTGAATTTATGGATAGTTTATTACTTGGTCAGTACCCCTTGTTTTTAAATTGATTTGGCAGTGGTCTTAGGGCTATTTGCAGTAATTGGAGTAGCCTATTTTGACAATTTGTGCACTTGTTTGCCTTCATTATGGTTGGTGGCTTGACTGATAGTGCTATCTTTAACATTGACAAGTTGGATGGCACCAAAGTACAGCTACTAGAAGACCCAAATATAGCAAGTTTTAGTGCAAAAAATGTGGGTTAGGCTCTTGAAACAAAAGGGTGTCAAGCTCGAACTTATTGATGTAGATGATTGGGCTTTATTAGATGAGCTGTGTAAGTCCACCATCATATTATCCCTCTCTAAAAGTAGGTGTTTTATAATGTTGTCTCTGTTGGGTAATCAGCATGGGAATTATGGAAAAAGATTCTCAATGTCTATGATAAATGGAGCCCCGCTTCTCAAATGTATTAGTTGAAGCAACTCATGGGCCTTTGCATGAAGGAGGGAACTTAAATGAGTTTCATTCCATTATCAACCATTTGTCTTTCGTAAGGGATTAAATTCAAGGGCACTCTTCTTCCCTTATTTCTCTTAGTTACACTACTTAATTCATGGGATACATTTTGTGCTACTATGTATGCCAACATACCTACGGATGGGTTATAGTTGTAGGATGTAGAGGGAGTGTAGAGGGTGCACTCTTGAGACTGAAGAGGATAACAAGAAGAATATTGATGCTTCTCACACCTCTCATGCTTTGATAGTTAGAAGCAATAATGGTAGGTATGGTACTGATTACCATGGCAGAGACTCTCAATCATCTCAGTCTCAGCCATGTGGACAGTCTTATAGTAAGTCTCATGGGCTGCAAGTCCTCATTGACTTGTCATCATTGTGGAAAAGTAGGCATATTTGGCCGTAGTGCTGTAAAATGCAAGAGAACAATGCAAAGAAAAGGGTAAGGGCAAAGCTCGAGACAAAAATGATGATTGTAGCATTGTCCCTAGCAAGTCTAGTGTTCAGATTGAAGAGATTAATGTTTTGCAAAGTTTGTTAGGATATACCCATTTTCATGTGACCCCTCATAGAGAGTAGTTTTACTCCTATCATAGTTTGACTAGATCTGTCTATTTGGGTAATGACCTAGCATTGGATATAGTTGGTATTGGTGATGTCTAGCTATAGTTTGGTTTAGGTTGCATGTTTACTCTTCATAATGTATGTCATGTATCATATCTCACAAAGAGCCTTATCTCTGTTGGCACTTTGGATGATGCAGGTTATCTAGTTTCTTTTGGTGATTCCTCATGGAATATTACTGGTGGGAATCTTTGCATTGCATGTGGTGCTAAGTTTAATACTCTCTACCCCTTACTTGTATTTGAGTCAGTTGACCATATTCTGGTCAGGGATGTAGTCCACATGTATTTCTTTGACATTATCACCTTGGGCACATGTTCTTGAAAGGAATAAAAATGCTTACTCATTTGTAGTATCTCTTTTCCCTTGACTATAAGTGCTTTGAGTCTTGAGATCATTGTTTATATGGCATGCAAACATGTAATATGCATAAAAAGTCTGGTATGACATGCATGGATGAGCCATTGGCTCTTGTTCATTTGGATGTATGCGATCCCATGCCTTGAAAGTAAATAGGTGGTGTGAAGTATTTCATTACTCTCATTGATGACTATATGCATAAGGTCTGGGCACATCCTATTAAGCAAAAATTGGAAGTCTTGGCTACATTTCAGCATTGGCTTGCTTTTATTGAGAACCTCTTTGGGTATAGGCTAAAATGCCGAAGGTTAGATAATGGGGATGAGTATGTCTCTAAAGCCTTTGAGCACTTTTGTGACGAGAGGGATATTAAGCATCAGTTGACCGCCTCATACATCCCACTCCAGAATGGTATAATGATTGAGCACATGAACAAGACAATTTAGGGGTGAGTTTGCAGTATGCTTAGCCAGACATGCTTACCACATCATTTTTGGATTGAGGCAGTTACTATTGTCATACACTTGATAAATTAGTCCCCATGTACTACTCTTGACTATTAGATTACAAAGGAGGTATGGTCTGGAAAACCTCCCTCATATTCTCATTTGCATATATTTGTTGTGAGGGTTTTTGCCATGTATCCAAGGATAAGTGCAATAAGCTGGATCCTAAGTCTAAGAAATGTATCTTCCTTGTTTATGGGGATGCAGGAGAGATGGGCTATTACCTATGGGATCTGCAGGATCAGAAGATTATCCACATATATGATGTTGTTTTCCATGAGGAGAAAATGCATAAGCAACTTGAGCATGTTGTTGAGGTAGGCAAGGTGATATTTATGAGGAGCTCTTGTTACAGTGCAACCAGCTAGACAGCATGTAGCAATAGTTGATGCCTAGTGGTCCAGGTCCCTTCTGTTGCTCCCCAAGATGTATAGGCCCCATATCTAGTTTTGAGGTAGTCTACTAGAGACAGACTTGAGTCCATGTGGTTTGAGCCCTCTCTGGATAGATGATGGTGAGCCTCTTACTTATGATGTGGCCATGTGCAGAGATAATAGTCACTCTTGGAAAAGGGACATGTAGTTAGAGTATGACTCAGTGTAGAAAAATTATGTGGGATTTGGTTTCTTTGCCTAGTGGCAAGTGTGCTTTGCCATGCAAGTGGATGTGCAAGTTGAAAAGTACCCTTGGGATCCCCCAAGCCAAGACCAGATTGATTGCTAAGGGCTTCAAGCAGGAACATGGTGTGGAATTTGATCAAGTATTTTCTCCTGTTGTGAAGATGATTACACTATGCTAGGTACTAGCTTTGGTTACTCAGCTTGCCTTGGATCTTTATCTAATGGATATCAAGATAGCTTTTTTTCATGGGAACTTGTATGATGAGATTTACATGGAGCAACCTAAGGGCTTTGTGGAACATGGTAGGGAACACCTAATGTGTAGATTGAGTGAGAGCCTTTATGGCGTTATGTAGACACCCATGGAATGGTATCACAAGTTTGATAACTTTATGCATTCATAAGGATATTCCCACAGTAGTGATATGGATTTGTGTTTATACAAGAAGTAGGCTCATGATGGCAGCCTTATGATTTTGATCCTCTATGTGGATGATATGTTGATTTCTAGGAGTGCTCATGATGAGCTAAAAGGTCATCTCAAGAAGGAGTTTGAGATGAAGGACATGGGGCATGCCTCACATATTCTTGGGATGTACATTACATGCAATTACTCTAAGGGACTCCTCTACTTATCACAGAAGGAGTACATCCAGAAGGTCCTTAAGTGGTTTTGTAGAGGCAAGCTCAATTGCCAAGGCCCACGGATCACTTATTCTTTCAAGTGTTTCAAGTAAACACCTATGGCTATCTCTCACCTAACCGATGCACATTCGATCCTACTGGGGTGTAGTAAGCTTACCTTGATGCCCAAACGAGTTGCCTCCTCCCTCAAGCACATCGGTAGCTCTACGATTCGTGATGCAAGCTCAAGCAACCTCAAGCCTCCACCTGCAAGCTCCATCCTCCATAGCCACGCATGAGACAATAGAAGAGAAGAGAAGAGAAGAAGAGAGGAGATGATGGAGAGCTTCTTTTTCTTGATCCCTCACCCTCACACACTCACTCCCTTATACTCTCACACTCCCTCTCTCAAGCACACACAAGCAAGTAAGAAGGAGAGAAGAAGATGTGAGTCCAGATTACCACACACCAAAGAACGAGCTCCTCATTCACTTTTCAACTTTATATACAAAACCCTAAATCCCTTTTGGGCCCCTTATCCCCTTTTTTACATGGCCGGCCATTAGGCCTTTTTTCCCATTGTCCTCCTATCTTCCTAGCTTCCTTCCTACTGCCCGTCTACCTTTATAGTTTGCACAGGAGGGAGCTTGGCACTCTTTTACAAAAAGTTTTAGGGGCACCTTGCATTTAAAAGTACTTTTGCATTTGCCTTAGCTTTTGAGGCCGCCCTTGTGCTTTTGGCCGTTTCCCTTCCTACTTCTTCCATTGTGTCCGATTTCCTTCTAGGCCACCTTAGTTGTGGTTAACATTACTCCCCTCCTAGTCTAGTGCCAGTCCCATGAATTGATGGGAAGTAATTGGAAGGTGGGATAGGTGTAGCCAGATGGCTTTTTTGAGTCTGTATACAAGCCCTTGCGGGGATGGCATTGGGTGGATCGGCCCTTGAAATTGAAGATGATGTTGGGCTTGGTCCTTGCTGATGCTGACAGTAGGTGGATTGGTCCTTTGAAATTGTAGATGGTGTTGGATGGATCCTGTGTGGAGAATAGCGAAGGGACGAATTTGTCCTTGAAATTGAAGATCGTGTTGGACAGATCCTTCCCCTCACCCTCCTAGGCGTAGCTTTTTCAGATGCCCTTCAAGTTGCTTTATCCCTTCACTTATGTCCATTTAGACTTTACCACTAGCACACGAGGAAAGTTGGCACTTTAAAAAATAAATTACATTGCACCTTACGCTTTCCTTGCGCCGAAGCCTTTGGAGGCTCTCCCTCATCCTTAAGAGGGCCTTGCTAGAATATCCAGCGCTTTCTTTCATCCTTGAAAGAGCATCCTTCATCCTTGATAGGACCTCCCTCATCCTTGAGAGGACCTCACCAAAGTAGTCAGAGCTCCACCACATTGTTTCTGAGATTGCCATTTCCTACAATGTTCCTAATGAGCTTCTTCATTCACTTTTTGATTGGGGCTTCCTTAATCTTCCTTTGCTTCGTTTTGGCTGCATGGTGACATGTGCAACAATGATAGTGTAAGTTGATGACGATGTGGTTGTGGGAGGATTGGTCTTTGGAGGAAACTAATCAACCGGTTGAAGTGGTGGGGGTCGAGAGTATATTGCATCGATGATGGGGCCTTCGAAGTTGGTGGGTTGCAAAATTGGTTTTTACTTGAAAAGAAAAGAAGGTGCACTACTTGGACGTGTGTCTGCCTTATCGTTCAGGGCATAGTGCTCGTGCGAGTGTAACTGGGAGTTGGGTCACTTGGGTGTTGTCCCACACTTAAGGACCCAGTTCATGCAACATTGGAAAAGCAATGCACAACTTAGGGATATAGGCATGGAAGTCTTGCCCTTGAGGTTCCCTAAGCATGAAGTGGTGCATCAAAATGGGCTAGGGGGTTAGAGACAAAGCCGACCGACTGAAGCCACAAGACGCACCTTACTTGAGAACCCCTAGGTGCAGTGACTATGACATGTGGAGCTAACTTTTTTTTTTGCCACACATTGATCTAGTCATTGCACAGATATCTGCTTGAGATCAAAAAGAGGGGAAGGGGCAGCATCCTGGTTGTAAAACCTCCCACTAAGGAGCGACGGCTTGCTTCCCCCTTTCAAAACTTGGTCTTGTGTCTTCAGTTGGGGCCTTTTCTTCTCTTCTCCCTATGCTCTAGTAGCTCTGCTTCTATGGGCCTGGCAATTTGCGTTTGGATGTGGAGTCCATGCTGTAGGGCCCTGTGGTGATTGCCAACTTTTTCCTTAAGGACTCAATGGCCTTCTCTTCCTCAAATTTGCGTGGCATCTAGGAGAATGTAGAGGAAGGTGCATTGTTGGGCTTCCAAGGTCACCTGTGTGGTCTCTACCTTGCTCTTTGCTAGCACCTTGTCACCTTTTGCAAGGGCTAGTCGACACACTAAGGCACTCACTTCTTGACCTTTCATTGACATGACTCTTCATGATAGTTCTCTATAAAGAAAGGACCTTTGTATTCTATACAAAAACTATAGCTTCACTTTTAGCTCCTTGATCTCTCTTTGATAGATGGCCACTTGACGGGTTCTCTCTAGCTAAGAGATTGCCATTGTCTCCCTTTTGGCCTCGAGCTCAGCTATGACTATCTTCTTATCTTCCTTTGCCCGTTCTAGTTGTGACAAGAGTTCCTGCACATAGGCATCGTAGGTTATGGACAACGGGAGTGCAAAGGGACCAATGGTTGTAGATGCCTCTATCTTCAATTGTTTGAGGTCTCATCTAGATTTCGTGTTCTGAAGTAGCTGCCTGTCTTCTTGCACATGTCACAGGGGTTCCTGCACTTGTGCCTTGAGTTTCCTCTTTGTTGACTAGGAACTGCACCCAATCCATAAGATTGCTAGCATCTACCATGGTGGAGGAGTCTTGAGTGGGTGCAGTGACTGGGGTGGCATGTAGTAGGATAGGTGGATCAAACCCTTGCCATTTCCCTCTGTCACTGGGGGTGGTAGGCTTTTGGGTGTCTTAGAGTTGGTGCTTTGATCTTCATATTGGGGTAGGCTCATGGCTGCCAACTCTTCTTGTCTTGAAGGTTACTCCACTGAGAGGTGGATAGCGAGAGCTATGTCGTCTTCCTCCTTCCTAAGCTTCGCCTCTTCCTATTCAACTCTTCTCTTTCTTTCTTCCTTAGCTCTTCTGGATTCTTCCTTTATTCTCTTTGCCTTGTCCCTTTCTTCTTTCTTTCATCGTTCTTTCTTGACTCACAGTCCTGCTCATGTCCTTGGTGCGGAGGAAACTTGTCTGGCATCCCACTGACTGCCTCGTCTTCTTATGCTTTCCCTAGTGCCTCAAATGATGGCTGTCAAGATTCCTCCGAAGCCAATGGTGAAGGCCTTTGAGGATGATGATTTCCTAGTTTTGGAGGTCGGGGACTCTCCCCCTGTGGGTCTTTTGCTAGTGGCTAATGCTTTTGTTGATGTCTCTATCGTCTTTCTCACAAAGCCATTAAGGTTTACCTTACCAAGTAGCAATGCTCTTCAGCATTGGTACGTTGATTTTTTTCGTCAAAGCATTATACCATCGACAAAGAATGCACCATTTTTGGCCTAAATTTGAACCTCAGGGTTGGGGATGTCTGCTAAGTTGATGTCATCGTTGGTGTGGACTATCACTTTGTCCATCCCCAACATGTGTACACATCTCGTTTTGGCCATTTTTCCACTTTTTTTGGTAGACACAGTGCTTTTTGTACCTACTCAGGTCTCAGCTCAATTTCTACTTGGCAGGCTTCTTTTTCTAGGAGCATCATGTCAGTTTCGTGGTTTTTCTTGAAGGTCCGAAGGAACTCTACACACTTCTCATAGTCAATGGCTTGGACCACCTTCTCCACGTACTTGTGCAGCTTGCACTACTTTACCAATTGTGCGATAGCGGGCTCCTCCATGACTAGGTCTTCTAAATTTAGAATATGCCGGAATCTAAATTGATTGTAAGCCCTTGTTTTTAATGAGGCTGTACTTTGCATGCTCTTCCTTTGAGAATGGAAGTTTGCTGCTTTTCTCTTGACCTACCATTGTGGGTACCTATTATGATGCCATAGTTCGCCATTAGTGTCCTTGAGGTAACTTCTTATTGGAAAGTAAGTAAGAATTGATTATGCTTTATTAGGAAGAATAACATGTTAAAATACAAAAAGAGCATTTTTTCCTTCAAGCAGTCCATTCATTCCAAAACTTTACAACTTTTCCCTCAGTCATTTATTTTTATTCTCTCTTTCGCTCTTGGACATTGATGGATGGTTCATCCGTGCGTTTCATTTCATCGTGGCTTGACCATTCATCGATGCCTGTAGTTTCTTCTAGGCCTCCTAGGTTTTGAGAGAAGGTTCCTAGCCTTGTGAGTTCATGGTTGGGTACTCCTAGGCAGCAATCTTGGATGTTTCAGTACCCATTTGAATTGGTGTTCAAAGATTTTAGCTTTGTGGTTGACTTTTGGTGGTACTGAGGTTTGGCGGGGTGTGATGAATCACGACCACCCTCCTTAGGTTTGATGGTGGGTTTCTCTACTAGTGGCTTGGTAGACTATGATGGAGTCATGCAGCCCTTGTTAAAGGTTGTGACGATTCACACATTGCCGATGGCTAGGTGAATACGCTGTGGCTGGTAGTCGACATTATAGTGAGCCTACTTCTTAAAGGTTTGCATCCTAAACAATGATTTCGTGCCTGCATATTTTGTGTTTGGAAACACATAAAAGACCATGGGCAAGCTTTTAGACTTGATAGAGATTGCAACTTTGCACTTTCCCAGAAGTGCATATAATTGGCCCCCAAATGGGCCGAGTTTGGCATTAGTGTGTTGTAACTATGGTTTGCTGATTTGAGTCCAATGATTGTGAGTCAATATATTAAAGTCACTCCCTCATCAATGAGCATGTTGAAGACGCGCATCTTCTGGTCAGTCATCACTGATAAGCGTACGTAGGCAGGTGCCACCACTTTCTCATCTTCATCTTCTGTTTCTGTGATGGTGGTCACTCGTACGTTGATAGGGTTGGGTTGTCTATGTGAGCTTTTGGCCATCGTGCAAATTGGCACTAAGGGTGGATCTCTAGGCTTATCAACTTGCTTGTACTCCTCATGGTCTGAGAATGAAAGATCTATCGTGGCAAGCACGTGCATCCAATCTCGCTCATCCTCGGGACAGGGATATATTTGGTCAATGGCCTGTAAGATTTCCTAATCTGTGCATCACCTTTCAGCATGGTGGAGATGGCATCCATGTCAATTGGTGTGGTCTTTCATGTATCCATCTCTACTCTTATTTCCTTTGTTCAATTTCTAAGAAGATCAAACCGTTGCTTTAGTCTTCTATGATTTATGCATTGCGCATTTAGGGCCGGTCTAATAGGATGTTATAGTCCACTCCCTTCATGATTACAAAGTCAATAGTGAATTGGATCCCTGCGATCTTCAATGGCTAGTTCTTTAATACTCCAAATGGCCGCACTTTCATTCCATTGGCTAGGGTGACATTGAACCTAGAATTCTCAATAGATGGGTTACCCTAGTCCTGGAGTACTGCGTGGCTCATCACACTAACTCATGCTCCCGTATCCACAATTCCCTTTCTTGTGGTGTCTCCTAGAGCTAGGACTGATAAGACTACATGTGTTTCGGTGCCTTCCCAAAAAGAATTAACATATAAGGACTTTGTCATTGAGTGCAGTGTCAAGTTGGGTATCTCGGTTACCGCATCATGATTGTGTAGATTAGTTGCCCCTTGCTCCATTGGTCCTTCAACTCACTGCTTCAGTTCTTGCCATAACGTCGGATGTAGATCTCCTAGGCTTAGAGCTACTGAGGTGGTTGTTAAAATATTGAGGATGCATGCTAAGGAGGATCACTATGATGAGCAAATAAACTATCATAATGAGACATAAACATTGACAAAGAAGAAAAACTGATATTATCCAAGCATAATGCAAGTACAACTGATGAGAATGACTGATGTAATGAGTGTGGGGATGAGTGCCTTTAATAGGTTTACAGTAGGTGGTATTGGTAGGTGGAAAAAAGTGGAAAGGGACCATGGTATTCACCAATTGTGGTTTTAATAAACCATGCATACATGACTTAGTCTAAGACTTTATTTACAATGTGTTTCTTTGCCTTGTTTGTTCCATACTGAGAGGCTTGGTGGATGTGATTGCACATTTCTCAACACTCCTCCTTAATCACAACCAAGAAAAGACATTGAGTATACAGAGGCTATCATGAGTAGAACCTTGCTAAGTGTAGACATGGAAAGAACCAACCATACAAAGCTAGAGGCTGTTACAAGGCCTCACTAAGTGTGTAGAGGCAGAGGTTACATGAGGAGTATAGGAGCTTATGGTGGGAATATTAGGCAAGTCCACATGTTAAACTTCAAAAAGTCTATTAGAAAATGAGCTACAAAAGAGGGAATGGTGAGTCCTATCCTTTTTTTCTTGGGGTTCTTCTTCTCTTTCTTCTTCAATGTTTTCTTCATCTTCTTTGAATGTAGCAAGATATGCTCTTTGAGACATTTTCTTAGCATAGAAAAATTTCTCAATATGCCTAGTTTTCTTACAAAAGTCACAAACTATGCTCTTCTTCCCTTTCACATAGAGGAGTTGTTGGTCTCCTCTTGGGATGCTTGTTTCTCCCTTGTTCTTGATCTTCTTTTCCTCTTCTAGGAGAGAGGCTTTGATATCCAGAAGCTTCAGCTTTGGCATGTTGATTAATGTGGTAGACACATTATCAAACTCAGGTGGAAGACTCTTGAGAAGCACTCTAATGCAAATGACTTCATCCATCTTCAAGTTGATTCCTACAAGTTGTGTCAACAAGCTTTCCACATAATTCAAATGAGTTGCAAGTGAGGTACTACTTTGCATGGAAAGCCTAAAAAATTCAATTAGTAAGCCATATTTGGAAGATTTTGAATGAGCTCCAAATAGGGTTTCTAATCTATCCCATGTCGTGTGAGAGGTTTCACAATCATCAACATGATGAATGTAGCTGTCATCAAGTTCGAGCTTGATAATAGCTTGAGCCTTATCATCATTTTTATCCCATACAAATGAAAGTGTAGCTTCCCTTGGTTTCTTTTCTTGACCACTTGTGATTGACCACAAGCCTTTCTTCATTAGGATCAGTTTGATCCTAGTTTTCCATGTATGGAATCCGACACCATTGAATCGGGATGTCAGTGAATCCTTGCCCATGTTGAGGTTGCAAGATCAGTAGCAAAATAGCTCCAAAAAATCCAAATTTTAGTTGAGCACAATTGCCAAGAAGCACTATGTGATTAGTATTAAGAGATACTAGGTGATTTGGCGACTTAGTATACCCTTTGAACTTGGGATCTTCAAGATCTTGCAACAAGATCTTGCAAGTCCAAGTCTTCCTCCCCTTGATTTGATGCTAGAGTAGGTGGGCTGCTATGTAGTATATTCCTTAGTCTCTTGTCCATCTCCGCTCCTAATACAGAGGCGAAGGATTATAGATGCGGTCAAGAATATTCATCATGCCAAGCCTCTGACAATAATTCGAAGCATGCATTGCAATCATGAACATGACCTGGAACACCAAGAACTTGCTCTATGCTTCGCAATTTTGCAACCCAGCATCCATAAGTGAGTAAAGAAATGTTTTCAATAGAAAACACTGCTCTATTCTACTCACCATCCCCTGCTTATTCCCTTATTCCCTTTATTCTTCCTCCATTAAGTTCCCTTATAATCTTTAGATCTTATTGGTTCGCTCTGATACTGACTAAAACGTATCCGCTTGTCCACTTGTGGGACACGTCTTAGTAGCCCATCGGGAAGAGAGTTTAGAAAGCGCCACCTAGCACTCGCAAGGAATGTCGCAGGGTTTGCAATCTAGGTCTTCTCGAGTCTGCCTCGAAGTGAAAGTATTCGGCCGTTCCCACTTATGACCCCGACCTGAAGTCAGGGTTTTTCCCCTATCATCCAAGTCTCCAGGAAGTAGCTAGCATTGAGCTCCAAATGAACCATTTTGCATAGGAACAACAGAGTCGAAGCGGATTTATGTTGCACTTGGTTCATGGAGAATGGAAAAAGAGAGGGATGCGAAGCTCACCTAGGCAACTTTGCATGTTAGGGTTGGCAAGTCAAGCAGGACAAGTATGTCTATAAAGAAGTGACCCATGTGATCTCTGTTGACAGAATCAAAGTATTAGGATCCTATGAGAAGAATGGGTATCAAAGGAAGGGATACCCGAAGCTTCCTATGACTTAACGTTTCCCAAAAATCCATGACCCCACTCCATATTATTATTCCTTCCTTGTAGCCGATTGTAACACAATCCTATTTTCCCCAAACTGATGTATCAATCAACCTATGCTACTTATCCAAAATAAATGTACTCAAAGGGTTATGCCTTCATGAATAAATAAGACTTTTTACAATTGTCTATCTTGATCATAAATGTTAATTAAAGTGTTAAGTGATTAAATCACTTAGCTAAAAAGCTGTGCTAGCCATATTAACATAATATGAGAACGTATGATAAGATGTTAATGTAAAGAATCTTATTGTTCAGATGCAACCCTAAGTGCAGGTTCCAAATCTGACTCTTGCACTAAGTCCAGCTACGGATCAAGAGAAGAAATTCCTTCTCAAACAAATTAAGCCACCCGAGTTTGATGTCAAGGGAAGTACTGCTCAAGCCGATGCCGATATCTAGATTGAGTCCATGGAGGACTATTTTGAGGCAGTAGGAACTGCACCTACTAACCAAGCCATGCTCGCCAAACTTAAGCTAAGAGACGAAGCGAGACTTTGGTGGAAACAGTGGTGCAGAGACCAAGCGATCTCGGAGGGGACAGTCACTTGGGATAAGCTTAAGGAAGCTGTGCGAGGGAGGTATCTGCCACCTGCCTACCGCACACAAAATATGAATGAATTCTATGACTTGAAGCAGCTAGGATTATCCCTTGAAGCATATTATTCGAAGTTCGTCTCACTCCTAAAGTATGCACCTCCAATGGATATGACACAACAGGTGTCAAAATTTTGTATTGGGTTGAATCCACCCATAAACACTCGATTGGAATCAATGCGCCCAACGAACCTATAAGACGCACTCATTCGAGCTGCTCCAATAATACCGGAGATGCAGACCAAACCAAGGAACAATAGGATTTGGCCTTACAAGGATCAAAATAAGGGCATGTCTAAGGCTCAGTTTAAGAGAGCACAGGGTCAGAATCAGGGCCAAAGAAAGATAACTAGAGTCAATGCTGTCAACAACTTTGTTCCAACACAAAGTAATGATCTCAACCCACGTTGCTTCCATTGCAACGAGCCCGGACACTTCAAGAGGGAGTGTCCCAAGTTGGGTAGAGGGCATCGCCAAGGGCAATTCCAAGGTCAAAATAGAGCCGCTCATGGCCAAGGAACCACCGTTATGGCCAGAGGGAGAACCTCCAATGTTTCCATCAAGGAGTTGGACAATGAAGAAGATCCATCCATGGATGCTGACATTGAGAGGGCAATGGTTCACGCCACTCTTCACAAGAAGGGTCCGAATCGCCAATTCTCAATGATTCAAACTCCATCAGAATATTAAGGTAAAAGCTTCAAAACCTTGATTGACTGTGGCAGTACACATTCCTTCATTTCACCAATCTGTGCAAAAAGATGAGGGATAGCCACAATAGATGCACCTACCTTATGGAATTAGCAAATGGTCGTGAGGTCACTTGTACTAGGCAAACTACTAAGGTGAAATTCCTACTGGGTGGGAAGCCAACTTCTGTGAGATTCAGGGTAATGAACCTAGGTGTACACGAATGTTTACTCGGAATGGATTGGCTAATACCCAATGATGCCCACATCCACTATGGGAAGGGCCAAGTCTCCTTCCGGAATTCTGAAGGGGAACTAGTCATGACTCAAGGTGAGGCTGGTAAGCCAAAAATACAGTTGGCAAAAGCAACACGGATAATAAAAGGTATTCAAAAGGGTCTACATGTCTATCTAATTAAACTAAATAAGCTAGATCAAAATCAGGAATTCGGAGAAGAACCTTCATGGTTAAAGGAATACGCAGACGTATTCCTTGAAGATCTGATGGAACTTCCTCCCCAAAGGGAAGTTGACCACGAAATCAAACTTGTGCCAGGAGCTGCACCGGTCGCAAAGAGGCCATATAAGATGTCCATCCCGAAAGCTATTGAAATGAAAGAGCAACTCAAGACTAAGGCTACATCCGTCCTAGCAGTTCACCATGGGGAGCTCCAGTATTGTTCCAAAAGAAGAAAGATGGAACGCTTCGCCTATGCATTGACTACAGAGGGTTGAATTGAGCAACTATCAAAAATAAATACCCCATTCCAAGAATAGATGAATTACTTGACCGTCTTCAAGGGGCGAAGATATTCTCAAAGATAGATCTCAGATCTGGATATTATCAGATAAGGATCAAAGAAGAAGATATCCCGAAGACTGCATTCAGTACAAGGTATGGACACTTCGAATTCCTAGTGATGTCATTCGAGCTGACGAATGCTCCTGCTACCTTCAACAGGTTAATGCAGGATATCTTTAGGCCCTATCTTGATGACTTCGTATTCGTTTTTTTTTACGATACCCTAGTCTACTCAAAACAGGGAAAGGATCATGAACCCCAGCTTCGCATTGTTCTTGAAACAATGAGAGCACACAAGCTTTATGCCAAGAAGAAGAAGTGCGCATTTTTCAAGTGACAGATTGAATATCTGGGATTCATTGTATCAGCAGAAGGAATTTCAGTAGATCTAGCTAAGGTTAAAGATGTTCTGGAATGGCCAAAACCAACTACTGTCAAAGAAATACGTAGTTTTCTTGGGTTGACAGGGTGGTATAGAATTTTCATCAAAGATTATGCTTTGATTGCATCACCTCTGATTGATCTACTAAAGAAGTAAGTAGCAATTGTATGGTCACCTTCTGAACAGACTAGCTTTGACAAACTAAAGCAAAGCTTAGTATCAGCACCCATCTTGAAACTTCCTGATCTTAGTAAGGAGTTTGAAGTGGTAATTGATGCTAGCGCACTTGCTTTAGGATGTGTACTTATGCAAGAAGGTCATCTCGTAGCATATTCTTCAAGAAAATTGAAGAGCCATGAAAGGAATTATGCTACACACGACCTGGACCTGTTGGTTATTATCCATGCTCTCAAACTTTGGAGACATTACTTGCTAGGTAACAAATTTTCCTTAGTAATGGACCACAAGAGTCTTAAATGGATTTTCACCCAGAATGAGCTCAATATGAGGCAACGCCGATGGATCGAAGTGCTGGAAGAATATGATTTTGAAATCAAATATAGGCCTGGAAAAGAGAATGTATTTGCCGATGCACTCACTCGCAAGGCATTTCTAAATTCTCTCATTTTGCAAGATCCATCAACAGCAAGGTCTCTAGCCACAAAGGTATCAATGCCAAACAACCCGATTCTTGAGCTAGCAAAAGAAGGGACATATCATGACCCAGTCTATCAGAAAATGCTAAGGGAGATCCCCATCAAGGATCAAGACCCGAAGCTAAAGACGAAGTATCAAGAATTCTCCATCAGTAATGGACTTGTCTACTTTAGGACAAGATTATGTATTCCTGCAAGCCAAACTCTCAAGCAGAAGATACTTTGGGAAGCCCATGACTCCCCTCCCTTAGGGCATCTTGGTTATGCCAAGACCCTTAATACGATCAGAAAGAGCTATTATTGGGAAAGGCTCAAGGGAGATGTACTCAAATATATCACGGAATGTTTGTCTTGTCAACGCATTAAGGGAGAACATGTTAAAATGCCCGGGAAATTGCAACCACTTGACATTCCACAAATGAAATGGGAGTTCATTAGTATGGACTTTATTGTTGGCTTACCCCAAGTTCAGGGAGGATATAACTCTATTTTGGTTATAGTAGATATGCTCAACAAGGTCGCACATCTCATCCCTATCAAGACGAACTATAAAGCTTCAGATATCGCAAGATTATTCATCAAGGAAATATTCAAACTTCATGGGTTACCCAGAAGAATCATTAGTGATCGTGACTCTCTTTTCACATCACACTTCTGGAGGGCTATCTTTGAGGCTATTGGAACTCAACTCTGTTTTAGCACAGCTTACCATCCCCAAACTGATGGTCAAACAGAATGAGTCAATCAAGTCATTGAAGATATGCTTAGGGCATACTGTTGTTGTGAACCCAAAAAGTGGATTCAATACTTACCACTGGTTGAGTTTGCTTACAATGCTTCTTACCAATAGAGGATTCGAATGACCCCTTTCCAAGCATTGTATGAGCATGATTGTCGTACCCCTTTGAACTTCTCAGATCCAACTTTGAGGGTAGAAGCTTCAAGACAGATGTTGGAAGACATGGATGATCAAATCAAATCAATAAGACAAGACATTCAAGCTGCCAAGGATAGACAGAAGGCCTACGCTGACTTGAAATGACAAGACAGATCCTTCGTCGAAGGTGATATGGTCTTCATCCATGTACACCCTAAAAAGAGTTCACTGTCCTTGGGAGAGTACAAGAAGCTAAGTACGAGGTATTGTGGACCTTATAAGATCATCAAGTGCCTAGGGCCTAATTCTTACAGACTATAGCTGCCTGCAACTCTAAAGATTCATAATGTATTCCATGTTAGCCTATTGAAAAAGTATCTACCTAATTTGAATCATGTACTTGATGATCAGCAAATTGTAATGCCTAGCCAAGGAGTCCTTGATGTACGGCCTGATAGAATCTTAGATGTTACGGAGAGGCATTTGAGATCAAGGACCTTGAGAGAATACCTCATCCAGTGGAAAGATTATCCCGAAGAGGATGCCACTTGGATGGATGAAAATACTCTCAACCAACAATACCCCCAGATCTTCTCAAGATGAGGACATCTCGATTCCTCTAAGGGGGAGAGGATGTAACATTTCCCGTGCCTCTCCCATAAGAACCCCCCCTTTTTCAAAAATTTTAAAATTAGTTCAATTTTTTTTTACCTATCTCTCTCCCCCTGCCAATAGCATGTTGGGGAGAGAGAGAGAGAGAGAGGGAGTAAGAGTGGGAGAGGGGGCATGTTCCCCCCTAGGTGTAGGGGTGGCGGCCCGTCTGACGGCCGTCTCCCCCCATGAACCACCCCCTCCCCACTATATAAGGGGAGCCCACTCCCCCTCGGGCAGGTCGTCTTCAATGCCATGCACCCCCTGCTCCGCCAACACACCATCAGGCTGCCGGACGCTGCCACATACCTTCATCACCATCATTCTCGTCATCATTGCCATCCGTAGTGCGATTGAGGAGGAGATGCTATCAGGTCCGACTGACAGAAAGGAAGAAACCAAAGAAGCTTCCTAGAAGCTTCCACTAAAAGCTTCTTAGGGGTGCTTCACCTGCAGATCGCGTGAAGGACACAATTCGTTTGTGAGGGGAGTTCCCTTGCGGGAAGGAAGGATTGCCAAGTTGCAGAAAATTTCAGCACACCCTCCACCTGCTCGACTTATTCCCAAATCCCAATTTCAGTGCCACACAAGAGGAGCACGCGCGGGAGCGAGAGGAGCATGTGTAGGAGTCCCCACCCGAAGCGCAAGAATCGATAATACCCCTCCTGTGGATGTTCAAGTTGCTGCATTTTTGAATATATGGTTCATGTGTTAAAAGATGCACTTATGTAATAATGTCCTAGTTGCATCTCGCATATAGATTAAATATATATTGTGATGTTCTTGTGCATTGGAAGGTTTGCATTGGGTAATTTACGTTGGAAAGAATGATTTATGTTGTATACAATGCAATTGTGCAGTAAAAATCCCTTATGATGACCGTAAATAGATTAATTTATAGAAGAATGTTTAATTAAAGAATAGATAGTTGCTATGGAGAGGAATAAAAGAATCATATTTTATTTAGAATTCGCATAAGCAACTGCATTCTTATTCGCGTGACTTGCATGGGACAAGAAAATCTTATGTTCTTATAGCATTGTAAATTTACATAGCATATCTTGCATGTATAAGTAAATGTATGAAAAGAAAAAGGGTTATATTTTATTTGATGAAAAACATATAGGATGCAATACGCATGAAATGATAGTTACATTCAATATGAAAAGATAGGTTAAGTTAAGTTAAAATATTGCTTAGTATTGCGCTTGCAGAGTTAATTCAATGTTCTCGTACTTGGATCATTCTATGTTGCGAGTAAGAGAGGGTACTAGGCCTCAGGACACGAATACTAGTAATATCGATAAACAAAGGATGTTAAGCGACCAAGCGAGTTGCTTGCAAACTGTCCTTACGACCTTAGACTACGAAACAAGGACATTTCCCTAGTCCAAGATAAATCGATAGGTTAAACTCTAGGTTGGATTATCGATCAAGGCCTATGCCTTGGATATTTGGAGAAGATAATTTCAGACAATCATTGGATTGTCTGATTAGACAATATTACTAGGGACAAGTGGTCCATAAGGGAAAAGGACATGATCTTAGGGTTCTCATCTTAAAGATCGAAGGACCAAACGTTAAGATCTCACAAGAAATCCTAGAGCCAAATCAATCTTTAGCCTAGTGAGACTAGGGTTTTGGATTGGGATCCATGGAACTCCCAAATCCTATACCTTGATCAAAGGTATTCTTAGTCAAAGAATTCCATATGACTGGAGATGTAATTCCTCAAGATAGGTACTACTACCTATCTCGTGCAACAAGTCTGCAAGGTCATATGCTATTGCAACTAAATCATAAGATGCTACTACTACATCTTAGGTCAAAGAAGGCGAGTTCTAATTACAAGTTAGATTCGAGTAGTCGCCCTACTACAACTCTCTCTTGGGGACCGATCTGTCAAACTTAGGAAAACTGTGAATTGCCAAGAAGCAAATTGACCAACCAAGGACGACGGGATTGTCCAAGATCTATTTGACTATAGTACAAGGAGACCTAAGGTAATGATAATTGGGGTCGGTAGGGTATAAACCCTAACCCAAAGAAAAAGGGTAAACAAGAAACCTAGCTTAACAAGCCCTTGGAATCTCGCCAAGTCGCAAACGATCCAGGATCAAATGCTGGGAGTATTCGGGAAGAAGGAATCACACCTTAGAAGTTAGTCGTACGAATGACCACAAAAATGATCGTGATTGTACACTTAGGTACGTTGTTTGAACTTCTTTGCTCAAGGAACTAATTCAAGGCCAAACACTTAATGCTTCAGGTTAATAGCCTGGAGGGAGAGGCAGGTTCAGTTACCTCCGACTGCCTACCATGCCCTATCCAAGGGGGTTGTTAACTGCGCCGGGTGCATGGACCGAACTTGTCGCGAGAGGTCTCTCCGTGGATGTTGCTTGGAGAGGGAGGACGCTTGGGTGCTAGGGGAGGCTCTTGCTGTAAATTCCTTGCCTCCGGATCCGGCACAAGAGGCTGACGTGACTCGAGGCCCGTGTACTAGTCTACGGGTGAAACTTGGAGCAGCAATCTTGATGATTGCTGGGATAGCCTTTGGGCAAGATACTTGATGTATTCCAAGACTATGATAAATAAAGATCAAATATTTGAAAAAGAAACTTGCTTGACATTGTTTTTTTTAATGTCAGAGCCTAAGTTACGTGAAGGAATCTGTGTTTAAATTGGTTAATTAAAGAAGCTGCCTTTGCATGTCAAACATAATGTGGTAGGTAATTAGATAACTAAGCAACCCGAGGAAAGTGCGGTGGACGTGACTTGGGTCCGTCCTACGGAAGGGTGGTCCCGGTTAGCTGGGAACTTTTCTCAAAAGACGTGATAATGAAACTGTGAAGACCTAGAGTCATTAGAGTTAGAATCCCGATTTATGATGTTTTAGTGGAGCGAAATGGGACTATGCCTTATGGGTAGAAAGGTTGAGCTTCGCATCCCTCTTGTTTCCCATTCTCCATGAACCAAGTGCAGCATAAATCTGATTCGACTCTGTTGTTCCAACGCAAAGTGGTTCATCTGGAGCTCGATGCTAGCTACTTCCTAGAGACTTGGCTGATAGGAGAAAAACCCTGACTTCAGGTTGGTCCTAAGTGGGAATGGCCGGATACTTTCGCTTCGAGGTAGACTCGGGAAGACCTAGATCTCAAACCCTGTGACGTTCCTTGTGAGTGCCAGGTGGCACTTTCTAGACTCTCTTCCTGATGGGCTGCTAAGACGTGTCCCACAAGTGGACAAGCGGACACGTTACATCCCCAGAAGAGAGTACGAGCTGAAATGGCCTGGTTTGAGAGATTCAAGCTCTCCACTGAGGGTGGGTGGCTATGGAGGTAGGTGAGAGATTCATGGAAAAGTGGAGGGAGCCAAAAATTCAAATTGGAATGACCCAATTAGTGGATTAATGGCTCATTACCTTGAAACCAGCTCTGACACCATGTTAAAATATTGAGGATGCATGGTAAGGAGGATCACTGATTAGTAAATAAACAATCATAATGATACATAAACATTGATAAAGAAGAACAACTGATATTATCCAAGCATAATGCAAGTACAACTGACGAGAATGACTGATGGAATGAGTGTGGGAATGAGTGCCTTTTATAGGCTGACAATAGGTGGTATTGGTAGGTGGAAAAAAGTGGAAAGGGACCATGGTATTCACCAACTGTGGTTTTAATAAACCATGTATACATGACCTAGTCTAACACTTTATTTGCAATGTGTTTCTTTGCCTTGTTTGTTCCTTACAGAGAGGCTATGGTGGATGTGATTGCACATTTCTCAACAGTGGTCACTAGCATGGTGAGGAGGTCGTTGACTACTTGCCTCTCTCCTAACTCTACATTTCTTGGCCAATAGCCATGTCTGGTTTGCTGGCCTGTAGCATGTAGGCTCTATTTAAGTAGCACTACTTGTGGCACAGTTGCATCTCTCAGCTTTGGTCTTGGTCATGGAGGCGAGGCTAGTGTGCTTACGCTTGAGAGATCATTGATCTCATCTTTCAATATGGACTCAGTATCCTTTAGGTGATCCTAGGCTTCTTTTACCCACTCCCTGACCTTTTCGATGGCCTTGAGTTGGCGCTTCGGGTTGGGGTGCTCCATGACCTTTGCACTCCCCTTCTCGATCGTCTTTGGAGCCGTTGTTTCTGCCTCTATGTGTCTATCATCTTTTTTTGATAGGCAGTGTCATGGCACTCTTGATTTTTTGCGTTAGTTTTCTTTCTCCTTTGCCTACGATTTTTCTTTCCAATTGAGGCTGCATCTAAGTTGTTGGGTCCAAGCAATGATATGCCGATTTGCTTCGTCTATGCACGAGTCATGACATGTAATGGGATGGCTGTGTCCTCTCTGTTAAATGTCTCAACTCTAAACAGCCACAATGGTATTGATGGCTCATTTGTTGCACTAGAGGGTGGCATTCATCTAGGGCATTCAGTGAGAACATGTGAGTGATTCCACATTCTAGGCATCTAAGATCGATGCCAAATTCTTGGTTCTGCCCTCCAAATCCTTTTCCTCTACCTCTACCACCTAATGCCATCACCAGTATAGGTAAGTAATCCATACGGATTGCATTGCCCTCTTCGTCATAAAGTACATAGGGCTGCATGTAAGGCTCTTCATCGTCTCACTCCTGCACATAGTGGACTAGATTGTTGCTCGATGGATGGGTTACGTAGGGTCTAGGTGGTTGAGGTATGCATGTGGGGTTTATCTCCATCCTAGGAATGGTCAGTTTGGAATTATTAGTGCCAAGAGAGCCAATGGGGATCCCCTTCTGAAAAAGTTTTGTGGCCTATTAGCTAGGTAAGGCTATTCATGTGGATGCGAGTACAAGAGTCTCCTTGGTAGTTTGCAATGCATGACATCGTGACCAAACCTACCGGAGTTGGTGTGGGACCTTGGGTCCTAACACTCAAAAGGTAAGTGGTTTCATCATTTCTTGTAATTTGGCTACAATACACGCATTGGACGTGAGGGTGTGTTGGTCATCTCATCATTTCTTGTAATTTGGCTAGCTCTATCTTCATCTCCACTAGCTCCTAACTTGCATTTGTGCCCTTCCTTTTATCGTGAGCACTTGGGCCAAATCTTTCATTTGACATTGAAACTCTCTTTGATTTTCTAGCATTAGTCTCCTCTCAGGTCAAGCTCTTGGAGCTTCTCTCTTTGAGCTAGTCATCCACTTAGATTGCCTCATTAAAGACCCTAGCTAGCGCATCTCACTACAAGCTTGAATTTCCTGCCAAGGCCTTGTAGAGTTCCTCACTCCATATCCCATTGATGAAGACTGTGGAGACCGCTCTCTCAATGGGTCACTCACCAGTTGGGATCCTCTTGAAGAGACTCTGCACATGGGTGACATAGTCTCTAATGTCCTCCTTGTCTTTTTTCTTGATGTTCATTGGCCACACAAGAAGGTTAGCAGAGTACCTAGGCTCAGAGAATCTCTTAATGAAGAGACTCTTGAGATTGTTGAAGTCAATCCACTCAGCAACGTCAAGACTTGTGTACCAGGTCCTACCCTTATCTTCTAAGCATAGACCGAAAGCTTGTAAGCACTGAGTAGGATTAGTGAGGCTGTTGGCCTTGCAGACTTACTCGAATTGCCCTAAAAAGCTATATGGGTCATCATTTGACTAGTACTTGTCTAGTTTCTTAGCCACGACAAGGATTCTTGATTGGCTCTTAGAGCCCTGGTTAATCCCTAATCTTGCAAACAACGAGGCTGCCATTGAAGCGGCGCTCTACTCTATTGACGAGTTGTCTAACAATCACTTTGTAAGAAGCTTGCTCAATGTGAGATCGCCTTCCTGCACTCTTTCTCCTTTTGTGTCAGGTCCTATTCTATGTTTTCTTACTAGGACTAGCACTCACCAAATCTCATGCATTTCTATGTTATGTCGCAAGCTTTCGGCTTAATGTTCCTGATTGTAGACCACTATGCCCTGCAAAGCTTCTTGCGCTAGTCCTCTTTCCTCTTTGAGGTCCACTATGATATCCTCGGAGGTCCTACCATGGTGGTCTGTCTAGGTTTGTAGATTGTAATTGGTGACTAGCTACTGGATTTTTGTCATCACTCAGGAAACCGCCTGGGTCAAGCTCTTCGTCACATCCATGATTAGTGCCTGACTCTACCATGTTTTTGGTCTCGTGCTCCACTAGGTTGTCGATGATATTGATCGAGTTGGGAAGATCCACTCATCCAATGGTGTCGGTCCTTGCTTAGTCCTACACTTGGGGTTTCTCGATCACCCAACTACGTTTCGGGGTCTTCTCCTACTAGTGGGTTTATTAAGATTGTTAGGTCTAAGTGAGTTCCTTATTATTTACAAACATTCCTCAACTTACACTCACTCAGTATGTGTGTGTGTGTGTGTGTGTGTGTGTGTGCGTGCTCTCTTCTGTGCACCATGCAAAATCAGGCTTTTAGCTTTTCTTAGATACACTTCAAGTGTTGGAAAACAGTGTGAATGCAAATACGAAGTGATACTTGCAACTTTCGCACTCTTGTCTACATACTCGGCCGAACAGGGATTTACGCTCAGTTACTGGCCGCTTCCTCTGTTCTCTAGGGTATGTGCCACATCGTTCAGCTTGCTCAGGGTCAAATGGGGTTTGCTAGTTAGCCTATGGCTCTAAGTGTGTAGAATATGATGATATGAGTATTAGCAGTGTGCCTGGCCATTTGGCTACAATTTCTAGGGTCAAAATTGCCTACAAGACATTCGATGAATTCTCTTGTTGCGGATGGTACTCTCCATCACCCCAGAAACACTAAATTTGTCAATTTTGATGTGATTTGGTCTGATTCTACAAAGTCCAATTCTTCAGTGTCCGATTTCAAGAATCGGATGTCCGATTTAATTTTAGTTGTCCAATTTGCTCTATTCGATTATGGGATTGTCCAATTATGGGATGTCTGATTCTAGGAATCGGACAAGGTGTGTCCCATTGGACAAGTTAGGTTGGTTCGATTTGAGTGTGTCTGATTCCAGGAATCGGACAAGGTGGTCCGAGAGTTCGATTTTTAAAATCAGACAAGGTCAGGTCCGAGTGTCGAATCCTCAGGATCGGATGCGTGGTAGTGGTCCGATTATTGGGGTGTTCGAGTGTAGTGTGTCCAAGTGTCCAAGTCCGATTTTGGTGGTCTGATCGACCGATCAGACGGCCGAGTATCCAAGTATTGGCCATTTGATTCTCAAAATCTAACAGATGTAGGGTATCCGATTCTAGGAATCAGACACTTGATGTGTAGATCACGTCTGATTCCATCGACACGTAAACAATAGGGAATAAAATCTATTCGCACCAACGATTTTTGGCCACACACGCTAGCAAGGTTTACTAGAATCAAAGGTTAGATGCATAGGAAGGTTTCTACACACCTGATCCAAGCAATAAACTCTTGTGGCATTTGATTGATTTGCCAGAAGCGCCAAGTTTTGCACAAGCTCTCAAGCTCTCTCTCTCTCTCTCTCTCTCTCTCTCTCTCTCTCTCTCTCTCCTCTCTCTACTATAGAACCTAAAAATGAGGTCTCGCTTGGTCTTGCTTGACTCAACCTTAATCTACTTGATCACTTCCCGTGCGATTCTAACACCTCCAAGTACTCTTTTTTCCCATTTTTCTCCTTGTTTGTGCCCTGTTCGGGCTTGTTCAATAACAGAAACCCTAAAGTTTTCTTCTTTGATTTCTTGGTTCTAACCTACTCTAAATGCATTAAAAATCAGAAGCAAAATACTAAAATGATTCCTCCTACTTGCCTAATCATTGAAAAACCAAATACTTGTTGCAGAGATTAAAACCCAAAGCCTCCTACCTATCTCAAGCTCTTGTTCAAGGATGAAACCCTTACTTCATTGCTCGATTTGAGGTGCACAAGTACTCAAGCTTGAATCTGTTGGTCCCGACAATAGAACCAAAATGTAGAGGCAAGCTTACGTTCAATTGCCAAGACCCATGGAATGCACTTATTCTTTCAAGTGAACACCTATGACTATCTCTCACCTAGCTAACACACGTTTGATCCTACCGGGGTGTTGTGAGCTTACCTTGATGCCCAAAAGAGTTGCCTCCTCCCTTAAGCACACCGTAGCTCCACGATTCATGATACGAGCTCAAGCAACCTCAAGCCTCCACCTCCAAGCTCCATCCTTCATAGCCATGCATGAGACAAGAGAAGAGAAGAGAAGAGAAGAAGAGAGATGATGGAAAGCTTCTTTCTCCTTGATCCCTCACCCTCACACACTCACTCCCTCACATTCTCACACTCCCTCTCTCAAGCACACACAAGCAAGCAAGAAGGAGGGGAGAAGATGAGTCCACTTTGCTACACACCAAAGAATGAGCTCCTCCTTCACTTTTCAACTTTATGTACAAAATCGTAAATCCCTTTTGGGCGGTCATCCCCTTATCCCCTTTTTTACATGGTCGGCCGTGGCCCTTTTTCCCATTCTCCTCCTATCTTCCTAGCTTCCTTCCTACCGCCCGTCTATCTTTACAGTTTGCACAGGAGGGAGCCTGGCGCTCTTTTATAAAAAGTTTTAGGGCCGCCTCACATTTAAAAGTGTGCTTTTGCCTTTGCCTTATCTTTTGAGGCCACCCTTGCACTTTTCGATCATTTCCCTTCCTACTTCTTCCCTTGTGTTCGATTTCCTTCTAGGCAACCTCTTTCAAGTCCCAACTTGCACTTTTTCACTTTTTCCACTTTTTCTTGTGCTAAGGTTAACAGGTTTCATCTACAAGATGTTAAGCCTATTGGCTGTACTTTACCTTCTCATGTGAAGGTTAGTCAAGACGATTGTCTACGGTCTAATGAGCAGAAGGCTAAGATGACCAATATCCCTTATGCATTTGTAGTGGTTAGTTTGATGTATGCCATGATCGCTACTCATCCTGACATAGCATTTGCAATGGGATATTCTGGCATGCTATATGGCTACACCTGGCCAATGGCATTGGGATGCTGTGAAGGGTATCATGAGATACATGAAGGGTACAACAACTGTGTGCATTTTTTATGGCGGCTAGGATACATGAGTTATGGGATACACTGACTCTAATTATGTAGAACATGCAGATAGTAGGTAGTCCACCTTTGGCTATGTCTTCATCTTTGTTGGAGGTGCTATTTCTTGGATGTTTAGGATGTAGAAATGCAAGGCCCTATCTACGACAAAGATAGAGTATATTGCAGCCACTAAGGCTTGCAAGGAGGCCATCTTGTTACGCCTAGTAGACCTTGGATATTACTAATGTGGTCCCTACACTATAATCGGATTCTATGAGTGCTATTCAATTAGCCAAGAATCCAGTCTTTCATGCAAAGATGAAGCACATTGAGGTACATTACCACTTTATTGGAGAGGTCATTGTCGGGGACAAGTCCATTGAGCTTGTCAAGGTCTCACTTGACCAAAATCCTACAGATATCCTTACTAAAAGTCTCTTAGTGGAGCGTTTTGTCTTCCTTAGGAAGTTGATGGGCATTGGATGAGATAATGTCTTTCCTCATCATATTGTACTTATGTACATTTGTACTTTGTCCTTTTTTTCTTGTTCTCTCCTCACTAGGGACACAGTTGTATTTAAGTGAAGGTTGTTGGGGATAAAGGCACATGTGTGCCTAGCTTCCTGTGTATTAGTTACATTGACAATACTTGCATATCCGCACACATGTACATTGTAGGTGGTAGGAGCCCATCACTATCACTTCATTCTTTATTCTTTCAATGACACCTAAATAAAGGGAAGGCCAGTCACACATTGTGACTCTTGGAGTTACAACATTGTATGTGTCTCTCTCTCTTGCTCTTGCTCCTTCCACCATAGCTCTTGGTTTCTCTTTGTGCTTCAACTTTAGGGCTCACCTCCCTTCATATGGAAGTCTATCTATTTGGTCAACTCAAGGCTCACCTCCCTTCATATGGAAGTCTATCTATTTGGTCAAGTCAAGGCATGAAGAAGTCACATTATTAAGCAAGAACAAAATACTTCAGATACACAAGACATGGAGGTGGAATAGTCAAAGAAAATAGATCGTCGGAGGGTTTTCAATGGTTCTACAAACAAATTTGGCATGACTTCAAGCTTAGAGATGTAACCACTTCAAGTTATATATCATATTTGGCAACAATTATACAAATGGTTATCCATAAAAGAAAAGACGAATATTTGAACTCTTGTGTAAAGTAGAGATTTTTAGAAATGACTGCAAATTAGAAAAAGAGAAGACAAAAGATGGGTTTTAAGGAATCCTTGACCCTTTAATATCTTTCAGTCTGATTCTATTATAGAGAAGTCTTTGATTTCATGCCACTCAATAAGGCTTCTATATTTCAGGAAATCTTGTTTTCTATAGCCTTGAAGGAGCTTTATATCTTTTGTATCTCCTATATGGGAGAATAAGCACAAGCCTAGAACTCAAAAATTGTCAAGAATTGCATGGTGGGGAGACTTGCTTGAACTGTTGTGCCAAACACACACTGTATGCACAAGAGGAAGCTCACTCAAGAACACAAGAAGAGAGATGGAGGCCAAAATGTTTTCTTGCTGATTTCTTCTTCTTCTTCCACACACTATACAATGTATACAAAGTATAGATAAGATACAACATAAAGGAAAATGGTTTACTAAGTCAAACAGTGCATAACAGACTACACTAATCGATTGGCACTATATCTTTGCCAGCTGTAGTAGGTAGGTGTAACAAACTAAATATAATAAGTGATAAGTCAGTGGCTATGTGAGTATCATAATGACCACCAACATGCTAAGTGTAGACATGCGAACCCATCTAGCCAGGCGGTCCATCATCAATGTCCGCACGTGTTGAGCTTGCCATCTCAACACTCCCCCTCAAGCTCAACTCTATCTCTGCAACTCCAAGTAAGCTTTGGAACTTTCAAAGCTTCTCCACACCCAATGCCTTTGTTAAAATGTCAACTGTCTGATCCTGTATGTTGACATATACCAAGTCAATCTCTCCTGCAAGTAGCTTCTCTCTCACAAAGTGGTAGTGCACCTCAATGTGTTTTGTCCTAGCATGGAACACTGGATTCCTAGCTAACTGTATGCTGCTCATGTTGTCACAATGAATGCCAACTCTCCCTGCACATCCAAATCACCTAATAACTTTTTCAGCCATACCACTTCACATGCTACCATAGTAGCATCTCTATACTCACCCTCCGTACTCGATAAAGCAACTGTAGGTTGCTTTTTGCTACTCCATGTAGTTGTTGCACTACCAAGGGAAAACATGAATCCACTAGTAGATCTTCTGTCTAACATGCTTCCGGCCCAATCTGCATCTGTGTATCCAAAGACTTGTACATCCTTACCTGCCTCATAAAAAAGTCCACAATGTAAAGTGGACTTCACATATCTCAATATACATCTAATTGCATCCAAACGAGGCTTTCTAGGTATCTGCATAAACTGATTGACAAGGCCAACAGCATAGCTCAAGTCTGGCCTTGTGATAGTCATGTAAATCAAACTCCCTACTATCCTTTAGAACATAGTAGGGTCTTCTATCTCATCCCCAATGTTGACACTCAACTTCACATTTTGCTCCAATGGTACTGAAAGAGGCTTACATGTTGTCATACCATACTTTGATAACATATCCATGCCATACTACCTTTGCAATAGCCATATACCATCATCACATCTGATCACCTCAATACCAAGAAAGTATCTTAGCTCACCCAAATCTTTCATCTCAAACTTCTTTTTCAAGAAGTCCTTAACTTCAGTAATCCCATTGTCACTGTCACTTGCAATAATCAAGTCATCCACATAGATGACTATGATGGCCAAACTTGCATCTTTCTTTCTCACATAAAGTGAGTGATCAGCATCAGAAATAAAAAATCCAATATTGACAAGATACTCTCCAATCTTGTCAAACCATGCTCTAGGTGCTTGATTTAGCCTATAGAGCGTCTTCTTTAACCTACACACATATGTGGGATGCTCTAAATCCTCATAACTTGCTAGCTGCTCCATATACACTTATTCTTGCAATTCACCATGCAAGGAGTTCTTAACATCCATTTGTTGCAAACTCCAACCTTTGGCTACTGCTAAGGCAATCACACTTCTAACAATTGCCATCCTAGAAATTGGACTGAATGTCTCTTCATAATCTATGCCATATGTTTGAGCATAGTCTTTTGTAACCAACCTAGCCTTACACCTGCTAACTGAACCATCTACATTATGCTTGAATTTGTAAACCCGCTTACATTCAATAGCTTTCTTACCCTTAGGCAAGGGTACCAAATCCCAAGTCTTATTGGCTTCTAATGCAGCCATCTCCTCATCCATTGCTGCATCCCAATGCGCATGACCAACAGCATCCGCAAAACAAGTGGGCTCAACATCCTCAGCTAGTTTCACCATATAAGCATAATGGTGAGCTACATAACCTTCAAAACCAAATCTTTTAATAGGGTATCTAACCTTGCTAGACCTGCGTACCACTAGATCACTCAATGGAGCCTTTACATTACCATGAGCTCTCTGTACACTTGGTGTCCTGACTGAAGGAATACCAAGCTCATCATCCAAACTCTCTGAACCACTAGAATCTTCATCAAATCCCAAATGACTAGTAGATGAATCATTACCATCCAACACTTTCTTCTTTCCTTTGTCTTTGCATGCAACACTTATAGATCCACCTGAAGATGTGGGGCTACCCCTTAGTCTCCTAGACCAAGGGCTCACTGTAGGTGTAGTAGTACCAGATGATGTTTCTGGTCCACTAAGAATATGTGATTCTTGCTTTTCATTTTGTACATAGCTATCATGATCATTATAATCATCTAATACATCACCAACAAGTGCATACCAACTGTTCATCTCATTAAAAAATAACATCCCTGCTCACTCTGAACTCACCTGTGAGACAGGGTTATAACAACGATACCCTTTCTGCTCTAAGGAGTATCCAATAAAAATATATTTTTCAGCCTTTGGATCAAGCTTCTTTCGTAGCTCATCTGGCACATGAACATATGCAACACAGCCAAATATCTTCAAGTGTGATACATCAGGCTTCTTACCAGTAAAGCATTCTTCAGGAGTCATCCCATGAACTGCAGCTGTGGGGATTCTGTTCATAATATAGATAGCAGTATGAACAGCTTCAGACCAAAAATGTTTTGGCATATTCTTTTCAGCCATTAATGCCCGTGCAACTTCTGCAATATGCCTATTTTTTCTTTTTGCAATCCCATTTTGTTGTGGGGTATACCTGCAAGTAAATTGCCTCTTTATCCCATGAGCCCTTAAGAAGCCACTAAACTCACATAGCCATATGTGCTCTCACACCCTCTGAGTGTTGTGAGCTTACCTCCATGCTCGATTGAGCTGCCTCCTCCCTTAAGCACTTTGATAGTTCCATGATCCAAGGTGCAACCTCAAGCAAGCTTGATCCTCAGGTTTCAAGCTCCATGCTCTATTGCCGCCACATATGAGACAAGAGAAGTGAAGAGAAGTAGAAGAAGAGAGGAGAAGATGGAGAGTTTCTCTAACACCATGATCCCTCACCCTCACCCTCACATACTCACTCCCTCACTTTCTAACTCCCTCACACTCCCTCTCTCAAGCACAAGCTCAAGCAAGCAAGAATAATAAGAAGAAGAGAAGAAGAGAGCTAGTTTTTGCCACACACAAGAATGAGCTTCTTCATTCCCTTTTTGCCTTTTATACAAAACCCTAATCCCCTTTGGGCACCCATCCCTTTTTTACATGCCCAACCATTTTTGCCTAGGTTCTTTTTTCATATTCCCTTCCTATTTGCGTTGTGTCTTTCTCGTGCTTGTACATTTACAAATTGCACAAGAGTGAGCCTGACACTCTTTTACAAGGATTTAGAGTGCACTTTTATATTTAAAATGCATATTTCCTCTTTTGCAGTTGCCTTAAACTTTCAAGGTTGCCATTGTGCTTTTGGCCTTTTTTCCTCCTATTTCTTTAGTTGGGCTACCTTTTTCCACTTTTCCCTGCATCTTTTTAATTTTCTTTTTGTTTTCCTACATTGGGGTTAACATTACCCCCTCTTAACCAAGTGCTAGTCCCAGGGCACTTATTGATGAGGGCTTGGGTGGTTGCACGGTTTCCATGTGGGTCGGTGATGGGGCTTTGTGGAGATTGGTCGTAGAGAAAAAGCATCACAAAATGGATGTGAGGTTTTGGAGGTTGAGAGTAGATTGAGTGGGTGATGGGGGCCTCCAAAGTCAATGGTTAATCATCGCGGATTGTCAAATGTATCTAAAAAGGAAAAAGAAGTGCACTACTTGGGGGGGATGCCTACCTCACTGTGCAATGCGGGGTGTCCATGCAAGTGAAACTAGGAGTTGGGTTGAACCTTAGGGAAGCATGTGGTGTTATCCCACACTTGAGGACCCAAGTTTGTATACAGGGGAAATGCTATGGGTGTGACTTAGGGAGAGAGGTCTAACTATAGGTGACAAGCACAAATTCCCTAGGTGTGTCCTACCCTCGATGTGCCCTAAGTGTGAAGTGGGGGGACAAGAGGGACTAGGGGGTTATAGGCACAGAGCTGGCCAACCGAGGCCATCGGATGCGCCTAACTTGAGAACCCTAGGTGCGATGTTTATGGCATTGCGATGTTACATGAAAAGATTTTTGTTCCTATCTTTTTGCTTCGTGTGGGTCTTTTCTTTGTTTTCTCCTTTCTTTTTCCTTTTTTTTTTCCATTTCTTTTTCTCTTTCTTTATCTTTCCCCCCCTTTTTTGTGAGATACATTGGGAGGGAGCATGCTAGACAACATCTTGATGCTCTTCTCTTAGTAGCTACATTTCGAGGGGGCCTAAGATATTTGCTAAGGAATGCATGGCTTTCCATGTAGACCTTTACTCCTCTGACTATACTTATGGCTATAGAGGGGGCTTCTTCATTGGGTGTAGGTGCAAATTCTTGGACTTTGCTAATTAAGTAATGCACCCAGTTGCTTTCTTTGACTAGCCCTTCCACAGTTCCTTGTGTTGGGGTGATTGTTGGTGAGTCCATGACAGGTGGGATTGGGTGCAGTGGGGCTTTACCCTTGCCTTCTTGCATCGATCTTGGTCCCACTTCTTTAGCTACTGTGCTCATGCCTGGCATGTCCTCTCTTGTTGGGCTCATTATTGAATTTTTGAGATTGAAAGGTCTGCTCCATGGATCTTTGAATGGCCAGGGCACTCTCCTCCACCTCCTCCTCATGTTGCCTTAGTTGTTTTCCTCCTCTTCTTGCCTCTTTCAGCACTCTTCCTCTAATCTCTTTGATTCCTCATCCACCCTTTGCAACTCCTTGTTTTCCTTGAAGGTGGACTAAGTTCTCCTTATGGGGATTTTGAGAGTGATCTTTTTTCTCTCCCCTTGCCTTGATAACTCTAGGTCTTGTTGCTCATCACTGATTGTCCTCTCGCTCGAGGCTTCTTCCTATTGAGGTGGTTGCTTATTCTCCTTTTCACTAGCAACTCCCTTCGTATTGTCATGTTGTTCCTTGTGGACTTTATCTTCCCCCTGTTCTCATATTGAAAGCGAGATAGTTGGGCTTGCTAGGGTGGGAGAACAATGCTCCTCCTGGATTGGTGATAGCTTTGGGGTCTCCTCTACTACTTGTCTTTCCATCTCCCCTAGAGCTTCATGACACTCCTCCAAAGCCTACAGTCAAAACGTTGGAGGTAGTTTTTTTTTTGGACTCTATTGTGGTAGCTAGAGATTCCCCTTCTGCCACCGTTGGTGTTGTGGCAAGTATCTTTACCCATGCTTATATTGTCTTTTAGACGTAGGCATTCCAATTTACCTCATCCAAGGCATTGGCTGCAAGGCTCTCCGGTGATGGTACACCTATTCTATTCATAAGAACATTATATCTCTGGCTTGAGAAAAGCATGTGGGCCATTTTAGCATGTAGTCGAATGGTGGGGTTTGGAATATTACCTAAGCAGATTCCATCATTAGTGTAAACCTTCTTTTTATCCATCCCCAGCATCCCGTACACATCCCTCTTTGGTCTCTTCTTTGGCTTCTTTTCTAATCCTAGTGCATTCTCCAAATTTTTTGGATTAAGAGCAACTTCCACCCTTCTAGAGGTTTCACATTGCTTGATGGCCATTGTGCCACTATTCCTTTGGATGTCACAAGTCCTCAGGAATTCCGTGCATCTACTGTGGTTATCTTCTGGCCAACCTTCTCTATGTATTTGTGGAGATTGCATTGGTGGTAAACTATTTGTCTCACCATACCTTCCTTGTTCACTAGCTCTCCCAAATTGTTGACATTGCGGTACTTTAGTGGTTGTGAACTTGTGTTTTAGCGGCCAATCGGTACTTGTTGTTGTAAAATTCCAGTGAGCTTTCCCCCCCATAGGAACTCCCCCCCTAAATTTCAAAAAAAAAATATTAGCTCAAAAATTTTTTTAACTCCCCCTCTCTCTCCTCGCCGACAGCACGTCGAGGAGAGAGAGAGAGAGAGAGGGAGTGATGTGTTAGTAATGGGGGGCATGCAGCCCCCCCCCCGCCACCCCTCCTCCCCTCCTATAAAGGGGAGGCTCCCCCCTCCCTGTGTGGAGAGAGCGCCCCCTAGACGACTGACCACCCTCTCCGTGTGTACGTATCCTTTTCCCCCCCCTCGTTTGTTTGGAAGCCATGCCCCCCCCATGGGCTTCCGCTAGTACGCCCTGGACAACAGTGCCACCCTAGGAGGCTTCTAACAGCAATCTTTCTCCCCCCTCCTCGTTTCGTCTGAAACCCGCCCTCCTCGTTTCTTCTAAAACCCCTCCTCCTCATTGATCGCCAGTTCGTTGCGGGCCCCCGTGAGCAAAAGAGAAGGAGAGAGAGAAGAGGAAGAGGAGAGGGAGAGAAGAAGAGAAGGAGAGAGAGAAGAGGGAGAGGAGAGGGAGAGAAGAAGAGAAGGAGAGAGAGAAGGGAGAAGAAGAAGAAGAAGAGAAGAAGAAGAAAATGAGAAAAAGAGGTAGGAGAGGAAGAGGAGAAGGAGAGAAGGAGAGGAGAGAGAGAAGAGGAAGAGGAGAGGGAGAGAAGAAGAGAAGGAGAGAGAGAAGGAGAAGGAGAAGAGAAGAAGGAGAAGATGAGAAAAAGAGGTAGAAGAGGAAGAGGAGCGGGAGAGAAGAAGAGAAGGAGAGAGAGAAGGGAGAAGGAGAAGAAGAAGAAGAGAAGAAGGAGAAGAGGAGAAAAAGAGGTAGAAGAGGAAGAGGAGAGGGAGAGAAGAAGAGGAGAGAGAGAAGAGGAAGAGGAGAGGGAGAGAAGAAGAGAAGGAGAGAGAGAGAGAGTAGGAGAAGTAGAGAAAAGAAGAAGAAGAGGAAGGAGAGAGAGAGAGAGAAGAAGAGAAGGAGAGGGAGAGAGAGTAGGAGAAGAAGAAGAGAAGAAGAAGAAGAAGAAGAGGGAGAGAGAGAGAAGAAAAGAAGAAGAGGAGAGGGAGAGAGAGAGAGAAGGAGAAGAGAAGAAGAAGAAGTAGAGAGAGAGAGAGTTGGTGAGAGGTGAAGGTTCGAGGAGCCACACTCAAGCCACCCCCCATTGGCGAAGGACCCCTTCCCACGTCTTTTCTTTCCCGAGCCAGTCATCTTGAAGGCCGTTAAGGTCCAGACTATCTAGACTCCGCATACAAATGGCTCCCAAAAAGAAAGTCGCGGGAAGCGTAGGAGCCAAAGTTACCATGGGTACCAGTAATGTGGGAGAGGCGAGCGGAGCGACCAACGCCACAAATGCCCCTATGATCACGAATCAAACCCAGGTTCTTTAAGCTTTATAATTAATTATGTATTATTTCTTGTGGAAGAAATGAAGGGGTTAGCTACGTGCATGGAACAAGAACAAGTTTAGGATTTTGTTTACTCTAAGCGCTAGGTTGCATGCGTGAAATGGTAGAGTATGGAGTTCGCATAAGTTTATATGCATGGAATGATAACTTTTACGTGCATAAAATGATAAGGTTTTTGCATTATTTCACATAAAATAATAGCTTTTAAACCAATTCAATGCATGAGTAGTCATTTAGAATTCATGCTTCGCAATCATGATTAAAAGAAACACATGAAATGTTAGTTTCCGTTCGCAAGATGCATTTGCATCAATGGATAGAAACCTAGACTTTTATATACGCAAGTCACATGTGATCCGGTGCATTAGGAATAAGTATTCATTGCCAGGTATGAAGAGGGTTAAAGGTCATTTAGGATGTACAAATACACTAAACACACCATGTGCATGATGGGTAAGGATGATTGGAAAACTCTGCATAGTACCACACTAAGAGAGAGATGGGAGGGACGCATGCATCTAGACTATATCTTGAAGGCCTAGATGAAGAGTCTTGTGTTGCCAAGTGTGTGTTAACTGAACTTGGTTGGAACTGGGAGGATAAAAGACCCTTGGTTGGGTTGCGAATAAGGCATGTCTGTTGCCTTGATTGTCCATTTAATGCTTGGGTTAGGTTAAGATACCATAAGGTAAAACCCAAGGGAAAGGGCAAGTCAAAATAAGTTAACTTACCAAGAACATTTTCTTGCATGATCTTGTTTGAGATTATTGGGATCTCGCCAAGTCGCGAACGATCCAGGATTGGATGCTGGGAGCATCCGAGAAAAAGACCCAGGATCGGATGTTGGGAGCATCTGGAAAAAAAAGGAGTCACACCTTAGCAATTGGTCGTACAAACGGCCTCCAAAATGTTTGTGCTTGTACACTTAGGTACATTATTTGATCTCCTTTGCTCAAGGAATTAATCCAAGGAAAAACATTTAATGCTTCAGGATAAAACCCTAGAGGGAGAGGCAAGAACAATTACCTCCAACTATCTGCCTGGCCCTATCCAAGGGGGTTGTTAGCCGTGCCGGGTATATAGACATAACCCGCCGTGAGAGGTCTCTCCATGGATGCTGCTTGGAGTGGGAGGACACTTGGGTGCCAAGGGAGGCTCTGGCCGTAAATTCCTTGCCTCTGGAACTTGGAGCAACAATCCTATAGATTGCTGGGATAGCCTTCGTGCATGATATTGGATGTACTCCGAAATTATGATAAATAAAGAACAGATACTTGGGAAAAAGGAATTTTCTTGACATTGTTTTTGTGTCAGTGCCTAAGTTATGTGAAGGAATCTGTGATTAATTTGATTAATTAAGGAAGCTAATTTTGCATATCAAACGTAATGTGGTAGGTAATTAGATAACTAAAGCAAATTGAGGAAAGTGCGGTGGACGTGACTTAGGTCCGTCCTACGAAAGGGTGGTCCCGATTAGCTGGGAACTTTTCTCAAAAGACGAGACAACGAGACTATGAAGACCTAGCATCAGTAGGGTTAAAATCCCGATTTATGCTATTTTAGGGGAAAGGAATGGGACTATGCCTTATGGGCAGAGAGGTTGAGCTTCGCATCCCTCTCGTTTCCCATTCTCCATGAACCAAGTGTAGCATGAATCCGCTTCGACTCTATTGTTCCTATGCAAAGTGGTTCATCTGGAGTTTGACACTAGCTTCTTCCTAGAGACTTTGTTGATAGGAAAGGAACCCTGACTTCAGGTCGATCCTAAGTGGGAACGACCGGACACTTCCGCTCGGGGCAGACTCGGGAAGACCTAGATCGCAAACCCTGTGACATTCCTTGCGAGTGCCAGGCGAAGCTTTCTAGACCCTCTTCCCAACGGGCTGCTAAGACGTGTCCCACAAGTGGATGAGCAGACACATTACATTTGTGCTCTTCCTTCGAGAACAGGAGTTGGCCTACCATCTCTGGTTCCTGTTATGGCACAACAGCTTACAATTAGCTCCTTTGGGAGTACTTTTTGCAAAAAAGGAAAAGTTTAAGATTGAACTTATGGAATAGTGTGATGTTCTAGTAAGGAATAGAAACTTTATATATTTCAAACAATCCACACATTCCAAGCACAAATTCCACAAAAGATTTTCTTCAAGTACAAGTTTCCTTTACTTGTCCTTTTTTTCTTTTGAAATTCAGTTTAAAGTTTTGAAGTTCAAGTCATGATTTCTTCCCCATCTTACCCCCTCACCCTCGTGAACGATGAAAATCCTTCTCGGGATTGGAGGATTAAGGGTTAAGGGCATGAAAGCACTTGCTTGTGGTGCTTTATTTCTTCATGAGCTAGAACTATGGATTATACTCTAAGTGGGCGTGATTGTCCATGTTTTGAGGCCTAATGCCTATTTGCATAATGTAGGTCAGGACGTTGGTTAGGAAGTCTCCAGAGTTCATCTTGCTGGCAACACGTAGTTCTTCCTTAGTCAGGAGTCAATCCAAATAGGGATGGACCATGGCATGTTCCTCTAAAGGTCATTTGCATGTGATGACCAAAGACTCTGAACAAGGTAGGAGCCACATAGGTAGGGTCGTACTTAGTGGTTTTAATTGTGCATCTTTGCTCAGTGTTGGTCATAATTTGGTAGTCCTCTTGTTCCCATTAAAGAGCATACCATTTTCGCTGAGAGGAAGAGTTAGAGTCGACTAACTACTCCAGCTCTTCTAACTCCTAGCTTTTTGTAGAGACTTTGCTCATGTTCTAGGATGTGAGCAACCTCTGTTTAAGAGCTTACCCTTGAGAAATCTCACTTTCAATAAAGGCTTTGGCCACCTCAAGAATCTTGATGAACACAAACTCATATTCCTCCCAAGTGTATGGAAAGGGGCATACGTTTGCTACTAATAACGACTTGTTTAGGAGCCCTAAGTCCAACGTTCATAGCTCCTAGACAGTGTGCTGAATGTGGTGTCCAATCATTTGATGTGCAGTTGACTAAGTTGTCCCCATGTTGTGGCGAGGTCCAAGGCCAAGGCAAGGATAGATCCACACTCATAAGAGGGTCTAAGGCCTACGTGAGGTACTGGATAACTTAGGAAGAACTGATGCCTGCACTGTGAATTTGTCAGTAGGGTGTTTAATGGACACTTGTGCGATGGGTTGGTCTTGGGACTCAGATGATGTGATGCTTTCTGCTTGTGGAGCCTTTGGGATGCTGTGAGTGTCAGCTTGAGTTGGTCTAGGGGTAGCTGGTTGTGGTTCTAGTTGATAGAATCATTGAGGTTCTATGGCTTTGGTGTTTTTTGGGTCAATTGGTTTCTCATTCCTTGTTGGCTTAGCATTTTGTTGAGATAGGTTGGAGGGCTTGGATTGAGGGGGCATGCATGCCACTCATAGTCTTGGGCAACCAAATCTAGTTGTTGAATTTGTAGTAGCCTTGAGCGTGCAATAGGTCTTTGGGCATCCATTATGGGGCTTGACCGTTCATCTACTTTGATAGCATCAACTTTGCCTCCTAGGCCTAGGGCATGATGTTCTTTGGTTACGAGTTTGTGTGGTTTGGCTTCTAGGCAACTATGTTGGCGTTTGGACATCCATTGAGCTATTGCTCATCAGTGGTTTATCTTGGCAGGGTGGGACAAGTTATGACCCCCCTCCTTAGACCTTGCACTTGATTCCTCTACGAGTGACACTACAGGCCGCAATGGAGCTGCACTGCCCTTGATGAAAGCCGCCACTATTCGAACATTGCCAATGGTGATATGAATGCACTATGGGACATAGTCGACATTGCAATCTTCTTGTTTCTTGAATGCACGTTCTAGCAATGATTTCTTACCAGTGGACTTGGTGTTAGGCATCACGTAGAAGATCATAGGAAGGTTTTCAGCCTTGATAGAGACCACTATTTCGCACTTTTCCAGTAGTTAGTAGGATTGCCCCCAAATGGGTTGAGTTTAGCAATAGTAGGCTGCAGTAGAGACTGACTAATGAGGGTCCAATGATTGTGTGTAAGGATATTACAGTTAGCTCCCTCATCAAGGAGTGCATCAAAGGCATATGTCGTGTGACCAATGATCAATATGTGTAGGTATGTAGGTCCCACTTCTTCCACATCCTCATCCTTAATCTCAGTGATGGTGGCTACTCTTATATTTATAGGCAGGTTGGAGGTTCATATGGTGGGCGTGCTAGTGTTGGTCGATTGTTGCTAGAGTTCTTGGCCATCATGCAAAGTGGTATTGATGGCAAGGTCTTACCCTTTGGTAGTTGAGATGTTGTGCTTTATGGGACTCATTGATTATCCTTGCAGCCTACTTATATAATGATAGATCGATGGTGGCTAGCACATGCATCCAATCTGATCATCCTCGGGGCAAGGGATATACTTTGTTAGTGGCCCATAGGAATTACTGACTTGTGAGTTTCCTTCTAGCATAGCAAAGATGGCATCTAGGTCAAACGGAGTGGTCTTCCAAGTATCCATCTCAACTCTCACATTGGATTTTGATATGTTGAGAACATTAGACCATTTCCCCAGTCTTCTATCACTCGTGCATTTCACATCTAGGGTTGTTCTAGCAGGATGTCATAGTCCACTCCCTTCATGACTATGAAGTTCAATGAGAACTGGACTCCTGCTATCTTCAAGGGCCAGTCTTTTAGCACTCCAAATGGTCTAACCTTCATTATGTTAGCTAGTGTGACATTAAAATTTGCAGTCTCCACAGGTGGGTTACCCCAAGCCTGAAGGATTGCATGGTTGAGCACATTGACTCCAGCTCCAGTGTATCTATAATTCCCTTTCTTGTAGCATCTCCTAATGCATTGATAGGCAAGACTACGTGTATCTCTGTGCCTTTCCAAAAAGGCATTTACATGCGAAGACTTAGGTACTAAGTTCAAGGTTAAGCTGGGTATGTGCATTATAGCATCATGGTCAGGCAAGTCGATCACTCCAAGCTCGTCATGTCATTCTACCCCCACTGCTTCAACCCTTGCCATAGTGTCAGGGGCTACTCTCTTAGAGATAGGGTCACATGGGCTAATATCAATGTCATGGGCAAGTTGCCAACCGCCTGATTTTTGTTAGGCTCTATACTCTTTTGCCAACAATCTTGGGAAGTTTTCCTATCTATGGCATCTAGGCTATGTATATGTGATGCTATGTGAGGTGTGAATGCGTCTCTTGATCTTAATCAAGTAGGGAAAACTAGTGTGCTCATGCTATCGAAGTGTTTGGGGTCAAAATTCTACCATGGGGGTAAGAGATAGTAGGGTGAAGGGAGATTCAGGGAGAGCAATTGATGAAAGAGAAGGGGTTCTAGAAGATATAGAAGAATACTCATAGAGGTGAAGTCTGTCAAATTATTTATGCATCCTAAGAAGATAAATCCCTTGTAGACCAAAAATGTGCATCAAACAATAGCTTCTTCTCTGTTGCCTAGACCACCAGTTTGATGCTTCTATTGGCTTCGAAAGGGGGGGTACAATACCACGACACCTGGTTCGAATTCTTCTAGATCACGCCTTCTTCTCCTAGTTTTGGAGTGCTATTTGTTGCTTGTAAGTTGTGATCGCGAGTTGTGCAATTCTTCCAATCCTTCTTTTTGCATAAAATGCCCCAAAAATGGTTGAAAGCCACATGCTTTTTTTTACATGTTATCCTATTCTAGAAGTTATCTACAACTTTTGGATATTTACAAGAAATAACATCCAAAATATCAAAAATAGACTAAAATTATCCAAAAATTTGAACCATCCACACTACGGACACTGACACTAATGACTAATATGGCATTAACTCTCTAGATCAATAAGAAAGTCGAATGACAATGCACTCTAGAGTTTTTCACATTGTGTCTGCGTAGTGGAACGACAATGCTCGAGAGCTCATCGATCTTGTCTTCCATGATGGGTTCAGCATCCTTTAGGTGCGCATGGGCTTCTCTCACCCACTGCTTGACTTTATCAACCACTTCTAATTGGTGCCTCAGATCGACTAACCATGGCACTTCCCTTTTTTGCTATCTTAGGAGTAGATGTCTTTGCTTCTATGTTTGTGACTTGCTTCCCCTTTGCTAACATGGTAGCACTGTTTGTCTTAAGTGTAATCTTTGTAGCCCTTTCTGAGGTTCTAGAGATAGTGCTATCTCGGATTGTGTGTCTTGAGCTCCTCTCCTTGAATAGGTCATCTCCTTTTGCTAGCATATCCATTTGCAGGGTTGAGTTGCTCACCAAGGCCTTGTAAAGCTCTTCGCTTTGGATCCCACTTATGAACACAATGGAGATCGCTTGTTTTCTCAGTTGCTCTATGGCTAGGATTCTCTTAAAGAGACTTTGCACATGGGTGATGTAGTCTTAGATATCCTCCTTGTCCTTTTGACTAATATTCATCAACCTAAAAATGAGGTTGTCAAAGTATCCCACCTCAAAGAATCTCTTGATGTTGAAGAGACTCTTGAGGTTATTGAAGTCATTGCATTCTAGACTCGTGTCCCACATCCATCCTTTGTCTCCTAGAAGGCTTGTGCATGTTGAGCAAGATCTTTGAGGATGTTAGCCTTGCATACTGATGCCAGGAGGCATATTCAACGGTGGATTCCGTGAGGTTTTGCGGTGGATTCTGTAAAATTATATTTATTGCCGGGGCTCATACACAAGGTGGATTCCTTGTGCGAAAAGTCAATGGGGATGCGTGTCCTTTTCGGGCATCTTGTTAATTTAATATGCAAGTGGGTGATTCCATAGCGGGTGATTTCACAAAATACATAATTAAATTAATGGACATTTATGAGTTTAGAGTGCGCACTTGTAATAAATTAAGGTTAGGATTGAGTTCTAACCAATTTATTTATTTTGTAGCTGAAGACTGCTAGGTATTCACTTTTGTCGGTTTAATTTTATTATTTTCTAACAATTGTGAATGCTTCAGTTGATGTGTAGAGCAAGCAACGGTGGCATTGGGAAGCACTGGGCGATAGCGTGTATTCAAGTTATTTAGAAGAAATTATCATTTTTGATAGGCACACATCTTAGGCATTGTGCCATTTTTTTTAAATGTGCTTATTTGTTGAAGCGCTTGACATTTATTTACTATTTTGCATGCGCATGGGCGCACGATTTAAATATTTGTTATTGGACATTGTATTTGGGCACAACCCGACTCTTTGGGTGCCCAACTGCTTTATTCTTTAGTTGGACAAAAGCAAACACAAAAGCTAAAGCGTGCTAATTGTAAATTTGAGCTATTTTTGAGCTTGGAGATGAATAATATATTAAATACATGCTTTGTGGAGCGCTCACACAAGGAATGGGGGGAGATTGTACCCAATTAGTCTTTTGCTTCATGTCATGCAAGTCTTCTCTCTTGTTTTTTGTGCAAAAGTAGAGTTCTTTTGTTCTTGGGGACCTTCTGGCGCTCGCTATGTACGCATACAGCATCCGATCTGTGCACCACATACTTTCTCAAACTACTCCACAAAGCTATATGAGTCATTGTCCGGGCTGATAGTTGTCAAGTTGCTTAGTAACCATAAGTATCTTGGTTTGGCCCCTAGAATTCAGGGTGATTTCTATTCCTGCTAGTTCAAATTTGCCAAGGTTGCTCCCCTCTATTCTCTGCAACTGTATTGTCTAAGAGTCACTTGGTGAGAAGCTTGCTTAGTGTAAGATAGACTTCTAGTGCTCTCTTTCTCTCAACGTTTGGTCTTGTCCTATTTTAGTTGGCAAGAACTAAGATGTGTTGGACTTCACACATTTCTATGTCTTGCTTCATGTTTTGAGCTCATTGCTCTTAGTGATAGGCAACTATGCTTAGCAGCGCTTTCCTTGCCAACCTTCTCTCCTCTAGATCAACTATGATGTCCTCGACTGTTCTACTATCATACTCCATTTTGGTTTAGAGGTCATATTGGGTCATCAGTTTACTGGATGTCAATTTGGAATTCTCCCAAGTGAAAAGCTTGTTATTTTCCAGGTTGGTATTGGTTCCTGACATGTTGTCAGTTTCTTGGGAAACTTGGGTATCGATTAGATTGATCAAGTTGGGTAGAGCTACATCCCTAATCATACCTTTCGTTGTTGCTCTCTAAGTAGCTTGATGGTTTGAGTCTCTCAATTTTTTATGATTGGTGTCCTTAGCCACTATTCAATGTCTGGGGGTCTCCTCCTACTAATGGGTTTGCTCAGCTTATCTTATCTTGTGTGAATTCCTTGTTATTGAAAACAATCCTCAATGTTATGTGCACTCATATGCTAGTGGGGTGGGGACTCACCACTGGTCCTTCTCTCCCCATCAACCACAATCTGCACAACCACCTGGCCGCCTAGAAAGAGATAAGGGGGGGGGGGGGGGGGGGGAGGGGGCTCCATGCCATAGTATTTTCCCCCCAATACCCCTATAAAAATCCTTCTTAGGCAAGAGAAGGAGGGGGGATTACTACCACTACCCTCCCTTTCTATTGGTTTGGAGAAGGAGAGAGAGAGAGAGAGAGGAGAGAGAGAAAGATAAGTTAGTAAGATTACTAACTAAAGACTAACTAAGGTAAAAACTAACTAACCTTAATAGCTAATAATTTTTATTTAATTAAAATATATTTTAAAAAAATTGGGAGTCGTAAATCTGATATTTTTCTCGAATTGGCAAGGACCGTAACCACCCTTCACAAAAGTTACAACGCGAATGTGACTTATGAGCCATATTAAATAGTAGTATTAATGTATATAGTTTGGATGTCCAAAAATATTAGATTTTTGGGCAAAAAAAATGATAGAACCTAGAACGGGCCAGCACTGGCTCGTGCACTAGTCGAACCTCTATCTCATGCGCTCAACAACCCCACGACCTCGCGGCCAGGAGCGTTGATGACACATACATTGCCTTCCTAGACATCTTGCGTTTGTATTACGTCATTTGTAGTCCACTTTTCTCTCCCCCACTACTCCTCAGAGGGAGTCCCTTACACGTTGCCTAATGGCACGAAGCACAAACATAGGGGGTCCTCTAACGGCTGAATGCCGCCACCCCTCTGCGACTCTCCTACACCTTGGGGATTGGCCCCTCGATGCGTCGCTCAACATATAAACATTCCGTACAAAAATCCACTCAAGGTACCATTTAATCGTATACAGGAATGTACCATTGTCCTTACTTCTCTTTCCCTTAAACCCCACGACTAGACTATGGCTTAGGGTGTCCTGTCTCTCACTCAACGTGGATCAAGGTCCTAATGAAAACAATTGCTGTGCATCCAGGATTTCTGATACCTTTAAATATTTCCATGATTTATGCATATTGTGGATGCCAAGTGCTCAAACAATTATAAAATCAATATTGTGCACATGTGGAAAACATCCTTTCAATGATTTTCAACTACCGTTCTTATGCGGCGTTGCACGTACCTAGCACCGAGGAAACCCTCGTGCTACTAGGCCCTTATTTTGTAATTATTCACCGACCTATATGGTATGCAAACAAAAAAATCAATATTTTCATCATTTGACTCCACATCTGGACACATTTTAACCACTCTACCCTCCCATCGATCAAATGTTGCATTGTGGTATAGATTTATAGGGCATTTTGCCATCATTTTATGTGTAAAAAGCGAGAGAAACACACTAGAACAAGAAGGGGGGGTTGAACTGAGGCAAATCCTCATGCTTCAATCCCCACAAACATTCACAAACATTGTTCTTAATTTTCATTAATTTTTCGCACCCAAAATGCATTTTTTCCCTATTTTTAGTGATTTTCCTCTATTTTCCTTGTATTTTTCCTTATTTTTTGCATTACTTAATTACTGAAAATTCAAAATAGATTATGGGCTGTGGCCCTTAGTTCCTTCTTGCAGCAAAAATGAAAATTTAGTTGGTGTTCCTATTCATTTTCCATTTTTATGCCCAAAAATATCATTTTCCCTTGATTTTCCATATTTTACGTGTTTTAGTGTATTATTTTGAGCCACAAGATGTATATTTTTCTGATTTTCTGATTATGATCAACAAGTACTCATGGAAAACAGCAACATAAACAATTTTTAGCCCACATGAACAACATTTTATCAATCAAAAGGCATAAAATCTCAAATTTCCTTTGAAAAATTTGAATTACCGCTTATTTGCGTGTTTCGGGTTTCATGTCCATGGCTGCAAATCTGAAAATCAGCAGCACTTCATGCTCAGCACAATCACAAATCACCATTTCCAGCCCCTGGAGCAATCTGATCAATGCCGGACAAGCCTCCACCATTCTTTCTTCTTCCTTTCTCTTCCCACATGAATTCCCCCTTTAGAAGAGAGAGAGGGAGGAGAGAGAAAGACTAGATTTCCATCTCAGCATTCAGGCCATCAATTGAGGAGCGAAGGACGGCGATAGAGTTAGCATTCAGGGGGGAAGCAAGGGCCAATGTCGATTGGATAGGTTGTGTGTAGGCTGCCATGATGATCAAGCATCAAGCGCAAAAATCGGGCGCAGATGGCGCCATCCCTCCTCCACATTTTTTCTCATCTCTCTCCTCAAAAGTTTCATGCTACATTTTAAATTTGGGCTCCCAAGGGTCATGCCCACTTTGGCCACTCTAATGTCCACCTCTTCGCATCTTGACCGTTTCCTTGGCCATTTTCCCGTCCGGACTCGGAATTGAACTCTGAAAAATCCTAGGCATCCGGCTTGGCATCATGCATTGGCCAGTAGCTCGTGTCAACCCACACGACTATCTGAAAAATTATGAAAAATCAACAAGTGTCGCTCGGGCACCTCTAAAGCACTTTGGTGCTTAAAATCGTCCTAGATCGAGCCGCCACCTTTGACGGTGAATATTTTTCCCTTGATATTCGTAATTTTTAGCTATTTTTAAGCACTTTCCGGCACCAAAATTCTGCTCTCAAAAAACTAGTATATTTTAGATATTATCCTAAAAAGATAGAACTAAAAGTCATTTAAAAGAAAAGACAAGTGATGTTTTAGTTAGTTTTGGAGATTTTATAAAAAGAAAAATAAAGAAAAGTGACTGGCGAAATCACGCACGCCGCGATCACAGTCTACAGGTAGTAGAAAGCACTTCGAACAGAGAAAAGAAGGAGTGAACTGAGAGATTTCTAATCAAGTGCCTTGGGGTTTTACCCCCCTTTTGGAGCCAATGCATCCATCAGATTTATGATTTGAGCATTAGATCACTGAGTTTTCCAAGAGCCCCTCCACTCTTGTTCTCAACCTTATCCCCTCCTCTCTAATTAATTATAAATATGAGGCATGGGAAGGTACAAGGGAGCAAAAAGGAGACCCCGAAAGGCTGCGAAAGAGAGGTAGAGAGGAGGATACCCCTCCAAGAGATTATGAGAGAGAGCTAGAGAGAGAGAGAGACAGAGACAGAGACAGAGACAGAGAGAGAGAGAGAAGAGTTACCCCGAGAGGCTGCAAGAGAGAGGTAGAGAGAAGAATACCCCTCCAAGAGATTGTGAGAGAGCTTGAGAGAGAGAAGGAAAGAGAGAGAGAGAGAGAGAGAAGAGTTACCCCGAGAGGCTGCACAATTCCCTCTATCATCTCGATCCTCGACTTAGCCATCTTCTCTTACACTCTCCTATCTTGAATCTATTCTGCCTTCTCAATCTCTTGAGTCTACTTGCGGACGATGGCCTCCAAGCAAAGAATGTCACGTGCAGATGGCAATCCTACAACCAGCAACGAAGCTTCGAGCAAAGGCCTCACTGTTAATCCAATTGCGGTTCCAGTTGTAAGTAATGTATTTTCTAAATTTTTAGATGCTTGCTTTGATTCTCACATGAGATACGTTAGGCTTCGTACTTCGTTGTGCTAGAATAGGTCATTAAAAAGGATAAATCGCATCTCAAATATTCAAATATGAAGTTTGTGAAGTGCTTGTATCAAGGGGAGTTAAATTGCACCTAGCTGCTATGCGATGAATCCAAGCATAGCATAAGCAGCATATGGGACTCTAAAGTATTGATCATCGATGAGTCTTTGATTAATCTTTACCGAAGACAATATTGTTTAAGGTTCGCAAATGCATATAGATGATACATACATGGGAGAGATTATGTGAACTTTACATCAATGACATGTGACTCCTTGCCTTAGGAGAAAGGGAGATAAAGCTAAGAAAAAAGGCTGCATAATAGGGAAAATCTAAAAGATAAATGTCACTTAGAGAAGAGGCATAAATGCTCTTGCTAGATTGATTAATTTTCATTGGCATGATAGGACTTACATCGTGTATAGTATTTGAACCTTTAGCATATGCCTGAGCCGAAAGGAGGGAATGTTACTCTTTGATCCCAAGGGAGAGAGCGAATATGCGATGGAATTATTATCGCATCTATTCTTGTATTGTTTAGGAAAAATACAATTATTTTTGTTGGTTGATTGAACAACACCCTAAATTTTTTGTCTTTCAATCAATTGATTATTGCATTGTGATTTGGATAAATATTCCAAGTGCTTGTGTTTGATGGCAAAAGCATAGCAAGGTTCAGAAATGACAAGTAGCCATGGGAAATAAAGGAATGCTTCACTGGAAGATGATATTAGGATGATTGCCTTGATTGTGTTTGTTTCCTAAATGGATTAATTAAGGAAGGATATTTTGTGTGGGTGAATCATCTCCAAGATCGTACCGCGGATTACTCCAAGAGGGCACTGCTCGATTCATAGGCCGATGGTCGAGTGGTGAAAAGGCCAACCATAAAAAGTGTGTCTCGCTCCTAGGTCACTTGGGGTCAGTGGAGATCTAGACACCCCTTTCTGAGTCCGGAACGGAGTTGTAGACTACCCTAAGCCCAATGTCTAGAGGCATTGGAAGATCCTATTCTAGATAAAGGATGGAAATTTTAGTGCCATGTAATTTGGACCAGGTACTTCTGTTGGACAAAATGTATACATAATTCTCCTGTATGGGCAGGAGACAAAGATTAACTTGAAGATAAGTTAAGGAACTTGTTTGTCAAAAGGACTGCTCGTTTTGTATTTGTGTCTATGCTGTCAATTATGCGAATGAACCCTGTTCCCTAAAAGGCTTAATTAATAAAGTTGATTTTAAATGTCACACATAAATGTGGTAGGACCTAATTAGAAAACTAAAGCTATCAAGTGAAGCAAGTGGACGGAATCCCTGACGGGTCCGTCCTATGGCAGGGTGGTCCCAGAGAACTGGGAGGCCTCTCACAAGGATTTATCACCGGGTTTACTTTAGGTATTATTAAGTTACAACCTGATCCATGCCGTTTTAGGGGATAGAATGGGACTATGCCCTATGGGCAGAGAGGTTGAGTGGCACATCCCTCTCATTTCCCATTCTCTTTGAACTAAGTGCGGTATGGATCTACTTCGGATTGGGTATCTCTGCGTAAAGCAGCAGGATGTCCAAAACTCAACGCTAAAATGCTGTGAGGAGACCTTGACGACTAGGAACCCAGATTTCAAGTCGATCCTAGTGGGTTCGACCGCGAATGTTCCGTTGTGAGGCGGACTCCAAAAACCCTAGGCGACAAACCCCGAAACATTCCATGGGAGTGCCGGGTGCGACGCTTAGATTCGTTTCTTGATGGACCGCTAAAACGTTCTTAGATAGCCAATAGGCGGGCACGTTATATATGCTCTAAGAATATCTTCAATGACTTGGTTTAATCTCTCCATTTGGCCATCAGTTTGAGGGTGATAAGCTGTACTGAAGCAAAGTTGAGTCCCAATGGCCTCAAATATCCCTCTCTAGAAGGGAGATGTGAAGAGGGAGTCGCGGTCACTAATGATCTTTTTGGGCAACCCATGGAGTTTGAATATCTCCTTAATGAATAATCTGACAATATCTGAAGCTTTATAGTTTGTCTTGACTGGAATGAGATGTGCAACCTTGGTGAGTATATCTACTATAACCATAATTGAATTGTATCCTCCTTGAACTGAGGGTAACCAAACAACAAAGTCCATGCTGATAAATTCCCACTTCATTTGAGGAATGTCAAGAGGTTACAGCTTCCTAGGCATCTTGACATGCTCTACCTTAATGCACTGGCAAGACAAACATTCCGTGACATATTTGAGTACATCTCCCTTAAATCCTTCCCAATAATAGCTCTTCTTGACCGTGTTGAGGGTCTTAACGTATCCTGGGGGGCTGAAAAGGGGGAGTCATGTGCTTCCTAGATTATTATTTGTTTGAGTTTCTTGCTTGAGGGAATGCATAATCTTGTCCTCTGACACTAACTGTAACGTGTCCGCTCATCCACTTGTGGGATACATCTTAGCAGCCCATTGGGCAGAGAGTCTAGGAAGTGCCACCTGGCACTTTCAAGGAATGTCATAGGGTTTGCAATCTAGGTCTTCCCGAGTCTACCCCGAGTGGAAGTATCCAGCCGTTCCCACTTAGGATCGACTTGAAGTCAAGGTTTCTTTCCTATCAGCAAAGTTTCTAGGAAGTAGCTAGCGTTGAGCTTCAGATGACCCACTTTGAGTAGGAACAACAGAGTCGAAGTGGATATATGATGCACTTGGTTCATGGAGAATGGAAAACGAGAAGGATGCGAAGCTCAACCTTCCTACCCATAAGGCCTAGTCCCATTCCATTCCCCTAAAACAACATAAATCAGGATTCTAACTCTACTGATGCTAGGTCTTCATAGTCTCGTTGTCACGTCTTTTGAGAAAAGTTCCCAGCTGATCGGGACCACCCTTCTGTAGGACGGACCCAAGTCATGTCCACCGCACTTTCCTCGGTTTTCTTAGTTATCTAATTACCTACCACATTATGTTTGACATGCAAAAGTAGCTTCCTTAATTAACAAATTTAAACATAGGTTCCTTCACGTAACTTAGGCACCGATACAAAAACAAGGTCAAGCAAGTTCCTTTCTCAAATATATGATCTTTATTTATCATAGTCCTAGAATACATCAAGTATCAGCCCCCCGAAGGCTATCCCAGCAAAAATCAACAGAATTGATGCTCCAAGTTCTGCCCGTAGACTAGTACACGGGCCTCAAGATCCCATCTCGAGTCACATCAGCCTCTTCTGCAAGATCCGAAGGCAAGGAATTTACAGCCAGAGCCTCCCTTGGCATCCAAGCATCCTCTCGCTCCAAGCAGTACCCACGGAGAGACCTCTCGCAGCGGGTTCGGTCCATATACCCAGCATGGCTAATCAACCGCCTTGGATAGGGCCAGGCAGGTAGTCGGAGGTAACTAAACCTACCTCTTCCTCTAGGCTTTTGAGCTGAAGAATTAGTTCCTTGAGCAAAGAAGTTCAAACATTGTACCTAAGTATACAATCAGGATCATTAGGTGGTCATTCATATGACCAACTGCTAAGGTATGATTCCTTCTTCCTGAATGCTCCCAGCATTCACTCCTAGTTCGTTCTTGACTTGGCGAGATTCGAAGGGCTTGGAAAGCTAGGTTGCTTTTTTACCCTTTATCTTTGGGTTAGGGTTTGTACCCTGCCGACCCTAACTATCCTTACCTTAGGTCTCCTTGTAAAATAGATCATGGACAACAACCCCGTCATCCTCGGTTGGTCAACTTGCTGGTTATCTCCTAGATCCCTTGTAGTACCTATGTACCTTTATCTTTGATCTTAATTTATCAAGATTGTGGGGTCGTTGAGGACAAGTCTATTGATCTTGTCAAGATCTCTACTGACCAGAATCCTATAGATCTGCTCACGAAAAGCCTCTCTACAGAGCGCTTTGCCTTCCTTAGGAGGTTGATGGATGTGGGATGAGATGACGTATTTTCTCATCGTGTTGTACATGTGTACATGTTGTACTGTCTTTTTTCTTTTTCTTTTCACTCCTCACTATGGGGCAGATTCACCTTTAAGTGGGAGGTTGTTGGGGGTAAAGGCGCCTCTGCCTAGCCGCCCGTGTATTACTACACTGGCAGTCACCGCCACTGCACACTGCAGGTGGTGGGCGCCCATCACCATCACTTTATTCTTTATTCTTTTAGTGACAGTTTGAATAAAGGAAGGCCTGTTCACACATTGTGACTGTTGGAGTTCCCATTTCTAGTCTCTCCCTTTCTTGCTTTTTCTCTCCCGCCATAGCTCTCGAGTCTAACCTTCGATCCGTCGCTCCCTTTCACGAAGCATGGAGCAAGTTCTTGGTGTTCCAGGTCATGTTTATGATTGTAATGCGTGCTTCGGATTATCGACAGAGGCTAGGCATGATGAATATTCTGGACCGCATCTATAATCCTTCACCCATGTATGCGGAACGGAGATGGATGGGAGAATCAGGAATATACTACATAGCAGCCCACTGACTCGCGTACCTTCAGACCAACTTGAAGAGAATCAAGTGGATGGAGGATTTAAAGATCGTGAAGCTGTTCATCTTTGTCGAAGCTCACGCAAACACAACCTTGCATGTTGGCAGTCGGCAAGTCAAGTAGAACAAGTACGTCTATGAAGAAGTGACCCGTGTGATCCTTGCTAACAGGATCAAAGTGTTAGGGTGCTATGTGAAGAACGGGTATCAAAGGAAGGGATACCCCAAGCTTCCTATGACTTATCGTTTCTTGAAAATCCATGACCCCACTCCATATTATTATTCTGTCCCTGTAGCCGATTGTAACACAATCCTATTTTCCCCAAACTGATGTATGAATCAACTGTCCTACGTTTCCAAAATGAATGTACTCAAAGGGTTATGCCCTCATGAATGAATAGACTTTTCTTTTACTATTATCTATCTTGATCATAAATGTTAGCAAAGGTGTTAAGTGATTAAGTCACTTGGCTAAAAGCTGTGCAAGTCATATTAATGTGATATGGGAAATGATTGATAAGATGTTAACATAAAGAATCTTATTCTCCAGACGCAAACGCAAGCGTAGGTTCCAAGTCCGACTCCTGCACTAAGTACAGCTGTGATTCAAGAGAAGAAGTTCCTTCTCAAACAAATTAAGCCACCCGAGTTTGATGGCAAGGGAAGTACTGTTCAAGCTGACGCCGAGATCTGGATCGAGTTCATGGAGGACTATTTTGAGGCAACAGGAACTGCACCTGCTAACCAAGCCATGCTCGCCAAACTTAAGCTTACAGGCGAGGCGAGGCTTTGGTGGAAATAGTGGTGCAGAGACCAAGCGATCTCGGAAGGGGCAGTCACTTGGGAGAAGCTTAAGGAAGCTATGCGAGGGAGGTATCTGCCACCTGCCTACCGCACACAGAAGATGAACAAATTCTATGACTTGAAGCAGCTAGGATTATCCCTTGATGCATATTATTCAAAGTTCATTTCACTTCTAAAGTGCGCGCCTCCAATAGATATGACACAACAGGTGCCAAAATTATGTGATGGGTTGAATCCACCCATAAACAACCGCTTGGAATCAATGCACCCAACAGACCTACAAGACGCACTCATTCGAGCTGCTTCAATAATATAGGAGGTGCAGACCAAACCAAGGAACAACAGGACTTGGCCTTACAGAGATCAGAACAAGGGTATGTCTAGGGCTCAGACTAAGAGAGCGCAAGGTCAGAATCAGGGCCAAAGGAAGAAAGCTAGGGCCAATGATGTCAACAACTTTGTTCCTACACAAGGTAATGACCGCAACCCACGTTGCTTCCATTGCAATGAGCCCGGACACTTCAAGAGGCAGTGTCCCAAGCTTAGTAGAGGACATCGCTAAGGGAAATTCCAAGGAGCCGCCCATGGCCAAGGAACCACCGTCATGGCCAGAGGGAGAACCTCCAGTGTTTCCAATAAGGAGCTAGACGATGAAAAAGATCCATCCATGGATGGTGACATTGAGAGGGAAATGGTTCACGCCGCTCTGCACAAGAAGGGTCCGAATCACCAATTCTCGGTGATTCAAACTCCATCAGATTATGCAGGTAAAAGCTTCAAAACCCTAATTGATTGTGGCAGTACACATTCCTTCATTTCACCGATCTGTGTAAAAAGATTAGGGATATCCACAATAGATGCACCTACTTTACTAGTGGAGTTGGCAAATGGTCGTGAGGTCTCTTGTACTAGGCAAACTGCTAAGGTGAAATTCCTACTAAATGGGAAGCCAACTTTAGTGAGATTCAGGGTAATGAACCTAGGTGTCCATGAATGTTTACTCGGAATGGATTGGCTAATACCCAATGATGCCCACATCCACTGTGGGAAGGGCCAAGTCTCCTTCCAAAATTCTAAAGGGGAACTAGTCACAACTCAAGTTGAGGCTGGTAAGCCAAAGATACAACTGGCAAAAGCAACATGGATAATAAAAGGTGTTAGAAAGTGCCTACCTGTCTATTTGATATCATGTGACTATTTTGTATCAAGACTTTCCAATGTATTGGTGTTGAAAAAAGAATGTGGATATTAAGAAAGTAAGGAAATACATGTGGCTCCTATATGTGGAGAAAAAATATTACTTACATATATTTCTCACTATATACCCAAGGAGTCCACCTATAAGAAATCATCTATATAACATGCATTCAAAGGATATTAAGAAATACCCTTTTTTTACATGCTATAAGGTCTTAAAATTACCCCTTTTACTTTATTAAGCCTACAAATTTTTCTACATCGTAATTTAAAAATCCATTTTGTAAATATAAACCTATAAATTTTACTAGATATAATACCCTTTGTTTTGAACTCATCTTGTATCTTATATGTTCTATAAGATGGACTCCCCTAGACTATATGTAGAGGGTGTACTTTCTCTAAGGCATTGGATACAATACTCCACTTTTAAGAAGGCTTGCATAGTAAAGGATATGTTGGAGGCCTTACGATGTTCTTTACTTTTAACATGTATGTCTTACGTAAGTTAGATATAGAAATCAAACACCCTTGTCAGTTGAAAACTTGAATATTACAATGTTTAAGCATTTCATCATCACCTTGTCCATGTATGATTGTAGCAACCTCACTTATACTTAGAACAAAATATGATCTAAATATCGACAAATTCTCAAAAATGATTATTTTTATTTCTACAGATGGATTAGTTGGTAAGCTTACATCCATTGCTCTAAAAGCATGTGCATAAACATTGTGATCATGCATCCTATGTTGAAGCCCCTCTAATAAGTGTAGCAAAAACCTAATTAAAACCTCCATGTGATTTGATGACTCATGTTCAATATCATAAATAGAAAGGTATGCAAACTTGGTATTTGCTCTTCATTCTCATTTAGCAACAAGGGACCTATTTTGTGATATATTGGTCCATGAACTCAAAAAGTATAATCACTTCCATTATTAGGCAAAAGCTCATCAACTTTTGTACCCATTGAAACAAAAGCCAACACCCTATTATAAGCATTGTATACCTTTTTTGAATTCTCCAATTTGTGAAAGTGAGCCATCTAATAAATTTCATACAGATTGGGGTGTTTGTTGTAAAGGTAGTAAAAGTAATCTTCTACCTCTACAAGAATGCTTTCCAATTAAAACATAACAAACAATTTTTGTTTCGAAGTGCCACAACTTAACTACGTAAAATTCACAAATCTTGCAAATCATACTAATTGTATGCAAATTTGGTTCTTGGAAGAGGAGAAAAGTTGTTGATGGATGAACATCCAAATTAGGTGGCATTTCATGGAGAATTGAAAAAAAATCACCTTTTTAGAAACAAAGTCAATAGGGTTATTCCCATAATGCTTACCTAGCATATTAGTATCTATACTATGTACACTTGCATTGCCTTTTGGCCAATGCTGAGTGCTCAAATTTCCAAGAGATGCAATTCATGTGGAGTAGAGTGAAATGACACACCTATCATTTGAACATCTATATCCCTTCTATGTGTGCATCATCTTATTGATTGTACCTAAGTTCATTTATAGATACAATTGGAGGTTACACATTACTATATCCATCTCTATCACTTCTAGTGTGATGTAGGTGTTGTAATTTTGTTCTAACTCTTTCCATGTGAAATGGCATTGCCTTATTGTGCCCAACTCCAATTGCCCACACTTCCCAAGGGTAGCAATTCATGAACTTATACTATTAGTTAAGGAGAGGTGGGGGGCGGGTGCCACATGGCAGCCCCCCACCTCCCCCACAAAAAAGAAAGAGAATGTGGGGGCGGGTGCCACGCGTCCAGCACCGCCCCCCCAGACAAAAATCGTGCCCGCCCCGGCGCTTTTTGTCCGCCCCAGCGCGAAGCGCCGGGGCGAGTCTAGGCGCGGAGCGCCTAGTAACTAAGAAAGATGCACCACTAACTTGATTGATTTGATATGGCACACCTAGCACTTGAACACCTATTTGTTTGAATATTTATCATATTGTTGGATACAAACTTCATTTATAGTCTGAATTGGAGCTTGCATACCATTACATCCATGCCTATCTATTGTAAGGTGATATAGCCATTGTAATCCTATCCTAACTCTTATAGTGTGGCTATATTTAGCTCTACTAATGTTGAGTGTTTGTCTAATCACACCTAATATATGATCTCTACTCCTCAAATTTATTGAGAGTACCATTGTGCAGAACAACCTGAGGTCAAATAGCATAGAAAAGTACATATTGATATAAGTTTTACCATATTTAATATTCAAATACTATGTTATTTTCTTAAAAAATTTGAAGATTACAGCCTCACATAGGCAATCATGTCAATTCAAAAAGCATATTACGAAATTGTCCAAATCATTTGATTTTTCTTCAAAGACAATAAAGTAAAGATTTCTATTAGAATATTTATAAAAAGAACTTTGAAGTGATTACATATATGATGATGGATTTGAGGATGAGTCTATGTGGCAATTTAACTAGATTAAAGAGATAGCTTGTACATCAAGGGCAATGCTCTTTGGTGCAAGTGCACTCTCATTCTTGTGAGCTATTAAATCATGCACTCCATACTTTATATGACCACTACTCTAGTAAGCTTTTGTAGATTATCTTCCATGAACTTCCAAAGATCCTTGTGGCCAGTTATTTTGACTTTGTTAAAGAATTCTCCTATGTACTCCTTTATTTATTCTAACTTGCCATGTATGGTTATTGTATTAGTTAGGTTCCTTTCATATCTCTCTTCCAATATTTTTTCGATGCTCTGTAGATGATTGCCAATGTTCTTACAAACAAAGCACAAGAACTTTGACATTTGAATAAATTGTTCAATTGCTTCTCAATCGCATGTAAGCAATGAACCAACACTATTGTTGCATCCTTTGACATGTTTTAGGACACATGGAATTGTCTTTTTCCTTGCAATGAATTTCATATGCACACATTGATTCGTGCATTGGAAGTGCATTATACAATGTTTGGTATAGAGACATTGTTTCTTGCATCAAAAGTCTTAGCATACTCCATACTATGCAAAATGTTTGCTTAAACATTAAGGCATATATCGCAATTAATGTTAAAATTTAACAAACTATGGATTGTGTGTGTGTATCACACGCACACGCGCACACACACACACACACACACACACACAAAGTATGTTTTCAAGTGGTCATATACTTTTTTAAAGGCCCCTCTAATAAGTGTGGAGACATCCCAAGTAAAACCCCCTCTAATTTGACAACTCATGTTCAGTTGCATAAACATAAAGTTTTGCAAACTTTGGCATTTATATTCATTATCATTTGGCAATTATTAACCGCCACAAGACAGAAAGTAGCAAAATAGAAATAGCAAATCAGAAAAGGTGCGCAAAGGCAACAAAATCAATAGAAGTGCAAATCAAGTGAAAGGCATAAGTGTAATAATTTTAGATCAATGTCCACGGTTGTCCAATCATCTGTAATATTATTTTGAGAGTTGGGCATAGCGCCCATGCAAGTCGTAATATTTTCTGTCAAGAAGACTCATACCTTGACAAGGGCATGGACTAGCTTTTGTTCACTTTCGTGACAACTAGTGTAATCTAAATATATATACATAAACTAGAAAAGACCAGCCAAGCACCAAGTAGGAGGGACAGGTGTGCAACTTAAGTGGAAGCCCAAACTCAAAACCCCATGTATAAAAACTAGAAAGTGAATGGATAAGCTCCTTGTGGTGTGCAAACTTGAGAGCATGCTTCTTCTTCTTACTTCTATTCTATCTACTTGTGTTTCATCTTGAGAGTGAGGGAGAGGGAGAGGGAGAGTGTGAGAGTGAGAGTGACAGTGAGAGTGACAGTGAGAGTGAGGGAGAGAGTGAGGGACTTGAGAGGTGAACCTCCTTCCTTACACATGCTCTTCTCTTTTTCCCCTTCTTGGGTGAGAGGCGGATTCGAGGAGAGATCAAGTTGTCTTTCTTCTTCTTCACATTTCCTCTCGTGGATCAGGTGCTTGCAAATCAAATCAGGAGCCATGGAATAGAGAAGGTGGATCAAATGCCATCACAGATCATGGAGCCACCATCGAGCTTTCACTTCATAGCATCAAGGAGAAGGTGATATGGTGATTTGGAATAGAAGCCGACACTAAAATGGAATAAGAGCATGTACTCTGAAATAGATTAGGACTAGAGCTCAAAACGAGTATGAGATAGGCTAGCATGGAGAGAATTTTTTACTTTGGGTTGAAAATTAGACTTAAAAGTAGATTAGGAAGTTGCCACAACCTTAGAATGGAACCAAATGATAGAAAAAAAAGCTTTTGGTTATTTGTTTAATGTTCTGTGGGATTTAAGGTGCATGCTTGCAAGATTGCGATAGGTGGTTTGGATAGGTAGGGAGCACTATAGCTCCTTTTTTTGTGAATTTTGGTTGCTTTCTATAGATTTCTCTCTCCTCTTCCTTCAACCTCACCTTTCTAGAGCCTTGGCTGTGAATTTTGGTTGCTTTCTATAGATTTCTCTCTCCTCTTCCTTCAACCTCACCTTTCTAGAGCCTTGGCTTTAACTAATTGACCTTAGAAGACTTAGTCCATGTTGGCCAAAAAGTGTTGATATAATTTGGCAATTCAAGTCTTAGTGCAAGGCTCGAATGCTTTTTACAACAAGTAAGAACATCCAAAAGGCCTTATTCAAAGGCTTATAGGCCTTTCCCTTTAATTAATGGCCTTTGGCAACCACGTTCAAAGGCTATTCCTCCAAGGCATATTAGACTTGTCTCTAAGGCCCTAAAAGGCCTTAATTTTATGAAACATCCTAAAAGTCCTTTGAAAATGGCCCTTCCACAAGCTTTCTTAGCCTTATTAGCCCCAAAAGAATGGGCCTTCACAAAACCATAAGGCTTTAGAAGCCTTATTAGCTTTATTAAACATCTACCAAACAACCTTTCGCAAAACCATAGGCCTTAGTAAAAGGCATAATCTACCAAAAAATAGCCATTGGGGCCAAACAAAGCACCTTAGTATCATATAGGCAACCAAAAATGGTTGTTTGGGCCATAACATAGAGGCATTTTTTTTAAGAGAGAAGAATTAGTTGTTCAATTTATGTTTGTAAAGCCCAAGGCCTTTGAAAAATAAAAATTGGTCTTTACTAATGCAATCACCCACCATAAAAATTAGATATAAGGCCTTAAGGCCTTAATCATTTTCAATCACCTACCTGTAAATGCTTGCAATCAACCAAAAGGCTACAAGAGGAATGTGAAGTCTTATTGAATTCATTTTGGCAATTGCAGCATATACTTTGTCATAATCTACCTCATATTTTAGAAAGAATCCTTTAGCAACTGACCTGCATTTATGCCTTTCAGTTTTTCTCCTTTTGATATGCCTTTCAGTCTTTCCCTTTTTTATATACATCATTCTATAAACCTATTTACAACCAATTTCTTCTTCCCTTTAGAAATCTCACACAAATCTCATCTTATTCATATACAAAACATACATTTTCTCATGCATAGCCTTTTTCAACTCATGATTTCTACATGCATATTCATACAAAGTAGGTTTCTCTTGCTAAATATTTGTGAGAAATGCAAAGCCAAATTCTTCAACTTGAGAGATTGTTATCTAGTTTTAGATATGTCAATCTTTGATATTTGGTTTTTTTCTTGCAGATATCCTAAGAGCATCCATTCACTCTTCTTCAATAGTATCTTCATCTCCATTAGTATATAGATTCCCTATATTTCTTCTATATGGGTAGCTGGCGTAGGCATGAAATCTATAGGCATGTTATCTTTTTCACTCTTCTCTACTACATCATCTCAACAATTTCCAACTTGTATATTCATCCACTCTAGATGCAAACATACATCCTTAGTTAGCATCATACAATCAATATGCTTGATAATGTTATCGTAACCCATGAGAACACATTTAAGTGATTTAGAATCCTATTTCTTTTTTTGTTTGTCAGCTATTTAAGCATAAGTAATTCTACTAAACACTTCAAAATTTGTAACTACTTGCTTTAGACAAGTAAAGGCTTCAATCTACCTTTTAAGGTTGAGACCTATTTAAGAGCCCCAACTACACAAGCACTCCACATGAACATAGGTATCCATACCCATGATGCACATTGCAGGGCTTGAACCCACAACCTCTAGGTTATGAAGCACAACCTTTAACAATAGGCCATCACTTTGGGGACAATTGTGATGTATCTCTCATCAATGAGTCACAAGCCTTCTCAATGCCCATGAGGAGAGGCTCTAAGGCTAAAATCTCAAAGTTGTACTATATAGACCAAAGAGAGACACCATGTTACTTTGAGGAAAAATATGGCATCAAAGAAGTCTCAAGATGAGTATAACAAGTGCAAAGAGGGATATAAACAAAAACACCATAGATGACACTTGAGGAAGATATTTGTAAGAAAATTGCAAGGGATTATGAGGGTGACATTGCAAAAAAGAAGAACCCTTTAACGAGAGTATGTTGTCGCCATTATCATTATGTTGGTACAATAGAGAAGAGAGAGTTGTGGATTGTGTGTGTGTGTGTGTGTGTGTGTGTGTGTGTGTGTGTGTGTGTGTGTGTGTGTGTGTGTGTGTGTGTGTGTGTGTGTGTGTGTGTGTGTGTGTGTGTGTGTGTGTGTGTGTGTGTGTGTGTGTGTGTGTGTGTGTGTGTGTGTGTGTGTGTGTGTGTGTGCACGCGTGCACATGCGTGTGCGTGCGTGTGCATGGGTGTGCATGGTGCACGTGCGTGCGTGCGTGTGTGTGTGCGCACACACGCGCATGTGTGTGCATGCGTGTGCGTACGTGCGTGCGTGGGTGCATGTGTGTGCGTGCGTGTGCGCGCAAGGATATATGGTGCACATGGCTCACCTCTAAATCCAAAACTACATAATAAGTCAAACTCCAATAATGTGATAGCTCTACAAGGGCTTTGTTGAGCTAGCACTTGAACAAGCAATGGCTTGAGAAAGAAGTATAGGGGACAACAATCTATATGCAATGGACTAATTTGTATTCACACTTTCTCTACTAAACATTTAACAAGGGTACTTTCTAGTTTTAAAGAGAGAGACTAAGAGTTTGTGGATCTCTCACAATGCCCTACAAATGACCTCAACAATGTCCTAATTCAAGGATAGACCTCAACAACATCTAAGATATGTTATTTTTAGGCTAGACCTTAGAAAGTGGCTATATCCAAGTTTTGATGGATAGAAAGGGTTCAGTATCTACAAGGGCCAAACCCTTGCAAAAAGGAAAATGAGCATCAATAGAGGCATATACAAGCATCGATATAAACTTGTATATATTGAATGCTCATATGTTATGAGGGTGATTGATACCTTCCATTATCTTTCGTCCTTTTTATGCAATGGATCTAGGGTTTCCACCCTTTTTGGGCACCCAACCCACATTCCTGACCCTCTTGTCTAGCCTTGCATTACATGGTTTTTGCAACTTAAAGGTGACTTATTCATTCTAAATGAGAAACAATTACAACTTGCATGACCCTCAATTTTACATTGACAAACGTTCTTGAAGAAATTATTACAACATGTTGGCAAATTTCTATGCTCATCATTTGATGTTATGCTTGCTTCATTAAGATGATTAAAATCACCCCCTCCTAAAAGTGTACTAGTCCCATGGCATGTAGAAATATAAAACATTGTGCTAAGGGATGATCGTATGAGGTGATTCTTGTGGGAATTGGTATTTGTCCTTAAGGGATGCCCAGATTGTCATTGTAGTGTTGTTATGGTGCTCAAGGATGTAGATTTACTGTAGAGGATCATTGGCCACACTGATTTTCAATTGATCTGATTTTCAATTGATCTGATGTCATCCGATTTTCAATTGATCTTCAACAAACTACATTTAAAGTGCTCTCCCTAGGGGTGTGCTTACCTTACCGTGCAACAATGATGATGTTTGTGCAAGTCTAAGTGGGAGACAAATGGAGTGAGCTCTAAGTTGGCGTGGGGCATTGTCCTACACTTGATGACCTAGTTAGTGCATGGTTTTAGTGTGCAATGCAAGGCTCAGGGAGACAAGTCATCTGAGTGAGCCTAGAGTGTCCTACCCTTGATGTGCCTTGAGGTGCTATTATGAGGAAAGGACTATGGGATTAGAGGCAAAGCCCCTCAACCTGATTTGGAGCTTTGATCTCTTTTATTTTCTTTTATTCTCACTTTTTTAAAAAATCTTATTCCTCTAGAAGTGGTCACAAGGTACATCTAAGACATCCCTTGCTAAGCATGTACTCTTTTACAACATCTTGTAGCTAGATGGAGGACTCTAGGTAGAAGGGGTGGGTACAAAGAGGAAACCGAATGTCCATCATGTCTTCCAACAGTGCGATGCAATAGGATGCAAAGAGTGCGGTGTGTAAGTATAGGTGAATTATGGCTACTCTTTCTATGCATGTATTGATGTCCAAAAATAGTGAGGGCTATCCATCTTCGTAGAGAATTGGGGTTTAATTCAATAGCTTGACCAAAAGGCAGTATGAAATACTATATCATACAATAGAATATTATTTCATAATAAAGAATATTCTTTTGTACAAAAGAATAACCATTATCAATCCTTGTTCTCTATATAGATCTTAAGCCTTATAGCCCTACTTTTGTTTGGAATTGTAGAAAAATGATGTAGATTGACTCGTGGAGAAGGACAAAAAGATAATTTTATTTTAGGTCTTTTAGGGTTTCTTTTTCTATATTGGACATTGAAAGAGGTAACATGGTTTTTTTTAAATCACATGTAAATACCTAAAATGGTTTGAAGCTAAGGTAGCAGAAGTAGGTGCTCTATACTATTCAATTAGCAATGCATAATCAAGTAAGTTAAAGAGGAAGGAGAGCAAAACCAAATGCCTTGAGTGAAGACATTTTTTGCATTTGAATGAAAACTTTTTACCTCAAGCTAGAATAGAATGAATAGGCCTCAAGGGCCACAATAAAGCTATACATACAAATGTAGAAAGGTTGTGCTTCCTAAATAAAAATTTGATATAAAAATAGTTTTTCAATTTCACTAAAACTTTTGTGATATATAATTAACTCATTCTACTTAATTAATATTATATATAATTTAAATATACTTACTTTCCAATAATTTATCTTTTTTATTATAAATTCCCTTAAGGGATCATTATGAAAATTTATATACTTGAAAATATTTAATTATTTATTATTTTATTTACATTTTTCTTAATTGCCCCTCGACTTTAAAGACTAGTAGCCAAATATTAAAGGCACAAGTAATCCTCAATCTTTATAGGGAAATATTCTTGCATACTAAAGAATCTTTATCTCGTAGAAAACGATGTTATTTCATACAAGAGGACAAAGATTATTTTAATGCAATATGGTAAGCCATGTATTTGATGATGTGTCCTAACAAGCTACATTGTATATTTGCAAGTCATATAATAGTCTCATATTTTTTGCATTATACAAATCCAGTAATCGTATAAATGAAACTTAGAATGGGATGCATATCTTATGGTTTGAAAACTCCCAATGTAGCTACACAAGTAGTTATCGCTATAGATATATTAGCTACGATTCCAAATACGATAGATGGACTTAGGAAGCACATATATCGAGATTGTTGTACTAGCCATAATGTTATGCCTACAACAAAGTGAATTACATACATGGACCTAATGTAAAGACTCATGGAATTTAATCCGATGCCCCAATTTGGCACGATCCTAGATTGAAGTGGGTTTCTTACATTGTGGACTATAGTTTTGTGTTTGTACTATGCATTACTATCTAATCCTAGGCCTATTGCGAATGAAACGCATCAAAAGCCTTAACCCCACTATTAAGATGGAGTATATGATGTGATATATGAAATGTTGTGCATGATTGTGTGACTTATGATGTGCCACAAAGAGGTTTTCATGTGCAACACATTCTTTGACTCACTTCTAACTCATTTGAGAGTAGAGTGTGGTAACAAGTGTAAGTGAAATGAAGTAATACATACATAAGAACTTACTATTAGTTGAATATGTGAAAGCTATGTCAATTGACTCAAACCTTAGAGTTGGACACTTTAAGTCACGATTTGAGTTGTATGATGCATTTATATAACATTTTGGCATCATGTGCACGTCATAAGCATTTTATTGGTTTAGCCTAATGTAATTCTGTTAAATGTGACAATGATTTCATATTTTTTAAACATATTGGCATTTGGCTAGCTAGAGGGAATGTGTTCCAGATAGTGAGTTGCATTAGAATAGAAACATGAGCACTCCTCTATTTTTGTCACCTGCTATAAATGAAATTGCATGTGCACTGTTATCTTTCCCAATACAATTGCTCTCATAGGGTGAACTAATTCCAAGAATACCAACTCTTTGAGTGTCCTAATCTTTTGAATCCTTATAGATTTTTGGAGACCAAGATTAATTTTCTTACCTTTGTAACAAAATAACTTTATGAGATACCGTTGAACTTTTGTACTTGTCTTAAGTATCTTACCTTCTTTATTCTAATGGGTGCAATATGGTCTTATAGGACAGTGCACATGCTTATGCCTAATTTGTGGTATTTAAGTTAAGGTAATCCTTAGACATAGAATTCCAAGAAACTATGATTACGATTCTTGAGAATATCTTGAGCTCACAATATAACTAAATCCAATAGGGATGGTCTCAAGGAATGCACTGGAGAATATCTCACAACTTCTCCACAATTAATGGGTCACATTGGAAACCTCCAAGTGGATTTAAAGAGAATCAAAGGAGTGGAAGAATTGAAGCTAGTCTATTGCTTTTCGTTCAAAGGACAGAGGGATAATGATGTTGTAACCATTGATGAGTAGATAATGCAAGATAGTCTTGGACACTTTAATGCTCAACTTGAGTCATGTGATGCATTTAAATAGCATTTTGGCATCATTTGTAGGTGATAAGCATTGTACTACTTGTTGCAAATAGTGATTACATTAGAATAGAAACAAGAGCACTCCTCTATTACTACAACCTCCTACTACAAATGCAACTCCATGTGCCATATGACAAATAAGAGGAGTAGATTTTGATGGATATACACATGATACATGTACACGAAAGTGGGATGATTATGAGTTTGACACACTTGTTTGTAGGTGTGATGTTTGTCCAAGTGATGACCCAATTGTGAGTTTAAGGGCACACTTGTTTCTAGGTGTAGTGTATGTCTTGAGTGATGAACCAATTGTGTGACTCATTGTCTATGCTTCCAAAGTGTTCTATATTTCTAATTAACTTTACAAGATTGGGTGCAAGTTTTGGACATCTTAGATTTGAAACATTATTTTATGACACCCACATGCAAATAAGAGAGAGACCCTCATAAAAATTATATATCCTAGCTCACTTTTCGTTATTTTGTTAATCTTAGGTGTGGATTTTTTTTTTTGTGGTTTAGGGTTGTGAATACAAGAAGAGTATTGTTGTATAGCAATGTTGGATGATTATTTTTTCCTTCTTCATACAATTCTCTTATCAATATTGGTCAATTAGTTCCTCCTCCTCTTATCCCTACAATTACATTGACATGTTTTTCCCTTTTAAGATCATGTGAGTCAGATGCACAACCCTTAAGATTGCTACCTTGAACCTATCTCTATAGGCATATGGATTGTTTTGTATTTCTTTTTAGGTCACTGAGGATTTGATAGATTTACATTTTTACTTATTTCTTATATTATTGTGTAGTACAAAATTCATAAATACTTTTCAGACATTGTATCACAACTACTCTCATTTGGCTCACAATCATCAACGACACCTATCCATTAAGGAAGCTTGTTATTTGCAAGCTATGTTGCTATCCTTTCTAATTTTGGGGTTAATGAAGAAATGTAGATGCTAAAGAGATTGTGTAACCCCATGCACTTGGAGCTTATAGTTGACTAGGTATCTAGGCAAGCTAATGGAGTGGCCACCTTATTCTATCATACTTAACTTCTCAATTATTCTTATGGATTTTACTAATGTCATAATTGTGTAATTGTCATTATTAGACTCTATAACAAATATAACCAAATTGTGAACTAAACAATAAAGACGCTTTGTCCCTATTAGTGGTAATTTTTCTATTTCTCTCTTTTTTTTTGCAAGGGATGATTTAAGATGTCCAAATTGTGAACTGACTAATAAACACACTTTGTCTCATGATAATGATATTGAAGCTAGTTTCCTCTTTGCTTTTGGTGCAAGGGGGATTTGAGGTGTTGCTAAATCATTATGGCTTCTAGCATATCCACAAGAATGGCGGTATAGGAAAGAATACTAAGTTAAAAAATGGAAAGATTGCTAGAATAATATACAAAGTTTAACAACAATTTGTTCTTATGAAAACTCACCCAAATTCAAGGGTTTATGAGAAGAAGTGAAATTGGCACAGGAATAGTTTCTACATGATGTACCTAATGGGGTGGTGGATGATTAGTTAGATGATGTATTGCTCAAAAGGTTGGTTGAAGATGATATTAAACCCAAGTGGACTTCATGATTAAAACATCACAACATGAGAATAAAGGGGATATAAAGAAAAAGAAGAATTCTAGCACAAACAATCAAAGAAGAATGAAATTGTTTTTATCATATTGGTCACAAAAAAGGAAATAATTCGTCCAATGAAAAACTCTTCAAAGGAAAAATCTTTTTCAAAACTAGCTCTTCATTTAACTGTAGTTCTTCCTCTCATTCCTTTAATTTTAAGGTTTCTTCTTTTGATGGAGATTACAAAAGAAGAGGAAAAATATACAATCGAAATAGTTTGAGGTGGGAAGTAATAAAGATATTAGTATGTTCAAAAGATTTGATGGCCAAGATAAAGCAGAGATTGAGAAGGCTTTAGAATTTTCATGCCAATCAAAATTGCCATTTCAAGATGAGCGATTGTATGAAAATGCCAAGTTGAATCAACGTTCAAATGTATCTTGAGGATTCAACCATTGATTCATAGTTTGGAATGACAAATATGGGCAAGGATGCAAAAACATGGAAGACTTTTAAGAAGAAAATTTTGGCATACATTCTTGCCTTTGAAGTTTGAGTAGAGAGTCACCAAATAATTGCATTACTTGTAACATCATACTGACTTTGTAAAGGTTTGCATTTAGGGTTTTAGCAAGAAATCTCTTCACTAGATTACTTTCAAAGAGATATATGAAAGTGGGTATCTTGATAAGTTCATTCTAGCATTAGATATGCTAGATTGAGATGTAATGGATTTGTCCTATATTTTAGAAAATTTATGAACTAAAGGGACTCCAACAAAGATGGATTTTTTTAAATTGAAAGGATAAGTAAAGAAAACTAAGATTGGGTACAACTTATGCATGAGGGTAGCTTTTAATCATAGAAGTTGGGGGTGGCAATATTGAGAAGAAGTCCTAGGAAGTAAAAATTAGTCAATCGAAAAAGAGGTTAGATGAAATATTCTCTCCTTAAACTAGTCAAAAAATATATATGTACTAGATCGCTACACCTTATCTCCATACTAAAGTGTCTTATTTAGATACTTAAATGCATTGGCCACACAATTCATAGGACAACAATTCGATTTTAAATCCTCATGAGTGAGGGCTCTCTTTATAACTATCCTAGCTCCATTATGCTTCCCTTTTTTGTGTCTTGATGCCAAAACATTATGCATCATTTGTAAACTTGTCAAGTGATAATACCTAGCTACAAAGTAGAAAGGTCTTAGAGCTTTGAACTGAGACACTACACAATCTGACTATACCCAATGAGGCTCTAAAGAATTACCTTTCTATTTCATCCACTTGTCATGGAGAAGAAAACAATGCTATATAAAGAGAGTATCATGAAACTTATGGTTAAATATTTAAAAATAGAGTGTATTTTACATAGTACCTCCTGTGTTTTTTATATAAGTTATGTGGATGAGTATTGTAACTTCCTTAGACTACCAATGCATGGATTGCACCTTGTTTTGCATATTACATGAGTAATTCTATGCAAACTCAATAACCAAAACAAATACTAGATGGGAACACCATTAAGAACTCTTTAAATTGTTGTACCTACCATTGAAAAATGTAGTTGTGCATGATGAGGCTCTTGAGATGAGAGCAGAACATGTCAATAAAAGCAGAGTTTCTCATTCATTGCACTACCAAGTCCTTTATTTTCTTCTCAACCCTAGATACATCCACTTACCTTGTTGAGACATCTTTGAATATCTTTACAATCACACCTTCTCATCAAGACACATTGTAAACTTGTGAATGTCACATCTATCACAATCCCCAAACAAGGATTTTTCTGCATGGTATTGTGAATCATGAGGCTTTGGACACATGAATGATTCCCACATATTAGTGATGCTACAATATACTGATTGATTTTCCATACACTGACCTAGATCATCATTTGTGCAAAATAGACAAAACATGTGTAAGCATGATCCTTACCATGATTTCCAAACTTGTTTTGTCACATCAAATTAAATGTCTCCTTAAAATACATCATTTGGACCATAGCAGCATCATGTATCCTAACTTAGAACTCTACAATAGTACCAATTTGAGACTTTATAGAAAAACTTTGGTACTATTCTATAACATAGTACTAGACTTATTTTGGCAACCCCTTTTGGTTTTCTCCAGACCCAATTTGGTACTATATAGAACCAATTTGGTACTGTTCTAGGAAAATTAAGATAGTACTAGACCTATTCGATACCTCTTTTAGTGTTACACAAACCCATTTTGGTACTATACATAACCAATTTGGTACTTCACAAAAGAAGTTTGATGTTGTGCTATGAAATATAAGGAAGTACTTGAGCCATTTGGTGCTATACATAACCACTTTGGTACTTCGCAAGAGAATTTTGATGTTGTGCTATGATATGTAACAAAGTACTTGAGCCATTTGGTGCTATACAAAACCAATTTGGAACTCTACAGAAGTACTTGAGCATTTGGTACTATAACAAAGTACTTGAGTCATTTGGTACTATAGAAAACCAATTTCGAACTTTATTAGGGTACTTGAGTAGTTGGTACTATAACAAAGTACTTCAACCAATTAGTACTACACAATACCAATTTGGAACTTTACAAAAGCATGTGGTACTATTACAAAAATATATAACACAGTACTAGAGCCATTTGGTACCCCATCCAATCATGTGCAGTAGCAAGTTGAAACTTTATAATAACCCTTTTGTATGGAAACTTACTAGAGAGAGTACTAGATCCTTTTGGAATTATATAGTAGCACTTTGGTACTTTACAAAAGAATTTGGTACTATGCTAGAAAATGTGGCAAATTATTGTAATGTTCTATTTGGATACTTATAGAAGCATTTGGTAGTTTATAATATCCTTTTGGTATTGTACTAGGGAATAGGCAGCTAGTTCCACTCAAATGTTGGTGGTGTCAAATCTACCAAAAACTTTACATGATGCTTATTGAGGACTACCTCAATGTTATTTTGACTTGAGAGGGTGGACATTTTTTTGCTTATGAGAGTAGGAGATGAGAGGTGCAGAACATTGTTATGTAGTATGGGAAACTCTAGCTATGATACATGGACTAACTGTGTGAAAACATTCTCAAATTAAATTTAGATGTAAAATTGATCATCAAAGCTTGCATTACTTTTTTGTATGGAGTGAGGCATTAGAGAGGCATATGAGCTGGGAGAACTTCATGTCTATGTAGATCTTCATATTAACAAAATATTAATGCTCTAGGCCACAAGTTGGGTCTACTCAGAATCTTACATTCAAATTTATGGACATTTCCTATGAAATATGAATTAATTTGGATTTTCACAATGTGCATATGAAGTTGCAGTGTGACGATAATATTTCTAGGCAAGAAGCATATGTTTACTGCAATAATTATTTATGTATTGTAGAAGTTATTAGTATAAAACACTATTGAAAATGTACATGCTCTACATTATGCTATTCATCATAACATATAGGATACTTATGAGTCAACCTACTTTAAGAAATGATGTTGAATCCTTTGCCAAAGAATGTTTACCTTGTTAGATAGCAAATTACAAGGCAAGAGATCTTTTGTGATTGGCCTAGATCTTAGTGGGGAAATTGCAACATTTGGATACAGTGGATAGATTTAGCAAAATGCCACATTCCATCCTACAAAAATAAACACATTAAGGTTCTCATGGTACTGTGCTTGTGTTCTCAATCTTTCCCACCATTGGTGCTGAAGGCAATTATAAGCAATCATGAACTTATGACAATTAGAAGTTTCTAAAGAGCTTTAATGGGGACAATGTGGGTATACGACAAATGTTTTCTTCCCCTTATCATCTTCAAATTGATGGGTAGAGTAAGATTATTAGTTCTTTCCATTACCTGCTAAAATGGTATGTCAGAGATAAGAAATTATATTGATAGAAGGATTTGCCTTTGGTTGAATGTTCCTAGGAAAACATTGTACATTAATCTACCAAGAAATGACTTTATGATCTAATTAAAGGATTGTTTGTGAATACTCCAAATACACAAGGGTGTGTATGGATTATGCTTTGTTGTCCGTGTCATACAACAATTAAAATGCCCCAACCCCATATGAATCACCAATCTTCAACATATCTATCTAGTGACTCAAAGTACAATTGAAGTACAATGCAATCATGTAAATCATAATCTATGAAATGTGATGCATTAAGAGGGTTTTTTATAATGAAACAATATATGCTTTAGTCTAGAAATTTTCATGTACTATGCTATGACATCTAATGTGTCATCTAATGCATACATGAAGAGATCTATATAAGACACATGATGATGAATTGGTTCTATATCATGTGAAGAGCCAAGGTTGGTAGTCTTTATTAGTCAAATAAAACAATGTGATGCAACCAAATTAGGCGATAGCTTACTCATAACTAAAGAACTAATGGCATTGCGTGTTGCTAGCTTCCTATTGTGTGAGCCATGATAGGATATGTGGTTATTTGACTCTAACCATGTGAAAAAGTAAGAAAGATGACTATAAGCTTGGCTAAACATAGTCCATGTGGATCATCATCAGGCTTGCATTCATTTGCCTTTTTTATCTTTCCCTTTTTTTTGTGTGGGGGGATTATAAGTGTCCTTACACATGCTTAATCTTGTTTGAGATCTATTTTTATGCCTCAAGCCTTAGAATTAGCCAATCTAAGGGACAACTTGAGTTGTTGAATGCATTCAATGACAAGTTTCTACGAAGTTCTATTAGATATGCTCAATGCCCCACCCTCTTGTAAGGTGTGCCACCAATGATCCATGGTGCTCTAAGTTGTAAGGCCTCCATTATGAGGAGAAGCCATCTATGAGCCTAGATCAAGCCTAGACATTGGTTGGGCCTTGACTTATTCGTCAGATCAGCTCTATGATGTGATTGGATGGTAGAAAGGTGACCTTCGTGGATCTAGCCTTTGGGTTAGGTAGAGTAGTCCCCATATTATTAGTCAAATAATAATATTCCCTAGCCAATTAGGGAAGGTCCATAATATGGTCAGATAGGCTAACCAAACTACCTTCTTGAGCTATAAAAGGAGACCCTCCACCCACCAAATCCATCATCAATCTATATTTCGCCCTATTAGAGTTCTTCCAACTAGTTATAGCTCTTCACCTATCATCTATCTGGATCGCCATCTAAGCTTCATAATGGAAGCACATGGGCGGACAAATTCATCTTTGTATCAGTTCGTTTGAAATGAAAGCGGTTTCTATTATTCTCATATTTGTTGTGCATTCTTTACTCCTTGCCTAGATTCTATCCGCTGCACTGTGTAATTTTTACAAGTACAATTGGTAAGGTCAATTTGTAGGTACGTAGAATTTCATTAGTCCTTATAATGGATATTATACATGCCCTTAAGAACAACTTGACTAGCTAGAGGTAACATTTTATAAAGAGTGAGTTATTAGGATCGAACTATGGGTACTCCTCTATTATTAGAAACTCTTAATGCGATAAGTACATGTGCCACATGGCAAGTAAAGAGAGACAATGGAGATCTCAATGAATACGCATACCTATGTACATACACATAGATGATGATGAACTAAAGGGACATGCTTACATGCATGTCTTGAATGTGAAAATTTAATTAGCTCTTATAGTGTTTAATATTAAGCTCTAAATTTCATATCGATTTCACAAAAATCACTTAAAATAAAAGAGAGTGATCAATGCAAATTTAGAAAATGTAGTTAAAATTTTTATCATAAGAATCAAACATTTAGAAATTGTTCTTATAGTTGAAAGGTTGTGAAGAGAAGAAGAGGTTTAGGGTCTACCAATGTCCAACGATTTTTCCTTCTTGAACTCCGATACTCTCTAATTCTTGTCTACTAATGTGTTAAACTAATTTCCTTCTTTTCATTGCATCGAAATAGTGTGCAACTCTTAGGATTGTTGCACAAATCTCAATTTTAAAGACTATGAATCACTATCTACACTCTCTGCTTGTATATCTTAGTACTACACAACATGTGGGAACTTTTGGGGTATTCGCCATCATAAGAGATCTTATTATTGTAGCATATTTCATCGCCATTTATTAATTCGGGGCTGAGGATTGTAGTAAAATACTTGCAAATACTAAAGGAGTTGTGTGATGCAATGCTTGACGCCAATTTGATCATGTAGTCTTATTTTGATAAATATAACTAGCAAAAGAGTCATGCACTTGTCAGTTGTTGCGAGTGGTCTTGTTTCTACATAGGTATTTTAGGCCATTATATCTCTATATTAGCTCAATTTTTTATGACTATAATTAACATGTGTGATTTTTTTGAAAGCAATAATAAACATTCTTTGTAAGAGAGTGAAATTGAACATCAAATTAGGGTTCAAAAGTTCATTTTAGGGGAGGAGAAGAAGAAGAAAAAGAAGAAGAACCTTGAGGTTAGAGAAAGGAGAGGGGATACATAAAGATGTGTATACATACACATACATACATGCATACTTGCATACTTATGTATGTATGTACATACATTCACACATACATAGATACATTGTCGGGGAAGTTATTGTATGTATATCCTCTACATCACGTGCATTCAAGGCCTATTTATAAATATCTTTATCTATGATTTTTTTTTGAATAAAAAATAACCCTTTTCTATTCAATATGTACATAACCCCTTTATATTACACCCTTCTATATGTAAAAAAATGGTATTTTAAAAATACCTTATTTTGAACCCATGTGATGCACACATATATTCATGAGTAACTTACCTGAGGATACATACAAGACCCATAAATAGATACACACACACACACACCCCTACAAACATGTGCACACATGCATATGCACAAAGAAGGAATAAGAGAATCAAAGGAAATGCAATGAGATAAGGTATGTTAGAGAAGAAAAAAGAGTGGACAGTTAGTTGAGAAAGCCACTCCATGACCATCAACTTGAGCTACAAGCTCTTCATTAATGTGATAAGAATGTGCTAGTAAGTGCACAAAGCTTTTGGATGTTAAAGTTGTGATTGGAACTCTTGTTGAAGAGTTTAGTTTGTTGCCATGCAATTGTAGCATGTTCCTAAGGTGGAACTTGAAGGTGGTTAATGATGGGACCACATTAAGAGTATGTGATAGCTATGTTACAAGTGTGAAATTCAATATAATGGAAGGGTTGTAAACCAGGAATATTCCCTAAACCTAAACTAATTGAGCCTTCTAACATGTCTAACTAAGATTTGTAGGATGTGTCCCAATTTTGAATTTTGAAGGTCTTGTCTAACAATTAAAAAGGAAACAATAATTGAGAGATTAAAGTAACAATTGTTCATGGCATGTTGGGAAGTGTAATCATTGGCAATAGAGCAAATGTGGAGTAATGTTTTAATAAGAAGCTTATATATATATATCATTAGTAAGAAGTTTACATATTGTTTAGTGAACTTATCTTGAAGCCTAGGACTCTATCTATCATTTAAATGTGTAAATTTGAGGTCATTCATGGGGAAAGAAGGCATCCAACAACATGATAAGACACCATCCTCTTGTTGATGCTAAAAAGAGCTTTGGAAAAGCATAATCCAAACTTTTTAGATATGTCCAACTTTTTGAGTTGTTGGGATAGGTGTACTAGCTTAAACATGTTATACTCAAGCACCATATGTATCTCTCCAAGTGGAAGGTGTGACACTTTTTCAGGAATCATTCGTCCAATTAAACTAGAAGGTGTTTGGCCTTTGGTAAAGTATTATTCAACATGCTTTCTTTATGTGTTAGTTTTCATGCAACTTTTCAAAGTCATGCTCATACATGCCTCGAATTTGAATTATTTGCTAGGCATAACATGGCCTTGAGCTTGAGTGTAATCAGCATGCCTGTGGCAAAATGAAAATGGTATAACAATACGAAGCATAAGATGGGGGGGAAAAGTCACAACAATATGCACAATTGTAGTCTTCACTAGGAGCATTGATTACAATGTACAATAGGGACCTACATTGTCGATTTACATGGGTCCTTTTTTGTAAGCTCTTTGACATATATCAGCGATTATTAAACACCTTATCAACCCTAGCTTTGGACCATTCAACATGTAGGACCATAGGTCAGAGGTTCTAGAGTATTAAGATGATGCCATAACTAGCTCTGATTAGACTTGCAAGAGTGTTGAAAGTAAAGTGAACATGGTGCAACATGTTCAATTGCCTCCCCATCGTCTACAAATGTGACAACCTTTACTTGCTTGACTCTTGGAAGTCTAGTCAAGTACTTGGGTATAACACCATCCTTAGGAGTTGTTTGCCATGGACAATGCTTTAGAAGAAGCTACAGCCTGCCATGACCCTTGGGAAGAAGGCATAGAATCTTCTAGAGTATGTGATGAGCCTCTTGGGAAAAGGTATACTATGTTCTGGAGTATTTTGCCTTGAGGATGTAAGCTAAGCATTTTGTAATACCACCAAACTCTTTCAATGCTAGTAAAACCTTTTGGATTTGTGGTGTGAAGGAATTCACATGCTCTTAATTGAATGCAACCATGATTTGTGAATCTGAGCCGTTATATACATATGAGAGAGAGAGAGAGAGAGAGAGAGAGAGAGAGAGTGTGTGTGTGTGTGTGTGTGTGTGTGTGAAGGGCGTTAAGTAAATTAAAGAAGTGCAAGTTGTTTCACGCGGGCACCTCCCTTAAAAAGGGATGATTGATGCCCTCTCTTTTCACCGCTTATGTTCCATGCAAGATTTGTATGATAGCATTGAAAGTGAACGAGAGGACTCTCTGTCACATGGGCTTTTTCTTTGAACTCAGCCTCCAAGCTTTTTGTTCTTTTGGGTGGTGATGGGAATTTGCAGAATTTCACACTCTCGTGAAGGAATCACTTCACGCCTTACTACTAATGGCCAATTTATGGTTGCTGTCCAGCCTCTCCGATTGAATCCCTGGCGGATGATTCTGCTTCGCTCAATCCAAAATCAAACACCGATTGGATTAATGGGCTTGGCTAACCCAATCGGTAAATTTGTGAATGTACTTCTGATAGGGATCCAAATCGTGCCTTTCATAGAAGGAATCCAAAACAGTATCTTCGCCCATTTCCACTAGAAAAAGAGGTTTGTCTCCGGCTACAAGACCCCCTCTGTCATCTCTCTCTTTGTATTTTCCTGTTTTCTTGATTCTTGATCCTCCCCCCTTCTTGGCCTTTGATCTTGGATGAGTTCAAAATGCTACAAGCACCCGCACCAGCTGGTTGTAGGCATCTGTGCCTCTTGTTTAAGGGAGCAACTGGCAATTTTTGCAAACTTGGAACGAGAAGAAGACCAAGGTGACAGAGAAGGAAATCATGGCGATCATGCTGATGCCACTCACCATGGGGATCAACAAGCCAGCTGCATGGAGTCCCTTTCCCTCCATGTATCTGCTTGTGAGGATATCTCAAATGGGATTGATGCAGATTGTGATACCATCCATGTATCTGCTCGTGAGGATATCTCAAAGAGGATCGATGCAGATTGTAATGTGCCGTGTTTGCATAGCCTTGATTCAACCAGAGGAACAGATGGAGATGATGGCTCTCGCGCTTGTCCTATCGAATCGACACAAGAAGTTGACAGCTGTGTACATCAACCCAGTTCAGCAGCTCATGTCCTCAACCTGATAAAAGAAGAAGAAGGAAGATGTACTTCTCCACATTGCTCCAATTTGACAAGAGAGCAACAAATGCCTGTTGCTCTAGCTTCTCTTGATTTCGATACACCAATCAAGGAGCATAATGGTGATAGTTCTTCTTCCAATGTGAAAATCCATGTATGTTCTTCCAGTAGGCTCAATCTGACATCAAATTATGTAACATGCACTGGGTCTTCTCAGCCTCCATTGAATCTCATAGAAGAAGAGGAGAGCTCAGTTGGGTCTGCTCCCCATGAGATTTATTTGATGGAGGGAAGGTATCAAGTTGTCAATTGCAGCCACAGCTCTGTTGCATCTCAAAACCTCACAGCTGGTTGCAATCCCACAACCCAGCAAAGTGTTAATGAGCTTGACTTTCGCAGAAGCCACCTGGAATGCCCTTTCATGGTACGGCGAAGCTTGTCCTTCCATGAAGATGCAAAAATGAGGCTTGATGCAGGCAAAAACACCTGGTCAGGAGACAACAGGAAGAAGAAGAAGAAGACACTCTCCTATCTGTTCAATCTTGACAAAGCGGAGTCTGGAGCTCAGTGCCTCCAGGACAACACTAATCAGGATTTTGTGGTCCAGAGTCCCCTCTCTGTTTCATCGACTGCCACCACCTTAACTTCCACATTTACAGGAAAAAAATGGGGTTCCTCTTCAAAGAGGAGCAAGAAGAACAGCTTGTTTGATACAGGTCATAACACTACACCCCTCTCATGGTTTGCATCATTGTTTCGCAGGCATACTAAAGAAGGCAGGCCCAGATGCCTTAGGCAGAAATCTGTCAGCCTGGACTGCCATGCATTGGAAGATGGTAAGCTCTCATGGGAAGCTCCAAGGGCATCTGCATGGGAGCAGCTGAGTTTTTCATCGGCATGGGAGGGCCCAAGATCATCTTGGCAAGGTGTTACAGCAGCATCAGATGCAGACTCGGTTCGAAGTTGTTTTCATTACTTTCAAGACAGCCTATCTGAGGCGAGGCAGGATGTGGATCTAGAGCTTGATCTAGAATTGGAAGGCTACGACTTTGCCATAAATGCAGGGAATTGTGAGCACAGCAAGAGGAGAAATGCAAAAAGATATATTGCACCGCAAGCCCTGTCCGGGATGCAAACATCAGATGAAAAGATGTTTGTTATGGCAAAGGCATTGCAATTGCAGAGAGATGTTTCTACGCAGACTACACCACCAAGGGCATTTCAAAGTGATATAGATGGAGATGTGATGAAACAACAAGAAAGACCTCCAAAATGCGAAGATAATCTTCATCAAGTTCCTTTCTGGAGCAAGGCATGGATTAGAACCTTGACCAATTCTATCAAGCAGAAGAAAATTACTACATCAGCAGAGTACCAAGGCATTGCTATGGATGATATAAATGAACAAGCAAGCACCATTTCAGCAGATTCTTCTGCAAGAGAGGATAGCAGCAATTTTAGCCAGAACAATAGGAGTGGTGCTCCTTGCGGCCAGAGCCAACATTCTGGGCGTAACATTAACAGCGGATACAGAGCATGGGATGCCTATTACAGTTCTGGAACTCAGAAGGGCTTTAGTAATGTTAAGGGTTCTCAGCCCCTTAAAGGATTTGCTAGCAGAAGGAAGAATGGTGGCAGCAACAGGAATCGCAGCTCAAGCCTGTCGCCACTCAGCTCTGATAATGGGCTGCTTAGATTCTATTTGACGCCTGTGCGGAGTATGAGTGGTACTAGGTGCAGGATGAAACCAAAGAATCCTGGATAACCTCAGCATCATAATCATTATTGGCACTGGAGTCATAGCATTCTTTAGACTCAAGTTCTCTCTCCAAGAGAGAGAGAGAGAAGACGCAGCTGGTATCTGTACATCTGTATATGGATAGAGACTTTAAAGGTCGATTAAGCCTTGTAGCTATCAACTCAGCAAGGGATGGCTGGATGCTAGAAATCGAACTGTCAGCCTAACTTGAATCTTTTGCTGATGGTAGTGAAGCGCTTGTAGCTGCTGTGTTTTGCATCTGGCCTCAGCTTCAATTCATTTGTGTTGAGCAGAAGCAAACCCCTCATACATACTCTTCATATTAGGCAAGGTATATGCCCACTCCCTTTTGACAAAATCAGGCTGTGGATGCATGGAGATCTCCCTTGCTGCTAATAACCGAAGACTATTGAAATCTTGGCAAATGAGTTTGCATTTCTAATGCAAATTTAACCAGGGAGACAGTGACTGCCATTATCCTCCATACTCTCAATTATCCTTAATTCTACATACGTGAGTCTTAATTTCACACGCAAATAGATTATTATTATTATTTCATATGCAGATTTGGAACTTATAAATTGTAAATTCTTCCATTTACAGGTCTATCTCCAATCTTTTTAGTGTAAAAAGGTATTGATAGTCTGTGTACTGTCTTGTGTGATATGCTTTTCCATCAAGTTTGCTATCCTGATCTTGAGACAACCGCTAGTTAATCTCAATTGAAAAGGTCAGAAACCAGGTTTTTTGTTCAATTTAGTAAACCAGAGTCTTTTCTGAGATTGTCAAAACCTATCACAGAGTTTAAGAACACCATATTCCCAAATGCGAGTCGCGGGGGACTTGCCTACCGAACTCTTGAAATCAAATAACTTGCTTGTTAGAAGTCATTCACATTGGAACACTTTTATCTTGCACAGTATTCAAAGCTACGTAGGAAGACTCCCTTTTCATGTTCTTATGAAATCAATCTATTCACTTGGAAACCTCAGTACTATCCAGGAGGAAACTTGAGAACACATAGAACCTTCCTTGCTTTTTTATGTGCTTTAATGGTCGAAACACATTTTAAAAAACTAATTTTGGTTTTTATTGTAGGTTTAGGTTCCTTGTACTCTCCAATTCACAAGACAATTGAAGAGCTGCAGTAGTAAAGTCAAATCTTAAACGAACAAACAATGTAGCTGCATGAACCTTGTTCTGCAATGTTTTCCAAGATAAATCTTGCAGATGTGAAATAGCAGAAGTTTTGGAGTTGCAGATGACTACTACAGAAATTTCAATAGCATATTCAAAATCCGAAATTTTGCCTTTACTAACCAATATTACAAGAAGTTCTAAGGATGAAATAAGGCTGAGAGTGTGTCTGCTGCTTTCCCTGCATATGTGAAAACTATATTACTTCATAAACTTTGTAGCCTGAAACTCTTCAAAGCCCTGCATAGCCTGCCAAAAGAGGCCAGCACCTCTGATCAACTGTATATCGCTTACTCCATCTAAATAAGAATGAACCATTCTATCGGGCTACCACAGGGATAGTAAAGCCTCTACTAACTGTGCAAGCAGCCATGTTTTGCTAGAGCGGCTTGGTAGTTGACTACCTATCCTCCTAAAACCTGTGAAAGTGACCCAGCTTCTTACAATTTCTCTAGTAGCTGTTTTATGCATCACTTCTTCAGGTTTGTTCTCTCAGCATTTTAGTCCAAGGTACCTAAAGTTTTCCAGATCACAGTTGTGGCATATCCTTATGTTTAACCATCCATCATGTCATCCTCATACTGTCCAGAATGATTGTTTTGTCAGCCCTCCTTGTTCCTCTCTTTCCAGCATACCTCTCTTTTCCGCCTTGCTTGTGTTGTGCAGGTTTCCCTTATCTTTCTTATGGCGTCTCTGTCAAGTGTCTAGCATGCCATGCAATCTCATTTACATTCTCGTAAATCCGTCAAGCAACTAAACAAAACTTTTATTTCTTGTTTCTTTAGGACAAATTAACTTTGTTTACCTCACAGGATTAAGTAGATATTAAACTCCATATAATATCCATAACTCAGATCTATTTTGCTTCATAAAACCCTAATTCCCCTCCTGCATACCCGAGTCATCATACTAGCACTGTTAGACTGATTAATGTCTGCTCCAGAGCCGAGCTCACCACACTACATAAACATTACGTCTTTCCACTGCCCTATATGCTAGCTTCATTTGTACTGAGAGTATGGATCAAAGGGAAGTGATGACCCAGTTGCCACATCTCTGTAATAACCAAAAGGAGGATTAGTATAAAGGCTGCTATAGCCCGAGGAAGGCATGGCAAAATTGGGCTCCATTTTCAGTGGCAAGGGCTCTCCTCTCATAGACCCTTTGTGATCACCTTCAGCTTCTCTAAATTTGTGCAGATATATAGTGAGCGGGTCAATGTAATCGTCAAACCCCAGCTTGCTCATTGCCCACAACACATCTTCTGCTGTTATGGTTTTCCTCTGTTCTCTTTGGCACCTGTCATTTGCCTCACTAGTTATGAAGCTTATGAACTCTGAGACACACTCTTGGATGGTCTCTTTACCATCGTCAGCGATTTTTGCATGGCCGGGAAGCACCTTCCGCATGATGCGAATCACGTTCGCTACTGGCATTAGCCGGTCCTGCTCGCGCACATTAGCACTGACTTCCTCAGGATGCTGTATGTCGACCAATGTCGATTTCTGACACGCTTCTGCCATCACATCTGCAAAATCAACTGCACACAAGAGAGTCCAGAGGAGTGAGAGCAGTTAAAACATCTTGAGTACGTTGTTGTGATTCAAGTTTAAAAGCCCAAAACATGAAGGATCACATCGCGTCACAATTGAGAATTAAAACCAAGAAAGCACATTCATTATGCTGAATGATAATTTGTTGCAAGCTCAAACTCACCAAACAAGAAGGTTCAAGAATCAGAATCAAGATCAACCTCTAATCGATCTTAAACAGGAAGGTGCAAGAACTCAAAACCAAGGCGAGACAACCCACATCGATGGAGCAAAATTTCAAATGTGCTAATTATTCTAGATTGACGAGGTGTCTTTTCACAGCCTTGCTATACACACATGCAACGAAAAAGTTCAAAAGTGCGTTAACAAAAGGAAAAGAAAGATCCACAATGGGGACTCAATAGGGGCGAGAGAGAGAGAGAGAGAGAGAGAGAGAGAGAGAGAGAGTGTGTGTGTGTGTGTGTGTGTGTGGATGGACATGAAATGCGAGAGAAAGCAGCATTTTGAAGGATATTGAGGGATAACAATTGAAACTTGCACAGAAAGCGATGAATTACTCACTGCTGCTGCTGGCCATGAACTATATTCCGAGAGAGAGAGGCGTATGAAGATCTCCAACCAAGCAATGGCCACAGATGGGGTTCTCCAGATTAGCCTTCTTCAAAAATGAGAGAGAGAGAGATAGAGAAGGGGGGTGGAGAGACGCATGCAAATCAGGAGAGGAAAGGAAGGGAGGATATGTCGCAGCTTCTATATAATGAGTCTCAGTCGGTCGGTCGGTCCGTCAGTCAGAGAGAGAGAGAGAGGGAGAGAGAGGTGTGGATGGGGTGAGGAGTTCTACGTCTACGTGTGTGTATGGTGAGAGAGAGAGAGAGAGAGAGAGAGAGAGAGAGAGAGAGAGGGTTGAAGAGGGGGTTGTGGGTGGTGCATGTGTCTCGAGGCCAACTGCGTAATTTTCAAATTTGTGATCAAAATTCGGTTTTGTTTTATGTTACGCTAAATTCGTGTATTTCCTCACCTCACCCCTTGATTTTATTTTCCTTCGAAGTTCGACATTTTCTTGCTGATTTTATTGGCATCCCTCGTGCCTTGCAACAAGTTATCACTCTCTCCAAGCTAGCTCGCTCTCTCTCACCATAAAAGCCAGGCCACACCTAAGTCACTTGACCTACGTAGAGTCAGCACAGTGAAAGGTGTGTGGCCACATCACTTTGACTTCGGCTCGCAAGTATGCATGACTTGCCATGGTATCTCAAGTAGCACCATTTTTAGTGCTACTAGAGTTTGCCTAGGTCACTTGGCAGTCAAGTGGCCGATATTTGGAGATAGTATCGAGTAGTTTGCTAAAAACGAGCCTCGGCCTCGTTACGGCCTTCCTCCTCCTTGCACAGCTTTCAACCGACCATGTAGGTCCTCCTCACAAGTTTAACCAAGTCATCGACTTTATTATGGTCGCATCTCCAGTGGAGTCATAACCATGCCTAGTCAAGTCATCTATCTAGGCATGGTGTGCCTCTAAGAAGGGTAAGATCAGACGAGTATTTTTAAATTATAGAACTAGGCAACATTGAGAGCGGAATTTAGGTGACAGGAAGTGCTTAAAAATAGCTAAAAATCATGGATATCAAGGGAAAAATATTCAATGTCAAAGGCGGCGGCTCGATCTAGGACGATTTTAAGGGCCAAAGTGCTTTAAAGGCGCCCGAGCGACACTTGTTGATTTTTCATAATTTTTCAGACAGTCGTGCGGGTTGACACAAGCTACTGGCCAATGCGGGATGCTAAGCCGAACGCCCAGGATTTTTCAGAGCTCGATTCCGAGACCGGACGGGGGAATAGCCACAAAGTGTGCAAGATTTGAAAAGGTGGACCAAAGTTTGGCCAAATGGGCAAGTGACCTTTGGGAGCCCAAACTTAAAATGCCACATGAAAGATTAGAGAAAATCGTGGAGAGAGAAGGGAGGAGAACATCACGCCATACTGCGCCCGAAAAATGCGCCCCATGCATGATGATACCATCTCCAGCCTCAACACAACCCCTGTCAATCATCATTGCCCCTCATTCCCCTCTGAATCCTGACTCTATCGCCGCCCTTCGCCCGTCAAATGATGCCCTCTTTGAAGATCTCTGATTTCAGTCTTTCTCTCTCCTCCCTCTCTCTCTTCTAAAGGCAAGTTCATGTGGGAAGAAGAAGGAAGAAGAAAGAATGATGGAGGCTTGTCCGGCATGGATCGGATTGCTCCACGGGCTGGAAATGATGATTGGTGATTGTGCTGGACATGAAGTGCTGCTGATTTCCAAATCTACAGCCATGGACATGAAACCTGAAACACGCAAATAAGCGGTAATTTAAAATTTTCAAAGGAAATTTGAGTTTTTATGGCTTTTGATGGATGAAATGTTGTTCATGTGGGATAAGAATTGTTCATGTTACTGTTTTCTATGAGTTCTTGCTGGTCCTAATCAAAAAATCAGAAAAATATGCATTTTGTGGTTCAAAATAATATGCTAAAACACGTAAAACATGAAAAAACAAGGGAAAATGAAGGTTTTTGGCATAAAAATGGGAAAGTAAGTAGGAACATCAACTAAACTTTCATTTTTCTGCAAGAAGGAACTAAGGGCCACAGCCCAAAACCTGTTTTGAATTTTCAGTAATTAAATAATGCAGGAAAATAAGGAAAAATACAAGAAAATGGTGGGAAAACCCTTAAAAAATAGGGGAAAAATACATTTTGGGTTTCGAAAAATAAGGATAAATAAGAGCAATGTTTGTGAATGTTTGTGGGGACTGAAGCATGAGGATTTGCCTTAGTTCAACCCCACTTTCTTGTTCTAGTGTGTCTTTTTCCGGTTTTTTTCACATAAAATGATGATAAAATACCCTATAAACCTACCCAACGATGCACTATTTAAACGGGGAAGGGTAGAGGAGTTGAAATATGTCTAAATGCCGTGTGAGATGATGGGAAAGTTGTTGATTTCTATGCATAGCATTTAGGACGGATGATAATTAAAATTAAGAGCTTAGTAGCATGAGGATCACCTCGGTGCTAGGCCCATGCAACAAAGCATGAACGGTAGTTGGAAATCATTAAAAGAATGTTTTTGCACTTGTGCACAATACTGTTTGCTAAATGATTGAGCACTAGGCATCCACCAAATGCATAAAGCATGAAAAGAGTTTAGAAAGTATCAGTGATCAGCTCCTGGACATGCATTGCAATTGGTTTATTAGGACATGACCTACGATGAGAGGCAGTGAGGTACCCATGCTGTAGGCTAGTCATGGGGGTTAAGGGGAAAGACAAGTAAGGACAATGGTACATTCCTGGACACGCTTATTTAGTACCTTGAGCGACTTTTGTGCGAAATGTCTAGATGTTGAGCGACGCACTGAGGGGCCAATCCCCAAGGTGTAGGAGAGTCGCAGAGGGTTGACGGCATTCAGCCGTAGGAGGAACCCCATGTGTATGTGATTCGAGCCTTTTGGCTATGTGAAAGGGACTCCCTCTGAGGAGTAATATTGGGCTAGGATCAGTTGGACTACAACGTATTACAAACGCAATGTTTAGGAAGGCAGAGATTTTGATAGACGCTCCTGCCCGCGAGGCCGAGGGGTTGTCTTGTGCGTAGTGACGAGGCCCGACTAGTGCCTGAGCCAGTGCCGGCCCGTTTTTAGGTCCATCAAACATGACCAAATTTAATCATGATACCCTTTCTTTTTGGAGGGTCAATAATTGCCCTTAGTAGCAAAGATAGAATCAACCTTCAAATCTGAGCATTGGTGCCACTAACTAGGGTAGCTTGATAAAAAAGTGTCCATCAAGCATTCCTTGGTTCAATCTCATAGTCTAGAGGTTAATCTCCACATGCAACAAGCTAGTCCTATCACAAACACACTGGTGAATGTTAAATTTGGTCAAAGAAGCAACTCTGTTAATGAAGAACTCAGATGGATAAAGTGTTACACTCCTATGCTCTTGAAATAACACAACTCCCAAAAGCTTAGCAAAGTGGAATGATGATTTCTTGCATTGAGAAAACACTACAATAACTTAGTCTCATTTTCTACTCCATTAGAAAAGGATGCTTGTCAATTTTTTTTGAATTTGTATAATACGTGTATATTTATATTATCAAAGGTAAAATAGATACATCAAAGGTCTACCACAATTAGCAAAAATGGTAAGCTTGATAACAACATCTTTGGTTTGATCTTATTTTCCCAGACAAAGTGGCATCTTCAAAACCCATGTGATAATATTACCAAAGTGGTTTATTGGGTTAACTAAGACCTAGGCAACACCCTTCAAGACTTTTTTGTCCCTAACATCTCAGATAGGCATTAAAAATGCCCCTCTAATCACATTCCATAAGGGAGGAAGCTCAAAGGCCTTCTGCCTTTGGTCCCTAAAAGCACATGTTTCCAAGCATTGATGACATCATGGAACCCTATATGTGCAATCCATTTCTAGGTCCTTCGCCATGTGGCCCGAACACACTTGCATTCCAAAATAAATGAAAGATGGACCCTTCGTTAAGGTGGCAAAGGAGGCACACCAGAGGGATTGATGCCATTATGTAGCCTACCACGTGCTAGCAATTTTGTCACAGCTAGTTTTCACAAAAAGAAATTAACTTTCACAAAGGGGGTAGCTCTCTATGTTTTCTTAACAACCTTGGACATAGGCTCTATCAGCCAATGCAAGTTGTACTTCTTCCAATACTCATGGGTAGCAACCATCCACTTGTCATTCTTGCTTTCCACTTTAAGCTTAGCTTTGCGAAGTGGGACATCTTAATATCTCTAACATCTCCATCTAAATTCAACTACATGCCTAGGAGAGAAGGGCCAACCTTCCATTAGCAACACAAAGCAACTAGGAGCACTCCTCCTTGTTGAGACCATACCTATCCATGAGTAGCAAATGAATTCCAATGGAGGACAATCTAACGCTCCTGGGTCCCATGCATCATTCCAAATTTTAATACATTTATTCATCATGGATTTTGACTCTGTGGTGTTGATACAGATCAAAGATGGATCTTTTTTGAAAGGCAAATGATTGCACAAGACTAATTAAGGCTAGCATCCACCTTTCCCAATTGTCCACCACATTCTACTTTGATAGTATATTAACCCAGGCACTAACAATACAACTACCCACATTTGATTTGTTGATTAAAGGGAAAGTGGCTTGCAAAGCAGTCTATCCCACCATCTGAAGCAAGCACTGAAAACAAGTGCTTCCTTGATCCATGTGCGAAGAAGGAGAGCCCATGATTGAGATGGTTTGAGATGACTAAGCCATTTGTAAGCAAATGATTAAGCTCTCTCGAAGAATTTGGGAACCGAAATGGCTCCCAACTAATGTTGTGCCATGTAATTTTATCTTCTGTAAGCCAAACAAAGTCCTTGAAGAGTCTTTCTAGCTCCTCCTAGATAGCTTTGCAAAAAGGAAATATAGAGGCAACAAAGATAGTCATGGATTGTAGAATATGCGTCAAAATAATGCACTTCCCAATAAAGAGAGGAGAAGGGAATTCTAATAACTTAGCTTACCCTCAATTTTCCCCCATAGCCAATGGAACCTTTTCTTGAAGATGAGACCTAATTCAATTGGATAGCTTAGATATCCAATTATTTTCCTTGGACCAATATCCTTCAAATGGAATGTAGACAAACCACCTTCACAATAACAAAGTAGTAATAATTTAGTTTTGGCTATACTGACATTGAAGCTAGATACTTCACATACTTATCCTCATACATCTTAAAGAGTGTCGAAATGCTACATTCTGCATCACAAATAATATTTGCATTGTCATCTACAAACATTTGGCCATTGAAAGTTTGCCCACCATCAAGTAGTGCAATACACTTCAAGGCCTTCTTTTGGATCAATAAATCCACAATTTGGAGTAGGGGTCATTGATTAATGTCAAAAGTAATGTGGCCAAAGGACAACCTTGGTAGATTGAAGAGTTCAAAGGAAATGCATCCTATAACTAACCATTGGTGCATAAGCAAGCTAAGGCATTAGAAAAAAGGGCCTCCGTAGCTTTGCAAAAACCAATGCCAACAAACCCCACCTTCACTAGCACTAGCATAATAATGTCCCAATGTTTTTTGTCATAAGCCTTGTTGAGATCAATCTTCATTAGCACAATTTTTTTATTTGAGGCCCAGTCTCACCCATGTACAAGCCCAAATAGTCTTGTATGGATTATCTCAAACAAAAGGCACTTGATCCTCCAAGCTAGGGATTTTGCCAACATATTGTGGGCCACATTTAAGAGAATAATATGCCACCAATCCTTACATTGAATCCTCCTTTTGCAAACTTAGGGATGAGTTTAATCACACCAAAATTAACCTTATTAGACATTAACCCCTTTTTGTAAACCTCATTCAACATCTTCATGAGGTCTTGCTGCCCATAGATATCCTAGTACTACTGAAAGAACTCCACAACAAACCATCCTTGCTAGGAGATTTATTGTTGTTCATGTGTAAAACCATTTGGAAAAGTTTGTATTAAGAAAAGCCTATGATCAAATATGCTAGCCTTGTATGTGAGAACATAGTAGTTGGCATGGCCTCTAAGAAGAGAAAAGCCTAATCATAGTACTAATCTTTTAGTGCTAGTTTCTTCCCTACAATGTTGAACAAAAATTTATTCATGACAAAAGCTATGTTTTTATCAATCTTATGGTTATTGCTCAATAACAATCTTTCAATCCCAACTAGAAATCGAAAAGCATTGTTAAGTTTGAAGGGTGGTAAACCTTTTTGTAGTGTATCACCAGAAAAGCATGCAAACTCATGAGAATTGGAAATTGTTCCCCCCACAAATGAACAAGGGGCATATATCACACACACACACACATAGATTCATCATGCGTGAATAAGAGCTTGGCTCTTCCTTCTTCTTTTCCTCCTATCTCTGAACCTTAAAGGGACTAAGTATATTTAATATTTAAAAAATAAAAGTTAAAAAATAAATTTTATTAAACAAAAATAAAAGGTAGAGCTTAAGTGAAAGCACACAAGCAAAAGCAAGAGCTATTGCAGTTGGAGAGAGAGAGAGAGAGAGAGAGAGAGAGAGAGAGAGAGAGAGAGAGAGAGCATATGTGGGAACTCCAATATAGTCACAATGTGTGATCGGCCTTCCCTTATTCAAATGTCACTGAAAGAATAAAGTATGAAGTGACAGTGATGTGTGCCCACCACTTGCAATGTACATGTGTGCAGGTACTATCAATGTAATGAATACATGAGCGATTAGGCACAAATGCCTTTACCCAATGACCTCCCACTTAAAGGTGAATGTGCCCCTAGTAAGAAGAGAATAAGAAAAAAGTGATAAAGTACAAATGTATATAAAGTACAATAGAATGAGGAATAGACGCCATCTCATCCTATGCCCACCATCATCTTCCTAAGGAAAGCAAAACGTTTTGCTAAGAGACTTTTAGTGAGGATTCTCATCAATCAAGATCTTGACAAGCTCAACAAACTTGTCCTCTACCACCTTGCTGATAAAGTGGTAATACACCTCAATGTGCTTTATCTTCACATGAAAGACCAAGACTCTACTAACTGAATAACACTCATAGAATTCGAATGCAGTATAGATACCACATCAATAATACCAAGCTCTGCCAAACTAGATCGCCTAACCAGAGAGCCTCCTTACTGCAACATATTTTTCCTCTATAGTAGTAGATAGGGCCATGCATTTTTGCACCTTGGACATCCAAGAAACAATACCTTCATCAAAGGTGAAGACATAGCCAAAGGTGGACTTCATACTGTCTACATGTCTTGCATAATCAGAGTCAATGTATCCCAGGACTCTTGTATCATATGCACCATAGCATATGCACATATCTATAGTGCCCTTAAGGTACCTCATGATACCCTTCATGGTATCCAATGCCACCTGCCAACTATATCCATATATCATGCCACAACTCCCACTACAAATGCTATGTTAGGATGAGTGGCTATCATGGCATACATCAAACTGCCCACTTCAAATGCATAAGGGATCTTGGCCATCTCGGCCTTCTATTCATCAGATTGCAGTCAATCGATTGACTAACCTTCACATGAGAAGGTAAAGGACAATGAATAGGCTTAACATCCTGCATGTTAAACCTCTAAAGAACCTTTTGAATGTACTTCTTATGTGATAAGAAAAGGAGATCCTTAGATCAATCACACGTTATGCACATCCCAAGAATATGTGAGGCCTATCCCATGTCCTTCATCTCAAAGTTCTTCTTGAGCTAATATTTTAAGGCATCTAGCTCATCATGAGCACTCCCAGTAATCAACATATCATCAGCATAAAGTATCAAAATGATAAGGCTACCATCACGAGCCTTTTTCATGTATAAATATGGATCCATATCACTATGGCTAGGAATGCATGAAAGCATCAGACTTGTGGTACCATTCCCTAGGTGCTTGCTTAAGGCCATAAAAGCTCTTTCTCAACTTGCACACCAGGTGTTTCCTCAAAGAGCTTACGCTACTGCATATAAATCTCATCATGCAAGTCTCCGTGTAAGAAAGTTGCCTTAACATCCATCTAATATAGGTCTAGATCGAGCTATGCAACCAAAGCCAAAAGCAAGCATAGGGTAGTCATCTTGATGATAGGAGAGAAAACTTCATCAAAGTCAATACCATTCTTCTACTTAAAACCCTTAGCGAGACCAATTTGGCCTTATAGGTTGGCTTGGAGCATCCACGAGTGCTCTTCAACTTGTATGCCCACTTGCATGGCCAAGTACATTTTTCACTAGCATTTGTCACCATAACATAATCCATAGAGGGAACAAATCAATCAAGTTGACGTCTATTTCTAGTAGACCACCACAAATCAAGCTATGTGGTCTATACATTGTGTCTAACATCATGGTCCTAGGCCACTAGAGAATCAACTATGCCAAGCTCTGTAAAGCTGGTTGTATAGTAATAGGAGGCTCCTCCTGAAATATCACCCTATGTAGCTCAACGACCTACTCAGGCTACTTATATATTTTCTCCTCATGGAAAGCAACATCATGGCCATGGATGACCTTTTGAGCCTATGGATCCCATAGGAAATAGCCCATTTCACTTGCATTCCCATAACCAAGAAAGATGCATTTCATGGACATAGGATCTAGCTTATTGCGCTTGTCCTTGGAAACATGGCAAAAAGCCTCACAACCAAAGACACACAAATAAGCATATGATGGAGGTTTTCCAGAACATACCTCCTCTGCAACTTGATAGTCAAGAGCAATAGATGGGGATCAATTAAACAAATGTACGGTGCTAGTAACTACCTCAATCCAAACATGTTTCTGTAAGCCTGCTTGGTTAAGCAAGTGTCCTATTCATATACTTAGCCATACCATTCAAAGATGGGATGTATGGGGTAGTCAATTGATGCTTAATAACCCTCTCATCACATAAAATTTCTCAAGGGCTTTAGATACATACTCGCCCCCATTGTTAGATCATAGGCATTAAGTTGCTTCTCAACAAAAGTAAGCCAACATTGAAATGTAGCCAAGAATTTCGATTTTTGTTTTATGAGGCATGCCCAGACCTTATCTGAGTGATCATCAATGAAATTAATGAAAGAACTTGTGCCACCTAAAGACTTACAGGGCATAGGTCCACAAACATCAAAATGAACAAGAGCTAAAGGCTCACCCATGTGTGTAGTGCCAGACTTCTTATGCAAACTATGAGTCTACCTACCATAAAGACAATGATCATAAGAATTAAAACACTTATAGTCAAGGGACAAAAGATATTGTAAACTGTAAACTGTAAGCATTTTCATTTCCTTTAAGGACATGTGACTAAGTTTATGATACCATAACGATACATATGATACTGCTGAAAATGTTGATAGACCCAAATACAAGTAAGGGATGAAGAGTGCCAGACTTGGTTCCTCATCCCAAGACAAGATTCCCACGTGTAAGCTTCCATGAGGAATCACCAAAATAGATACCATAATGTGCATCATCCAACTATCTAGTTGAAAGTAGGCTTTTAGTCAAAGCCGAAACATGGCATACATCATGCAAAGTAAACATAGTGCCTGAAGGAAACTATAACTGGACATCTCTAATACCAGCAATATCTAATGCCAAGTCATTACCCAATCTAACAAATCATGTCATGCTACAGTAGGAGTGGAACTACTCTCAATGAGGGGGTGACATAAAATGAAGCCACTAAATCAAGCAACCAATGCCAATCATAGGTAGAGGAGACATTAGTCCAACCGCTAAACATCAAGAGAAGAAGTTCCAAGTATGTAGTCATCATTAGAATCAATCTATATGACATTAATCTCTTCAATCTTGGCACTGGACTTACTAGGGATAATATTGTGATCATCATTTTTTTCATGTACTCTATCCTTTCCCTTCTCTTTATACTTGTCATCGTGCATTTTACAACTCTATGACTGAATATGACCCTACTTTCCATAATAGTGACAAGTCATTGCAGACTTACAGTCATAGGACTTGCTACGAGACAGTCCATGTGACTAAGAACAAGACTTCTGAGAGTCTCTCTTACGGCAATCAATACTACTCCTACCATTATTGCCTCTAACTGACAAAGCATGAGGGGTGTGAGAAGCATCAATACTCTTTTTATTAACCTCTTCATTCAAGAGTGCACCCCTCTACATCCTCCAATTTCGGACCATCAGTAGTAGGAATGTTTACACACATAATAGTACAGAATGTGTCCTATGACTTAAGCAATGTAACCAACAAGAAGAAGGGAGGAAGATTGTCCTTAAATTCAATTCCTTGCAAAGACAAGTGGCTACAAATAGAATGAAACTCATTCAAGTGGGTGGACATGGGCGTTCCCTCCAAAGGTTCATGAGTTGCTTCAACCAATACATTTGAGAGACAAGGCTTAGCTTATCATAAATATTGTGAATCTTATCCCATAACTGCCAAGCGGCATACCGTTAGTAGAGACAAAATTATAGTAGACCTACTTAGAGAGTGACAAAATGATTGTATATTTTCATAACTCATCTAGTTCTTCAACCCAATTATCTGCATCAAAGCATTCGGGCTTTGCATGCTCATGTCTCAATGCCTTAATATGCAATTTCTACACTAGAACCTGCAAGACTTTTGCCTTTCAATAGTTGTACTTTTGTGCCATCTAACTTCTCAATGTTAAAGATAGCACTATCATTCGACCCATCAGCCATAATTCAAGATATGAAAGCACAATCCAAGAAAAACAAGTTGTTGTAAATGACAACAATACACCCCTAAAATCATAGCCAAATTAAAGGCTCAGCAAGAGAAACTGCCACAAGGCCAAGCTGTCCCCACTGACTATAATCAAGTAACTATCAAATCCAAGTGACTTCCCTTAGCTAGAATACATAAAACTAAAATGATAGGCTATTGTGATAAATTACAACAATATGCTAACAACCATGTGTGAGCAACCAAGAAAGATAGACCAGGAACAACTGGCACTAAAGGTTGTCACAATTGCAGTATGTCACTAACCATACATGTGGTAGGCATAGACATCATGTACATAGGAGATCTCAAGATAAAGAGAAGAGAGCTACTGAATTCATAATTCACAAAGCTCAATACATAACCTAAAAACGTATAAATATCACTAAAAACACAACTGACAGACATAAGTGCCAAGTCCAAAGTAAGTGGTCAAATCAGCACACTGTAGGGTAACTACATCCAAAACATATCGAGAGTGCATATACATAAATTAAGTGTCCCACAATCTCGGTGAAAAGTAAGCTCAAGCTCAAATGTATAAATCCAAAGCCTTATGGAACGTCCACAATAGCACAGGTAACTTCCACTAGAACAAAATGGAATACCAAATGATCAATACAAGCTCAAAACATCAAGTACATAGCATCTGAGTATCCAAGATACATGAGAGTATAAAACCCAATAGATTCTTCAAGCCTATAACTACCTAAGCCACTAAAATAACCAAGGTATGTAACCAATGTGACAGAGTCCAAATCTCAGCTCAAAAGTATACCATGGTATATTTGGAAGTATACATAACAATCGAAGTAGCAGTACATACATTGAGTATCCCATAAAGCATCAATGAGCATTAGATATAAGCTTTTCTCATTGATAAATCCTTGCTATCTTATTATTACAGCACTGAAATGACAGTGGAACCCTGAGCTATTTCAAGCTCAAATTTGTCCCAAAAGTATAACCATATAGTCCAAGCACCAAAATAGCATTCCCAAGGCATCAAGCATGCATTATGAAATTTACTATTTGTTATCCAAACCAGAACAATTTCTATTCTATGTGAAATAGAGAATAGAAGACTACACCGAATCAACTCTATGAGTGCCCAGATCTATAGTTCTTGACACGCTCTATGTTTCTAGCTATGGGATGCCTAAATCCAATATCGCCAAAATATGACAGTGATTTAAGCTACTTTAGCTGTCGACTTCTACATTATGCTCTGTATATTATGCTCTGTATCCACTCAAAATGGATAAAATGTCTACTCCTCTGTTCAATAAGCACTTAACAAGGCTCAACTAAGCCTTGGGAAGCTCCTCAACAAGTGTGAAGCAAGCTAGGACAAGCTGAAAGAAGGATGGACTCAATGTATGCCTCAAGAGGAAGAAGCAATAGCTACCATAAAACCTTGAGTTGAAGCTTTGAATCTAGAGTAAAGCAAAGAATGAAGAAGCTCCTCGAATAGTTGGCTTTGATACCACTTGAAAGGTAGAGCCCAAGTGAAAGAGCACAAGTGGAAGTAAGAGCAAAGCAAGAGCTATGGTGGATGGAGCAAGAGAGCAAGAGAGAGAGACACCGTATGTGGAAACTCCAATATTCACAATGTGTGACCAGCTTTCCCTTTTCAAAATTCATTGAAAGAATAAAGGATGAAGTCACAATGATTTGCACCTGCCACTTGTAGTATACAGGTGTGTGGGTACTATTAGTATAATGAATACAGAAGCAGCTAGGCACATGCACCTTTCCCAAAAAAAAAGGAGTCATGGATTTTTGAGAAAGAGGGGGACCTTTGGGCTTACGTTCCTCCCCTTGTGTAGAGTCGCCAAAAACCCTCCCGGGCCTCCCCCCAACCCACAAGGAGACCCCTCCACCCATAAGGAGATGATTGCTAAGAGATAAACAAGCAAGAAAATTTACAAATCATCAAGTGGATTTACACAACACCCAAGAGGTGTGTGATATATTGCAAGTTACATTGTGCACAAAAGGGGACTTAGTTTATGAAAAGATAAGGGGGATTGGGATTAATGAAGAGGAGATGTTGTTGCTTTATGAAGAAAGGCTTACCCTACATGTAACACTTATTTTTAGAGCATCCAATAAAATTGCTACCCTGCATATGAATTGTGTGTGTGTGTGTGTGTGTGTGTGTGTGTGTGTGTGTGTGTGTGTGTGTGTGTGTGTGTGTGTGTGTGTGTGTGTGATTATGCTCATGAATAGCTCTTTCTTCTTCTTTTCCTCCCTATCTTTGAATCTTAAAGAGACTAAGTATATTTAATATTTTAAAAAATAAAAGTAAAAGAAAGTAAATTATTTAACAAAAATGATTCATGGATTTTTGAGAGCGGAGAGGAGTGACCTTAGGGCCCCCCCCCCCCCCCCCCCGATAATGGACGTTCATGGGACTTCAAGTCATAATCTATCATGAGATGCAAAAATGGCATAACGGAAAGGTACACAAGATATATCAATAAGGAAACCTTTGTATTCATGATATAGAAAGATACAACATTGAGGCACATCTCAAGACTACACCCTTATGACGCAATACATGTGAGGGTTCACTATTGAGCCTAAGGAACCATATGTAGAAGATCCTAAGTGACTATTGAGCCTAAGGAACCATATGATGCAACACATGTGAGGGTTCACTATTGAGCCTAAGGAACCATATGTAGAAGATCTTAAGTGACTACAACTCCCTATACAAGCATTTCTAGTAGCAATGCCATGGTATACCTTCAAAGCCCTTATACTCACCTACTTAATGGATTGCTATCCTCAACAATCTAAGTGTGGTTTTCTTGACTCATTCTAAGATCTTAACACAACTCATTCTATCAACTGGTCAGTGTTTTCCAAAGTCTAGGACTTGACTCATCAATGGGGTCTTAACATAGTCTTTTCTATCAAGCTAGTCAGTGTTAGCCACATTACGACTTGGGGGTCTTTATACAACTTTTTCTATCAAGCTTTGCACACCTAGACTTGCTTTTCATTCTTTTTCATTCCAGTCCACCCTCGACTCAATTATATTTGAGGAATGGAGGCTTCATGGCTCTAACTTTATCTGGCTTGGTGTTTATGGCTTTGTGTGCCAAGCTTTGTAGGCATGATCCCAAGTTGTCATGCTATTGGGGTTGAGGTGTGGTGGCTCAATTGGTACCATGTTGTGCCACGACTTAAGGGAAGAAATCCATTGGGTTGCTCCTTATGCAATTCCTCCCTTTCTTCTTGCTATTGTCTTGGGCCTTTGGGACTTGAGTCTTTTAGTTCTTTTGCCAAGACACTTTGCCCTCATCTCCAAGTCAAGTACTTAGGTTGTTCACCATGGCCTCTTTGCCGAATCTTTCTTACTTGCCTTGAACTTAGACAAATTGGTTGATTCAACTTACCTTTTTGCATGGAAGGTGCAATCTTAGTGATGGCACCTCTTTGGCTCTTCTTAGCCTCATCTAGAATTGAGGTTCTTTGGGGGGTATGGACTAAGCTGTCACACTTAACCTGGATTTAAGATTGCGGAAGTAGAGGTATCATTGAATTTCTCGGGGTGACACCCATGTTTGGAGTGCTTGGCATATTATAGATCCATAGGATTGAAATGACAACTCTTTCAATGCTTGTGACCCAAATGCCAAGATCTCAATCTTTACTAGCATTGAGTATGGTCCCAAAATAGGTTCATATTCCAAATACATTCACTTAAGAGTGAGTTGGATAGTTCTCCGTGGCTCAACTAGCAAGGTTTCCTTCCATGGCACTAAGTTACCTTGGTCACAAACCATATTACGAGCACTCCCTTATACTTTTCCTTCTTTGAGGCTTCATCCTCTGACTCATTTCGTCCAAGCTCATAAGGGTTTGCCGCTTCGAGCTCAAAGGCATAGCCAATGACTCCATTACTGAAGTACGCTTGGTTCATGCTTTGATCAGATTTGGCTAGGACAGGACATGGGCCTTGGATAGAAAGCTGGGTTTGCTTCATCCTTCGCTAAGAGTTTAGCTTGGGGTTTTTTGGAGGCATCCTCATTCAAATCTCTCAACTTGTCTCTAGTATCCTACCTCTATTTCTTGGCATTTGGTTTCGTCTTCTTCTTCTTCTCATACTCATTCTCTTCTTTCTCTATATTTCCTTCTTCTTTTCGGCCTTCATCACCTAGATCCATCTTTGGTTTCTCTTCTTCCTTATCTTTCTTTTCTAAGTCTAACTCATCTTCTATCTTTTCTTAGTTGGCCTTGATACCTAGGTCTATCTTTTCCTGCTCTTCTTCTAGCCGATTTTCTTCCTTTGGCTTTCTATCTCTCCACACTCTTTCTTCTAGCTTGGCCCCTCCTCCTCTTTTTACTTGCTCATTCTTCTTTCTAACTTTCTTCTTCTAGCTTTCTTCTACTTGCTTCTTCCTATCTACTCTGTCTTTTCTTTCTCTTCTAGCTTCTTCCTAGCTAGCTCTACTTGTTCTTATATCTCTTTACTTATCTTATCTTTCCCTTGATCTTCTCTTTGGCTCCATCTAACAAGTCTTTTTCTTCTTCTTTCCTATCATCTTCTTTTATCTCTTCCCCTATTATCATGATTGTCTCCTTTAACTCTCTTTCTAACCTACACTATTTAACTTTGTGGGATTGGTTAGTTGTTAGGGTTTTCAAGGTTGAGTGTTCCAAGATTTAGGCTAATCTCATCCTTGCCCTTCTCTTCTTCTTCATGTTATTGGGGGTAGAGGTGTTCCAAGATCTAGGTTGAGCTCATCCTCTCTCTTTCCTTCTTCTTTTTCCTCTAACTCTTTCTTTTTCTCTTCTTAACTTCTCTTCTAATATTGAAGTGTTGGCTCCATGGGGTGAATACCTTGCCTAAGAGGTGCTTCCATCCTTCCATTCTCATCTTCTAAGTCTAACTCATTGTCTACTTCCTCATCATCATCATCTTCATCAAAGACATATCATACCTCAAAGGACGGTGCCAACCTGGCCTCACCCTCAATCTAAATGGGTGGAGGTACTCCAAGATCAGGATCAAACTCATCCTCCCCCTTCTCAAACTCTGCTTCTTCTAAGATTGGTTCTTCTTCCAACGGGGCTACAACCTATGGGTGCAAGGGCTCATCCTTTTGATATGTCCACCTATCTTCATCTTATTTCTTATTTCTTGACTCTATCCATACTCCATCCTTCTCCTTTACATAATACTCTATCTTTTCTTCTTCTTCTTATCGACCTCCTTCAGGTTGGTATTCTTTGGGATAGGGATAGTTGACGTAAAGGTAATCTCCTTCTAAGTGGAGCAGTCGATGGGAAAATCTTAGGGGCAACAGCATCCATCTTCTTTAGGAGAGTATTTGTTGTAGAGGTATTGATCTTTGGGGTATCCTTCGTGGTAGTAGTCTTCAAGAGAGTGGTCAAGGTAGTAGCAATTGGCTCCTTCTTATTTGGGATAAGGTGATCCAAGATCGGGGATGATCATCCTCTCCCTTGTCTTTTTCTTTAGCTTCATATGACTAGAACTCTTCTTCTTCTATCACATGTTTCTTCTTTTCTTGGCTCTTTTGTTTTTCTTTGGCTAGCTTCACTCCATTCTTTAGCTCTTGGACTCTTCTGGCTCTCATTTTCTTCAACCTCTAATCTTTGTCTTCTTCAAATCTAGAGGCAATATCCTAGTCCACCTCAACATGATTTCTCCTTGTAGCTCCATGTCAAGGTCTTGGGATATCTTCACTTATCACAACCTGGCTCTCTCTCGTACCATGTTCAACAAGTAATCAACTTCCTCCAGGTCTTTATCTAGCTCTTTAGCCTTCTCTTCGAGATTGCATAGAACATATGTTCCTTTTTGGATCTTCTCCAATGCTTTGATGGTCGTCTTTGTCTACTCAATCAGTTTGAGTTGCAGCTCCTTCTTGTATGTGATTTTGAGCCAATGACATAACTCAACCTCCTCTTCAAAGAAAGTGTCCTTCCATAGCTTCAACTCTCTCCAATGTATTTTTGAATAGTATGTCATGTGTCCTATCACACCACATCCCCCTCTCAACTTTGTTAACACAGTAGGTTTTCTTCTAATTTTCGGTAGGCAACATGCTCGAGGGGGCATTGCCGCAACATGAGACACCATGACGTGTTGTGTCACAGTCATCACCTCACATTGCGTGATGTATTATGGTAGGATCTCCTCTATATCCATGAGGCTATTCCCCTCTCAAGATAGTATACTCCACTTTCTCTAGTATTAAGGGTAACAAACCCTCATGGGACTTTAAGTCATAGTCTATCAAGTCATGAGGCACAAAAATGGCACAACAAAAAGCAACACAAGATACATCAATAAGGAAACCTTTGTATTCAGGACATCGAAAGATGCAAGATTGAGACACGTCTCAGGACTACACCCTCGTGACACCGCACATGTGCTAGAGAATCACATGTAGAAGCACATGCAAGTAGAGCTTGAGTGACTACTACTCCATATATAGGTATTTTTGGTAGCAGCGCCATGGTATACATACAAAGGCCTTACACCACCCCTCTCTCGACTCGAGGAGCTCACTCATGAATATATGCTGCATCACGTGGGTTCAAAATAAGGTATTTTTAAAATACAGTGCATATACATTTTTTTCATACAAAAGGGTGTAATATAAAGGGTTTATTTATAGATTGAATAGAAAAGGGTTTTGTTTTATTCAGGAAAAATTCACAAATAAAGGTATTTATAAATAGGCCTTGAACACATGTGATGTAGAGGATATACATACAATGAAACCCCTGAGTCTCCCGACCACTACAAAATGGGCTACTCATGCCCATAGCAAAATGGGATGCCACATCATCTTGCACTCGATTGAACCCACTACCTAATGCTCATGAACACCGCACAAACACCACCCACTCCTTTAGCCAAATTGTTGCCCCTTTGTCTACCTATGCCACAGTCAACCCTCTACAGCCATCTGTACCAATGTTATTGTGGCACCACCTTTAGCTTGGGCAATGTCATGCACATTGGCAATATGTCAAGTTTTTGGGGAGAGAAAGTGTGCATGTCAAACAAGGATAGCACACAACATCCTCATGCCTATGGGTTAGATTGCTAGAACTTTTGCCATCAAATTTTGCATACCATTATTGTGTGCTTATTGTAACCTACATCACTATTCCAATCCCTATTTTCCATCACCGTTCTTCACAACCAAGTGAGACAAGAACACCTACTATCAATCACCATTAATATTGACTAGACATATCACTTTGAAAGGCTTATTGTAGTAGTATAAATGGCAACTATTTCAAGGCCATGAGTTACATTAAAACTAGAAGGCATATTCTCATCGCATTGCAAGGAATTTTTGTAGGACCAAGCTATGATCTAGGGCTACAAATCTCTCCCTTAGTAGTTCGTCCTATCTCATCTTGTAAAAAGAAACACCTTGTTATGGTCAAAGAAGTCCCTTGATAATGCTTCTCTTTTAAGAGGAGAGAATTGGGCCAAAAGGCTAGAATCTAAAAGGATATGCCTTTCATAACTTCACAAAAGGAACAATTGAGTTATTATAATTAATCAAGGTAGTCATGAACTTAGAGTGCTAATGTGAAATTTCAACTAAGCTTGAAGTATTAGAGATGGTTTGTAAGAGAACCAAGGATCACTAGAAGTGGAAACAGGATCGTGGAACTTAAAGCCAAGGATATTGGTAAAGTAGGAACTTGTGGGTCATAAACTTATATGTATTAACTTGAGGAAGTTATTGTGTGTAACTCTAAGTATTGAGTTTTTATGTTTTTTACCCTTAAGAGGAATTTTATGATCCAAAATAACCCTTGTAGGGATACATAAATGAATTGCTTATCATTGATTGTTTATCATGTTTGAAGGGCTGCTAGATTGCTTGCAAAGGGATGAATTTTTAGATAGGGGTAGGCTTGGTTATCTTGGACTTGTTTTCTATCAAAGACAAGATATATGCTAAAATGCTTGCAAAGGGATGAATTTTTAGATAAGGGTAGGCTTGATTATATTGGACTTGCTTTCTATCAAAGACAAGATCTATCAGAAGGTTGGGGGAGGGGGGGAGATTTTGAGTTTGACTAAGTAGAGAGCATTCTATTGAGACAATGTGCCTCAAAGTAGAGAGCATTCTATTGAGACAATGTGCCTCTCTCTCTCTCTCTCTCTCTCTCTCTCTCTCTCTCTCTCTCTCTCTCTCTCTCTCTCTCTCTCTCTCTCTCTCTCTCTCTCCCTCCCTCCCTCCCTCCCTCCCTCCCTCCCTCCCTCCCTCCCTCCCTCCCTCTCCCTCTCCCTCTCCCTCTCCCTCTCCCCCTCCCTCCCTCCCTCCCTCCCCCTCTCTCTCTCTCTCTCTCTCTCTCTCTCTCTCTCTCTCTCTCTCTCTCTCTCTCTCTCTCTCTCTCTCTCTCTCTCTCTCTCTCTCTCTCTCTCTCTCTCTCTCTCTCTCTCTCTCTCTCTCTCTCTCTCTCTCTCTCTCTCTCTCTCTCTCTCTCTCTCTCTCTCTCTCTCTCTCTCTCTCTCTCTCTCTCTCTCTCTCTCTCATATGGATCAGAGTGCAGATATCAGATGAGAGATGGATCTATATGGCAGTATGCTACTTTTCACCACGAGGGTCCAGATATGCTACTACGCAGGGTGATATTCAGGCCAGAGATTCCCCCTCCCCTTATTCACAGCTCTCAGAGGACATTATTATGTATTCTAGTTTGGGTGATTTTGTGTGCAAAGCATATATTTCTTCTCTCAATCCTAATATTTCAAGAATGTTATTTGTTATTGATCCACTCCTCTCAATGGACCTCTTTCAAAGACAAGACCCCACATTTTTGGACTTTTTAGGTCATATGATAGTGTGACAAACTATTGCATTTTTTCCCCTTATGTTGAAAGGAAACTATAGCCTCAAAGACTATAACAATTTTTTATTTTGTGTTTTTTGAATATTTATGGACCATTGTTTTCCTTTGTAGTAGCAAGCATTAGAACTTGATCTATATTGATATATTTCGAAAAGAAGTTATCTTAAGGAATTTTCTTTCTAGAATACATGGCTAGGCCAAAATGTATAGCATGCTCCTTTTTTGTTATTCCTCTTGTTCTACCTAGTGAAAACATTATTGTTTGTTATATCTACTTATTCATTTTATCCTTGTAGTGCTAGTTTAGACTAGTTGCAAGATTCCTGTAGAGGACTCATGTAGGTATTGCTAATATAGATGCAAAGTTGTTGAATCGGGAAGTGAATGTAAAGCATGTCTTTCTTTTCTTAGATCTTCAAAAATGCTTTCACTTTGCAAGAAACTTGTTTTATGCCTTGCTCCAATGCAAAGAAACCTAAAGTATACATGTGGTGAATGATGCAAAGATGTATAGAGTTGATTCTAGAAATGGCAACAATCACCTATTGGACAGAGACTCTCATTTCCCATCGAAATCAACAAAGGACCAAGTGGAGCCAAAATCTCCTCCAAAGTTAAGTACTAAAAGCAAGGGCAAGTCCAAGACAGTTGCAAAAGTGAAGAGCAAAACCAAATCCAAAAGGAGAGGAGTACTTAAGTACTCTCCACTAAAGTTCAATCCATCCCCTTTGAAGTTTAGTGAAAAAGTAGTCCCCTTAAAGTTTACACTTTTGAAGAAACCAAGGAAATAAAGTTTACAATTATGAAGAAATTTCTCATTATTAAGGGAATGATGGAAGAATCCATTGTCCAAAACAAGGCCTAGAAAGAAGAAGCTAATTTTGAACTTTACTACTATTACACTAGATCATCTATTGTATCATTTTTTATATTTATCCCAATAGTACTCCATCCCAAGTGTAAATTATCATTTTATATATACATATATTGATATTTTTATGACTTATATGATGGAATGAAATCCTTTTGAAAACATACTTTAGATACTTTTTCTTGTAAAATCATATTGAAAAGCGTAGAAGTTTCTGGCCAAATGTTTATTCACAAGAATATCAATCAAAAAGAACAAATTTTCAATTGTTTTTTTTATTTCTAGTTCAAAAATTACAACAATGATGAGAGATATACAACTTCTACAAGGTAAAGAGCATTTAGCTCTTTTGTCAAAGGTCTACACCACTAAGCTAGAGCTTATATCCAAAATGTGTGTGTTCTTATCAAGAACTCTAAAGTATCTCTAACATCTTCTAATGTCCACTTGGGGAAAACAATAACCTTTATTCATTTTTCATATTGGATAACATGCAAGTCAAGTTTAGAAAGCATCCAAAAATGAGCAAGAGCAAGTAAAACTATTTATAAATGTTTATGGTCCAAAACTTACAATGCTAGAAGGTAAAGAACACATACAATGTAAAGAGTATTCAACTCATTTTTCTATTGTAGTACCAAGGACTCTAAACTATATAGTCTAGGAGTTGTGTTGTCAAGAATCTCTAAGGTATCACTTACATCCTTTAATGTTCAATAAGAAGTAATATTGACCTCCTCTACTTCTTCATGTGGGATAGCATGCACCTTAAGTTTAAATGGTATGTAATCTATATCAAAATCTAAAGGAATCCATGTACCCAATCTGAGATTATATCTATTATAATCAAAGCCTATAGTAAGAGATTACTGATATGTATTATAAGATAAAGCCAATGACTACATAAACACATTGCACCTTATAAAGTCATCCTTATACTCACACTCCCTAGATTTCTAAAAGAGTCATATGACATTGTCCAAGTTGTCTTTAGAAAAATTTCTACTTAGCCATGACATATTTGCCTTTTGTAAAATTGTTATTTTGAAGCAAGCCACAAAGAGATGCAAGGGCACAAACCATAATAAGTATATTTTTCTCGAGATCCTTTCAAGAGTCATGGCTTTTTGAATTTCTTGGGAGATTTTGAGTTTAAAGCTTTGAATCGTTTCTTCTTTTGAAATCTCCCAATTAAAATATGAAAGGCTTGGTATGGGAAAAATTCTTATGTGTCCACACACATCTAATCTTGAGAAACAACATATGACACATAATATACAAAAATCTTATCTTCACCAAAAAATTGTATGGACTAATTAGTATAGATAATCTCTATAAATTCTTTGTAAATGGCTTGGAAAGTGCCAACCAGACTCTTCACACGTGATTACTCAAAATTTGTTAATTAAAAGATATCTATAGAAAATAATCCATTTTTATAACTTATATTGATAGAATAGAAAATACATTTATTACTTACATCAAAACTTACAATGTATTTATAGAGAAACATGTTCAGTTGGAGGCAAGTACATATCCCTAGCAATGTAAACATGTTGAACCTGAGCAAACCATCCTTGAGATGTAGGTTTGAAAGCAACAGTACATCTCTTACAACGATATCTTTGTATCCTCTCATTGCATATTTTTCACCTTATGCAAACCCATGCAAGTTAGCAACATGGAAATCCAATCATTCACAATAAACATTTCGGACTTCCAAGTTTCATTTGCACTTTTGTTATAGATGATGCAAGAGTTCAAGGAATGAGAAGGATGCCTTGTGTATGCCATGGAAGAAAAATGAAAGTGTAAATATTATGCAAAGAAAGAAACTCAAAGAGACGTTCAAAAAGGAGAATTGAGAAAGTTAGTTGAATGGGTATGGCACCAACAAAAAAATTTGTGTAGTAAAATCTCTCAATTTTCAAAACATCTAGTATTTAACCTCATCTCATTTTTGTTGTATCTTTTGACAACTTTTTTTAGAGAATAAGACCATTGGAATCAAGAAAACATATCAATCTTTGGAGATTTCGAATAAAATATAGGAGAAAACCTAATGGACTTTACTATCTCCAAAGCAAAGAATATCATATTCTTATACACATATCAAACTATCTTTGGCTCTTTTCTTAATTCACATATGAAGAAATGACATTTTTTTTAATTGTTGTTTCACCCTAATGACTAGTGTCTCTTGTGAAATGCCAGTAGGAAAGCATACAATACCTCTTCTAGGAATGTCAAGAGATCAAACCCTTATGGAGAACATTATTTGAGCTCATGGATAGAGCAGACATCCACCCTCACCTAAACTCCAAACAAGCTATCCTAGGAAAAAGGGAGACTTTGAATGAAGCATCCATGAAAATTTGGGATCTATTGTGTGCAGTCATTCTAAGAGCCATGTGGTCCATGACAGCTAATTTTGAGGAGGCACAAAGCCATGCCAAACTTCCTAGCCAAGTCCATCTTGTGGCTATACAAGATATCAAAGCTCATTTTTGCACTATGCATACCAAATGCCTTGCCTACAAGATTGTTAACAAAGCTCTTTGCTAGTACTAAGCCTCATTTTTGTGGCTATAGTGTTTTGATAGAGACATCATTAAGCTGAAAGAGATGTAATTAATTATATTGTGTTAATGTATTTATCTTTCATGCATTATTTTTAAAAAGGATACACTAATGAAATTCATAATCCGTGAATTGAACCTTCATAATGGGTTCGGACTAATAGGAGAGCCTTGAAATTTAGCTCAAGGAATGCCAATCTAAGAGACATAGGTTAAATGGTCACCGTGAAGTGTTAAATCTATTTATTGCTCTTTGGATCTCACAGGTTTTGGGGTCTAATTTTTCTTCGAAACTCATTAGTTTTGGGATCAAGCTCATCTAGGCCTCCTACATAAAAAGCAACATGAAAAGTTGTGTGCATTTGTATCCATGTCAAGTTATATTATAAGGGTGTTTGAGTAAAAGTTTAATAGGTGGTGAATCTACGTAAAGAGCAACATCAAAAGTTGTTTGTATGTCTATCCATGTTAAGTTATATTACAATGGTGTTTGAGTAACTGTTTAATAAATGTTGAATCTATTTTTGACACGATAAGGATGAGAATAACTAGACTTATACAATGACTTTGAGCATGTTAGACTTTGTGCAAGAAATGGGTGTAAGGATTTATCTAACACTTCAACAATCAATTTCATTGGACCTAGACTAGTGTCTATTGGTTTGAGATCTCTTTGATACTATTATGCCATGAGACCTTGAAAATGAGAGGTTTGTTTGAATCAATGTAGAGAACCAAGGCGAACAACACGTCTTGCTATTTTGAAGAATAGGGTAAAGGGGCCAATAAGGTAACTTCCTCCCAAAAGCAAAATGCACTTCACCCCAATTTAATAATAGTCATACACAAGTGATACATATTTTAAAGCCACTTAAAGCAACAATACAAATTCTTATGTATTGATATAGGCTTAATGTGAGTCAAACAATTGTCATCTAAATTTTTGTATATTTTAAATTTTGTAAAGTTTTAAAAGAATGTATCATTGAGTTTCACTTTATTGACCCCTCATTGTCACTCTTTTGGCAACCCTTCATTGATGACCATTGACCAAGAAAGTGGCATCGCGAGTTATCACAAGGGCAGCGAGCTTTGAGGATTTCATAGTTTTCTTAAGTTTTCGAGAATAGATGCAAAAATTGCTTGATTTTCTTGTGGAAAAACAGCTTTGAGGATTTCATAGTTTTTTTTAAGTTTTCGAGAACAGATGCAAAAATTGCTTTGATTTTCTTGTGGAAGAAGAGTTCAATGAGATGCCTAAAAGTTTCTAATATTTTATCCCGAGCATTGCTTATAAGTTAGCTTTAGTTGTGAGGAAAAAATATCAAAAATGCCACATGATGCAAATAGTTGGGTGATGTTGAAGGGGGGGGGGGCAAGGAGATGACACTCTATTGGCCCCTTTTACCTCGATGCTCCCCAGAACCTAAAACGACTCGACTTGGCTCAACGTCTTAATCGAGATATGTGCTCTCTCTCTCTCTCTCTCTCTCTCTCTCTCTCTCTCTCTCTCTCTCTGAGAGAGAGCCTACAGGCCAGGCTAGTCACCACTAGAGGCGAATCATCATTGCTCCGCTTCCACTGTTGACAAGTACTTGTTGACGAAGGCAAAGGATGATGGGCCCAATCGGCTTTGTGAGCACCGAGGTATTTATTGGAAAAGGAAGGCAGACAAAAATGGAGCATGTGGAACGCCCGACCTTCCAAGGATCTCCGAGTCACGACACTGCAAACGCTTTCCCCCCCCCATTCAATGCCCAAATTCCAATGTCTCCCCCCCATCATCATCTTCATCTAACCCATTCTTCCATCTCCCACCACCCACACACACATCACGCGACACCCCTTTCACATTTGTTTCTACATACACACAACCATCTCAACTAACATGCTAGGGGGTGTTGCCACGTTACCTTGTACCTTCACATGTCCTCTTGTTGCTTCCACTATCCTACTTGTATCTACAAACACTCAAAAATCGAAGGAAATCAAACCTTCATGTGGTTGTCACACTTCAAGAAAGCAAATGCATGGACTTCATTTAATTCTTGCAAGTGCTCAACATATTGTTTCGCATTCAAGGAAAAGATGGTAACACCATTACATCCTTGAAAATTTGCAATGCATATGGTAATGGTATTTTGTGTTTCATAAAGATGGCCACATATTTATGTATAAGAAGCTTCACGAGACGTAGATGTACACAGTATGGCAAGTGCTCAAAAAAGCACGAACCTCAAAAAATCACATTCAACCTGAAAGTTCACAATGCTTAATCTTCATTGTACATATTAGCAAGTGCTCAAAAAATTACATTCAACCTGAAAGTTCACAATGCTTACTCTCCATCGTACATTTAGCAAGCATGGCAACATCTTAGGTATTTGTCACATATTGCATTTTTCCAATTTCAACTATGAGAGCTCAACTACAAATATCACATCACTTGTCCTTTTGTTCTCATGCAAAAAGCATTCTTCACATATGCCAAAATGGGTCAGCTTTTACTCCAAAGCTTGAATAGACCTTTCATTTCCCTTTTTCAATGACAAACTCCCTCATCCTAATCTCCATGTATGGAAATTCCTCCAAATTTTTCCATCCAATAAGCACCCACTCAATGAGGTACGAACTTTTCCGTCCAATAAGCACCCACTCAATGAGTAACTCAAATTTCCCAATATTAAGTTACCATTTTCTAACTTCCTACTCATAAGTAACGATATATATTGTTTTCAAAATCAAATGGAAATCAAGATTACACATATGATCAACTCAAAGATATTGTTTCTATTTAGCAAGCAATCTTGTTAGACTTGAGGGAAGAATCTCTAATCATGCAAAGTGTACCTGCATATAACCATGGGGCAAGTTGAGAGAGAGTTGGACAAATTTGTAATAAGCATCCGATGTATGATTACCTTGAAAGTATTCTAACTCTGTGTGTGTGCGTGCGCGTGCACGCATGCACATGCATGTGCTTAACAACAAAAATCTTAACCTCCAATCTTGTCCCTTTTCCCAAGCTAAACATGCAAAGGGTGTGCTTAGCCAATACTTTTATTATGTATAAAAATTTATCACAAGAGATCTCACTTTTTTTATCAAGCCAGTTAAGACCACAAGCTCATGTCTCCCCTATACAATAAATGATACAATGCTTCCAAGTGTTGCATTGGTGAGACTCTTGTGGTGTGTGCAAGTTTTTTTCTACTTACTGATTTTTTATATACACAAATGCAAGGCATCATTTATTTATGTACATGTGAAGGCATAAGTATGATACATGGTCACTCGAACTTGCTATAACTATTGAAGCCCCCATGGAACACATCAAGAGGATTTGTGGGATGGACCCACAATGCGTTGGCCCTTGTGAGGGTGACTCACAAAGGGATCTAAGGGATGGTGTGTAACACTAGTATAAGGGTGGGTTCAGATTATAACGAATAAATGGGCAAAATAAATGGTGTGATACAAGGGCAAAGCATGACATTTCAAAATACTAGTGCACATCATTGTGTTCATGGAAAGTTGAGTGCCTCTGGCCTAGTGCAAGCAATGTTAAAAGATGAGGGGGTGTGTAACACTTAGCATAAGGGAAAGTTTACATTATAACCGACAAATGGGCAAAATAAATGGTGTGGTCCAAGGGGCAAGGTACAACATGTTGAACTACTATTGCAGGTCATTGGGCAAAATAAATGGCATGGTACAAGGCCAAAGCATGACATGTCAAAATACCATTGCAGGTCATGGTGTCCATGGAAAGTTGAGCACATTTGGCCTACTATAAGCAATACTAGGCGCTCCGCGCCTAGACTCACCCCAGCGCTTCGCGTCGAGTAGGGCGCGATTTTTGCGGGCGGGGGCGGGTGCTGGACGCGTGGCACCCGCCCCCGCGTTCTCTTTTTTTTTCTTGTGGGGGAGGTGGGGGCTACCACGTGGCACCCGCCCCCCACGTCTCGTTAACTAATAGTATAGATGTGTACGTGTATCTAGAGAGAGAGAGAGAGAGGAGGGGCGGGCAGGAGGGCTGTGTGTGTACCACAACATATTCATCTATTAAACACTTAATTTTGTTTTGCAGTGACAGCATTTATACAACTTTTTCTAAAAAACCTCATCAATATGGTCTATGCCGTATTCTTTTTGCCACTGCAGCATGTTTCTCCACATCTCTTTAGTCTTCTCAAGATCGAAATTGTGAGCTCGTAAGAACCTGAATCAAAAACACTTAATAAAAGTCAACTTTACCAAGATTTGCCTATGTATTCTACAAAACCATGGATTACTTGTTTGATACCTACTGGTCAAAAGTGTTCAAGAATTACCTGATAAGGTTATGATAATCATCGTGCCTTTCTGGAAGAAGATTTTCAGCAAGAAGGATCTAGCGAAACTCCTCAACAGCTGTTTGCTCCTCAGCATATCAGATATCCTCTATTGAAAGTAGACCTAAACTACCACTGCTTGTCCTCCTCCTCGAAAATGAGGACCGTAGCCTTGCAATAAACTTACTTCTTCCAATCTTTCCACTCTTTCTCCTGTCTGAAATGCTTGGTCTTGCCATTATCCTGTCATCTGTTTCCAAAGGTTGACGTAGACAGTCTCGTAGAGAAACATACTCCTTGCTTGCATCATACTCCTTGCTTGCATCCGATTGTCCATTTATTTTCCCTGCTGGGTCTCCTCGTTCATTTGGTTTTCCCTCCATCTTTAGGAAGGATACGGTATACCTCTTATTGAACGCACTGCCCTGAGGTAATGTTTTTGTTGAAAAGTACCTTCGACTGATGATGTGCTAGCTTCGTCAAGATGAGTCATTTCCTGAGATGTCGAGTATGAAAGTACTCCTTGTGCACCTATGTAGGCCAAGTGAAGCATCAACCTGCGAGGGAGCAGCCGAGGCAACCTTCCACGTAACGATACGATGCCTTCTCTTCCTTCTCCTCCTGCAAGAGAGGCTCCTCATAGTCTGTTGTTATGTTATACGTCCCCATTGGTGCGGCGACTGAACACACACAGAGATAGAGAGAGAGAGAGAGAGAGAGAGAGAGAGAGAGAGTGTGTGTGTGTGTGTGTGTGTGTGTGGGGGGGGGGGGAGGGCGGGAGCACCGGAAAGTGTGTGTGAGTGTCACTGTGGATGAGAGAGAGAGAGAGAGAGTCAGGCGAGCTATCAGCTTGCTGAATGCTCGAAAGCCAATGAGGAATTGACACGTGTAGGGAGCATAACACCAATCCCTCGATTAATAACTAAATCTGAAAGTAAACAACAGCAGAGAAAAAGAGGGGAAGAACGCCTCTCTTGGTATTGTTACTGTGCAGTCATGTCTCTGGGGCTATGGCTGCCACCAAGCCCCATAGCTCGAAAAAATACACATACTACATCTCGCCCGGCCCCCTCCTTGCTCATCCTCGTCTCTGATTCTTCCTCCTCCTCCTCCTCTAGCGACGATGATGATTCTCCAGAACCTCTTCTCAAGCCCAAGAAAAACCCTTGCCTTGGGCGCTGTGTCATCAACAGTCGCATCTACGACTCGGTGTATGGCATGAGCTGCCACTGGTGTCGCCAAAAGACCATGGAAGACCATGTCCATTGCTGCTACTACACCATAATGTTCTGTGGAGGCTGCCTAAAGAATAGGCACGGTGAGCTTATTCACATGGAGATGCCTGATCGTGTAGACTAAGTATGTCCAAAGTGCCGCGATGGCTGTGGTCGTGACTTGCAGAGAGAAAGCGTGGAAGGGGATGGTGCCAAATAGCTGAACTGAGTGCCCAGGAAAGGCAGAGCATTAAGAACAACCTATTTGTTCGAGGTGGAGGGTCGTCGGCCGAGGAGGACGCAGCTCGAGGAGGCAGGGGCACATGTCGACGCGAGAGCAGCCTGTCAGAGCCCTTTTCACAACGAGGGGGTGCCGGACACGTGGCACCCCCTTGATAAGTCAAGGGGAGGTCGGGGCTGCCACATGGCATCAGCCCCCGACCTCCTCTTAACTAATAGTAGAGATTAAAAGTTGAGGGTGTGTAATGCTTAGTGGCATAGTACAAAGGCAAAGCATGACATGTCGAAATACTATTGCAAGTCATTGTGTCCATGGATAGTTAAGTGCCTATGGCCTAACATAGGCAATGTTAAAAGTCAAGGGTGTGTAACGCTTAGTATAAGGTGGGTTCACATTATAGCAGATGGATGGGAAAAATAAATGGCATGGTTCAACGGGCAATGTATGACATGTTGAAATACTATTGCAAGTCATCAAGCAAAATAAATGGTGTGGTACAAGGGCAAAGCATGACGTGTCGAAATACTATTGCAAGTCATCATTTCTATGGAAAGTTGAGAGCCTCTAGCCTAGTATAAGCAATGTTAAAAGCCAAGGCTGTGTAACGCTTAGTGGCATGGTACAAGGGCAAAGCATGACATGTCAAAATACTATTGTAGGTCATCATGTATGTGGAAAGTTCAGCACCTCTGGCCTAGCATAGGCAATGTTAAAAGCCGAGGGTGTGTAACGCTAAGTATAAGGGCGGGTTCAAATTATAGTAAACTGATAGGCAAAATGAATGACATGATCTAGGGGGCAACGTATGACATGTCGAAATGCTATTGTATGTCACTGGGAAAAAGAAATGGCATGGTACAAGGGCAAAACATGACATGTCAAAATACTATTGCATGCCATTGTGTCCTTGGAAAGTTGAGCACCTCTAGCCTAGTATAGGCAAGGATGGTGTTAAACACCAAGGGCAAAAATACAGCATTTAAACATATGCCACCCTTCTACCAATCCATGCTAACTACATAGACCACCTCGCCCATCACATGGAAATGTTATTTCTAATCACATTTTTACCAAATAAAGTATCCAAAAAGGCAACCCATACCAAAGAAGGAGCTCAAGTGAAGAGAGTGAGCCTAGTCAAGTGAAGATGCCTCCAAGACGGACTGTGAAGTATGAAGAAGCGTTGGTGCAACAAAGGAGACCTACGTTAAGAAAAAAGGATCAAGAGTAGATCTGATCAACAAAACAAGTCAATTTTTAGTGAAGAGGATAAAAGTGAGTCTAAGGACATTGAACAGGATGTCCAAGACATGAAGCATGAAGTGATGATGAGTATGTTGCATATGCAGATGAAGAACAGAGAATCACTTCTAAGCTAAACCAAAATTAACTTTCCTCACCATTTTGCCAAAGCTATTCAAACCCATCTTGCAATGTCATCAAGGAGTCTATCCAACAAACAATCTATTAACTCCCTGAACTTTTGGAAGTACCCATTACATAAAGTAAGATCTACTAGCACTCTAATGACCTTCCTTTTGCATCATTTTCTTAGGGAAAACTACTCTATTTGCAATGATACGAGACCAACCTCATCATGTTGGGTACAAAAATTATACAACCCTTACAATGCATGGTGATTTGCAATTGTGAAAGACTAACCATGTAGTAAAGCTTACCTAATTAATTTGGTTACTACAAAAAAAAATTTAGAAAAATAATCGTCGTGACATCCTACAAATCGTTCATCATAAGTACTGCAAGTAACATCTATATAATAAATGACAAATCTCTTGATATTAAGTTATCAAAGGTCTTGGCTAAATCGCATTAAAAAAATATATGATTTTTCCATGACACTAGTGTTTACTCCACATTAAGCTTAATTTACAAAACATCAATCATACAATTCCTACCATTCATAAAACCATATTTGATTTCCATGCACCTCCAATAATCCTATTAGCTAAGTACTTGGCAATAGCCCTATAGAAGAAAGACCCCATTTTTCAAATGCTAGAAAATAATCTAGCATCCCAATAATCCAAGTCTGAGTTCTTTTTGCTCGAAACATTCAAGCATCATTGCCTTCCTACACAAAAATCCCTTAATCTATCAATATTTCAAATATCTTTGCAAGCATGATAACCACCATTCTATTTTTCTTGTATACTTGCTTCTCTTAATGTGTACCATTTAGTCCAAGTAAACTATTAGGACTAGCTCATTAGTCCACTCAAATGGGAAATATTGTTATGTCAAGCTTGAAACATTCCCTAGTAGGCTCCAAAGTTAAGGATATTGCAACCTCTCGTGACTCATTCCCTAATAGGCTCCAAAGTTAAGGATTTTACAATCCAAGTGCTAAGATTCCTTGTTAATCACCATGCTTGATAGTTTTCATATTAGTGCAATCAGTGAGAACCCATTACTGTATGGAAGAAAATAAGAGCCTACATTTTTAAATTGTTTATGTTTGACTATGTATAAGAAACAAAATGGCCAAAAGTCTATCAAACAATGCCTAATACGCTAGGCACTCTTATACAAATAGAATGAAGGCAAGTTTTATTTTTGCAATTGAACCCATGTGGAGCACTTCACTTTACAAGGTCTAGCAACCAATAGATAAACCAAGTCCATTTGTGATACCAAGAGTTCAACTCCATCTACATCGACCTTTCAAAGGTTGTGAGATCTTAAAGGCCTTGCACTTGCCATGGTTGGAGCTTCATAAGTACTTGCTAGCATTAATAACATAATATCTCAATCTTATTTCTACCCCTTGGCGAAAGGCTTTTCAAGTGTAACTTACATGTGCATTGGAGGAGCAAAGGGGTATTAGGAGGGGAAAGACTTATTTAATATGGCTGTCATGTATGCACTTCTTTAATTGTCATATGTTGTTTGCCACATGGGATAAACTAGGGGTGAAATAAGAGATAAATCTTCTACCTACTTCCCAATCAATTATATCTAATAGATCCTACATTGCATTTGTCACCTTATGAGAGTTTCAAAACAATGACAATTGTAGAGATAAAAATAAGGATTGGCACAACTTGCTATGGAGATAAACAATTGAACTATACATTCAAAACAAAGACATCAAAGCATAGTATTCATGTATGAAGCTTACATGAAGCTTACAGAAAAATAAGATGTCAAATAAAATACAATTCATCATGGTGACCAAATAACTAAATCATCTATGTTACTATTGGATGTAAAAAGTATAAAACCAATACATTGTGCAATAGTAAATAAGGACAATGGAGATAATTGACCGGATAATGACACAATCCAAGATCAATACCATGAAGTGCTAAATGGAGAGCTAGAATTCAAGCACAAGTGTAGGTGAAACATTCTTATAGAGTCCAAACCATATCTTCATATTTATCCCTCATAAAGTAGATTAGCTTGCACTGTCATTGCAACCTACAAAATTCTTGGTAGGTACACCTTGTGTACCCTTGTAATTTGATGAAACGTGCCCAACCCTTTTTTTTGACAGGTCAAAAAGATTATAAGTGTCTTGCACGACTCATTATCATATTATGCTGCTTATAAAAGGGTATTTATTCATTTTCATCAATAGCCAGATTTATGTAATCCAAGTTCTAATCAAACCACAGAAATGAAGTTTAGGTGGATAGGAGAAAATCAGACACACCTAGTCAACCACAAAGGCATGTAATGAAGGTGAGAACAGAACTTCAATTTTGTCAAATTAATAATATGCCAATCGAATTCAGAAAACTGAACAAGTTTAGATTAACTAGCCTTTAGATTAACTAGCCTACTACAATTTTGGCATTGTAATGGTCAACTTCTAATGGCTAAATTTTTGCCCTCTTCCATGGATGAAAACATTTTCATCAGCAAGACCAAAGAAGTACAATTTTCACTATGGTCCATCCCCATCCTCATTGAAAACAGATGGTGATAAGGACCTGGTGGAAGCAACATTTCTTTCCACCCATTGAAGTATTCTCTATGCAAAAATAATCCTTGATAGTAACAGTTCAATGAGAATTCGAACAACATTTGACAACATTTCTCTTCTTCATGCAAATACTAATGTACTTCAGTTAAAACTTGATGAAAATACTGGTCCTTTATGCTACAAAACAGTACTATAGTGGTGCTGCAATGTGCATGTCCTATATGCATAGAGCAAATAATGGTGCATCACCATAGCCAAATAAGTGATTATATGTAGTTACATATAAACATTCATATAAGTGTGATTATGTGAATTTACATGAATCTATCCATATTAACTCAAATGCAAAATTTACTATTTAACTCAATACACAAAAACTCGAATGCAACGTTAATTTCTCCATCATAATAATGAGTTTTATGTTCCCTCACTCTTTTACCCATTGCTCAAGCTGAAATGTTTCTTTGCTGGAGATTCGTGGCTTAATTTTCAACACTGTTCAATGTAGATTAACAAAGAATGAAGAGTTCCGCCTAGTCCCCCGTGTGACAATAAAAATACCTCTCAGAATTTCTTAAGTTTATTTCCAATGTACACTTTTGATATAGCTCCTCATGCAAAACACACACTTGCTAGCTTGAATGCCCCATAAAACCTAATAATGGTATGAAAGGCGAGCACAACCTCTGAATGCAGCCTTTCACTTGATAAGCTAAGCAATAAGCTGGATTCTTCGTTAGTAAGGGCCACGTGTAGGTATCAGAATCTAAGTTACAGTTAGGTGTACTTATCACACTAGACAACCAAAGCATTTGATAGATTGCCAGACTAGACATCATGCAACAATCAGGTATTACCTCTCCTTTACATTGACACTCTTCTGCTTACCTTGAGGTAGAGATGGCTCAGCCAAACTCTCTGACACAGTTGGAAAACCTACCTCTAATATTGAATAATCACTCAGAGTTGAGATCCAGTCCATTGGCTGACACTTGAAAAGCTGAAGAGCCTAATTTCCTTGACGATCCTGTAGTTTCATATCTTCCACTATCATTTGAGGCAGCCCACCTGTCCACCTGTTCAGCAGATATTGCTGCTCTCCTTGGTGCTGGTCTTTCTACAGTGTGATAATTTTGAGAAAGACGATCAATTTCATTCTCCATCTTGCAAGTGGAATTTGCTGGTCTTTCATCATCTGCAGGCTTGTCTTGCATATTTTCCTGATTTATTCTGCTTTCAGAGGTAATGCAGACTGGTGAAGTGCTAGATAGTCCATCTTCTGGCATGCATCTACCTGATTTGATCACATCTTTTGAATCGTCTCTTTCTCCATGGTGGCCTGCTTGCCTGTCCGCATTGTCAAAGAAAATCCTGGTTCTCTTCCTAGCATGCAGACATGTATCTTCACTGCCTGTTGTTTCAGACCACTCATTCGACGGCATATTGGTCAGACAGCTTTCACGGGAGCTTTCTCCTGTATCATGGGGCTGTAATGTCATGTCCCCTTCAGTACCATGTGTGGATGACTTACCAATCAAGGGCATGTTTACCTCTGAGAGATTGTAATTGAGGGATACTCGATTAGCCAACTCTGATAGCTCAGCTCGAGCTGCTTCAACACCGATACTTGACACTGTCTGTCCTGAGAGAACTTGCTGTGCTTTTTCAAGTATGGACTGCAAATATCTACCCTGTGCTACAATCCGCTCTTGAAGCATCCTTTGGGACTGGTTGAAAATTAACACGCCCGGAGAGTATCCAAAAAAAACAAACAAAGTAAGGGGTTGTCCATGGCTTAAGCAGAAAAAGCTTCAGACCAGAACACTGACCTCCAACTGTTCAAGAAGCCGTTTTTGTACCTCCATTTGAGCACGCAAAGCCTCAGCAACTTTCAAGCCACTGAAATAGAAAACGGATGTCATTAAGAGGACTGCATCTCTGTAACACGTAATACCCCCTCTAGGAAAAGAAACATACTCAAAGACATTCTGACTGCTTGTATCTGTTGATGTTGTTGGACTAGGTACTGGAGGTTCCAAATACCCTCCTGCACTAGGCAAACAGACATGTGAGGCAGAGCCTATGATACTACCTAGCAAAACGATGAAGGATCAGATTCATCTCACCGATCTTCTCATTGCCACCACCCTCGTTCACATCTTTTTGTCCCTGCTTTCCTAATCGATACTTCTGCATTAAGAATCCCAATAAAACCTATCAACTCCCATAAAACCGTGAGCAACACTTAATTCCCGAGCTTTAGCTTCACAGGTATGTGCGTATAACAACAGCAGTAAATAAATAGGCTATTACAAACGATTAACCATCAAAATAATAATCAAATAATCCACCTTCAATGGAGATTTTATTTCTGCTCAGTTAAACATCCTTTAAAAGTATGTTTACTAGCATTCAACCTGTTCAAATCCACATAGTACAAGGGCAAAGTTGTTCAAATATATGGTAGCTTTGTTCTAGGACATTTTCACATGTAGCAAGTATACATGAATACATGAATGGGGCAATCTTGTACACAAGAGGGCATAGCCTTTGCCTATTTGGAAGACCTTATATGGAATGAAAAGAACGTGCAGCATTCCCAAAAGACCTATTCAAATTCCTCCATACTCAACCCAAAACACTACCTTGCCAGAGCTGCCACTGTAGTCTGTCACAACTCTGCCATGTCACAGGCTGCATGCAGGGCTGCCCCTGAAGTCTGTCACAACTCTGCCATGTAGCAGGCTGCATGCAGGGCTGGCATGGCAGTGCCACATAGGTAGAGAGAGAGAGAGAGAGAGAGAGAGAGAGAGAGAGGAAAGACTTTGTAGGGAGATCCTGTACAGATGTCTATATCATATCCTCCATACTTCAAAGAGAGATCTCTCCACCGACGAATCCCTTTCTCCTCTCAACTACCTTGTCAGACCGAGAACCAATGCTCGAGCCTAGAAGATCTGCTCCCCCCACTCCCCCAGTAATCACATAACTGAATACCAAGAACCTTGTGTAGATTTTACTAAGAGCTCATGTTTCTATCCATCTGACATCACTCAAGTCCTTAGAAGATCTGCTCCCCCCACTCCCCCAGTAATCACATAACTGAATACCAAGAACCTTGTGTAGATTTTACTAAGAGCTCATGTTTCTATCCATCTGACATCACTCAAGTCCTCTCTTCTTGACAGGTAAACTATTTCCACCACCCCCAAAAAAAAAAGAGACTAGCCATAAAGCCTAAGTAAGCCAATGTAAAGTTACAAATGAAATGGTCAAGTAAAATAGCTTTCAAAGAACATGGTTCTGCCAGTAAGTTTTTGAGGTTCTTTGAAATTGAGCTTTCTTTCTATCAGAGAACCTACACTGAGCATTACAAAGCCAAAAAACACAAATTTTACCAATTTACATATAATGCTGTATGGGCACACTTTCTGAACAGGAGCCACATTTATATTCGCTGACCTGTATTTTTGGCCCTTTCAAATGTTGGCATGCCTGATCTTTATTCGCATTGTTGCTGCTTATTTATAGCTTCCCTCTTGAAACTGGCCTGACCTGTAGATCTGATCTACAGGGCAGTGAACACAAACTTACAGCACACACTATTCAATTCAGCAAATAGATAAATGGCACAAAGAACCTACAAGCTGGAGCACTCTTGCATAGTGTGGACAAAACTAGATTGGCCCTCAAGGTGAGCACCCCTTACAATAATTTGTTAATATTAAAGATGAGCCCTTATGCAAACCACTTGTGACCCACTCATACGATCAACAAGTATGCCTAGCTCTTCACTAGACCAGATTCACTCCAATTGCTATGTCCTCAAATGCTCTCACCAACGTTGACCGATGAGCTTTGAATTTGTCTCAACTACACACTCAAACCAGTATGTTTTCAAGCATATAGAGCTGCAATCACTCCAATGTTGACCAGCACAACATTGAGAATTGCATCCGTAGTCTCTCACTACTGCCACACTGCAATCAATGAGGAATTCACACAAATCTCAATCCCAAACCAATCCAATTCATCGAATGAGACCGCAGCCCTGATTGTCAAACAATCTTAGAGCTCTGCCCTAACCAATGCACCTTCAATTCATCATCAAATTGAGGTGATTCAGACCTGTAAACCTACTGTTCATAAACACCAACCTCTGACATGCATTTGCCCTGAGATTGGATGCCGAAATTAATCCTTTCAGTGGCTGGAAATCAGAGCTGCATGTCTGAATACATTTTCCCTAATGTGTCCCAAACCTTCAATGATTTGGTGACCCAAAACAAGGGGTAAAGTTAGCAATTTTGGTTGCAACAACTTTAGCAAGCAATTCCACACCCAAAATGACTAATTTTTTGCAAATCCTCGCAACTAATCTTTCTATAAGCAATGCACCTTCGATTCCCTATCAAATTGAAGTAATTCAAACCTGTAAATCTACTGTCCATAGACACCAATCTCTAGCATGCATTTGCCCTAAGATCAAATTTAATGCTTTCAATGGCTGGAAATCAGACCTGCATGTCTGAATACATTTTACCTAGTGTGTGGCCCAAACCTCCAATGATTTGGCAGCCCAAACAAGAGGCAAAATTGGCAATTTTGGTTGGAACATCTTCAGCAAACGATTCAACACCCAAAATGACTAGTTTTTTACAATCTCTAGCGACTAATCTATTGTAAACAGCAAATCCTAATTCTCATCTACTAGAAAACAAAGCTAGCACAGCCACAAAAAGAGGGAGGGGGGGAAGAGATTGATTCCCAATTGTCTAGCACCTCAGAATGGCCACAAAACACTCTCCTCTTGCTATTAATCGCAAACCAACAAGCATACATCTCTTGTTGCTACATCTCTTCAAACTTGGGCTACTCCAAAAAGGAGAGAGAAAGAGAGCCCGAAATAGCCAAGGTCAAGTTTCTAAATGGATAACTAGCTACTCCTTAATCAAATCATACTTTTGAACAATGGCTAATTAATGACTTTATACTTAAATCATAAGTGAGCTGCTCAATGGACCAAACTTAAACGTAGGGCTTGTTTTCAATTTAACGAAAGTTTCACATTGCATCTTGTTCCTTTTTTCCTATCCTTGTAGCACATAGTCCGCATACTTGGCCACCGCATGCCCCGGTGTCATATCTTTCAGTACTAGTGCAAGGATCATTGTATCATGAGCTAGGGGTGCCAGAATTGAAGTTCATTTTAATTAAACCATTAAGTCCCTTTGTCATTCTAGTGCTCTTAAAACCTAGCAATTGATATGCAATTAACCCCAATTGCATGTGTGTATAAACCAAAGGTATACCGAAACAAGTACACTAACATGTAACATCAAAAATGACCCAAGCAATATGTGCACCTACTGCTGCCATATACATATCCAAAAGTATAATCCAAATCACAATTGCCCAAAAAGTATATAGTCAACGCCATGATAAGCATCTATACACAACTACATAATAGTGTCTAGAGCACTAATCATAGTAGGTCCCAAAGCAAATGTATTATCAAACTACAATACCTTGGGTGAACATAAAGCACACCAAGCCACCACTAGGTATCTAAGCGTATCTAACCAAAAGGAGTGAAAGTGCTACTCCACTTTTGAGCATCAAGCAATGCTTCAAATCTATGCTCTACACAACGTGATGGAGCTACAAACAAGGTTGGATCCAATTGAAATGCCTCAAGGTAAAGCTACAACAACTAAAATGAAACTACTAGTCACACTCTCCCATCCACTTCACATCCAATGGTGTATAGGTTTTAAACTTCACAAAATAATGACAAGGAACTTTATCCTTCCTTTCGTTATGTGCCAAAATTTGTTCATGAGAGAGTATCCGACCAAATTCCTTGACTTCCACAATCGAACCTCATCAATAGCTTCCGTAGGCATATTTCCACAAAAAGGCCTCAATAGACTCACATAGAATGCATTGTGTATCTTCGAATGCTAGAAAGCCTCAACCTATAAGCCACCTCGCTAATCTTTTGTTATACTTGAACAGGACCATAATAACACATGCTTAACTTAGAAAGCAAACTTTCCTTACCTTTCATTTCCCTAAACCTAGTCTTTTCAAAGCATGAAAATGCCCAATCACCCTCTAGAAACTCTAGGGTCCTACTGTGATAGTCTGATGCTTTCTTTTGCTTTGAGCGAGACTTTAGAAGAGATTGCTTAACACACTTGTAGGCATCATCCGAATTCTCTACATACTTGTCTACTTCAAAGATCCTATCCTTCATATGTAAAATGGACATAGCTTTCTTCTCTCCTTTCACAATCTCAAATGGCACCTTGCCAACGGAAGTATACACTATATCATTGTAGGCAAACTCAACAAGTAGCAAATATTATTTCTATTTTGCCTTGCGCTCTAATACATAGCATTTCAAAAGATCTAAGGACTTTCATTGTCTATACAAAGACGTGAAGAATCTTGAACCATCACTTATCCCTCAACAATGACTCTTCCATCCTCCCTAAACTACAATCCAAGCCAAGTGGCTGCTTAAGTCCACAGAAAAATAAAAAATCCCAAGTCATAGGGAATTGATAGCAAAAATGCATCAAGCTGATCTCTTCTGCGTAGCATCTCTCTCTAACGTAACGGTAATGCACCTCAATATGTTTTGTGCGAGCATGAAACACAGGATTTCATGCCACTGCAAAAGCACTCTAACTATCAGAAAGAATGAATGTAGAACCCTCCAATGGTAAATGTAGATCAGCCAACAATCTACGCAACCATACGCATTCCACTATTGTCGTGAAGGTTACCCTGTACTCAACCTCACAAGACAAGGTAGCCATTGTAGGATGTTTCTTACTTAGCCATGAAATGCACAAGCGGCCCAAAAAGAAACAATGTCTACTAGTAGACTGCCTAGTGTCTACATCACTAGCCCAATCTGAATCATTGTAAGCCTATAATTGCAAGTCTCCCCCCTGGAAAATAATAATAAATGCGACTAAGTACCTTGCAAGTATCTAAAGATCCACTTAACAGCTTGCCAACGTATAATCCATGGGCTATACATATACCTACTTATCTAAGATACTGCATATTGAATGTCAAGGAGTGTGTTGCAAATAAGATAGCCAACAACCTAGCTGTAAATTGCAACATCGGACATCTCTTGACCATCATACATAGACAACTTTAAGCTTGGCTCTATAGAAGAGCACATAGGTTTGCAATCTTACATATTAAAACTATGTAACACCTTATCCAAATACTATGACTGTGACATGATGATACCATGCTGATTTTGGGTGAACTGAATCCCCAAATAATAGTGTAGATAGCCTATATCTGACATAGCAAATGCATGTCTTAATTCAGCCTTGAAGTTTGCAATTTTTGCTTCTAAAGATCCAATGAGCAACATGTCATCTAGATAAAGAATGATAATCAACAAGTCCCTCCCCCCCCCTTTATTCTTAACGTATAGAGTGACAACAGTTGGACTGTTTTTGAACTCTTTGCTGGCCAAATATGCATCAATTTCAGAGTACCATGCACAAGGAGCCTGTTTGAGACCATAAAGACTTTTGTCTAGCTTGCATACCATGTGCTCTTTCCCCTTAACCACAAACCCTAGAGATCGTGATACATAAACATTCTCATGCAAATCCCCATTCAAGAATGTTAATGTCAAATTGATGTACATTCCAACCATGATTTGCAACCATAGCAATTACACATCTCACCGTACTCATACAAGATGTAGGAGCAAAAGTCTCTTCATAATTTATACCCTTCTTTTGTGCATAGCCTTTTGCTACCAACCATGCTTTATACCTATCAATGATACCATCAGCCTTGCGTTTCAATTTAAAGACCCATTCCGTGCCAATGGCCTTCTCGCCAAGTGGTATGTCACGAGGACGTGAAAATTTGATACTTTGCTAATGTTTAATTGACGTTTGATTAAAGGATTAATCAAATGTGCAATTAAAAGATACACATGTGTTGCACATGTGAGGTGCAAGCTACTTTTTTTACAGTTGAAGGCTGAAGGACCCTGTGAAAAAGATGGGTGTTAAAGGCAAAAGTTGTAACAAGTTACACTTGTTAGATTCTAGGTGAATTTTGGTGTCAATTTGCCCCTAGGACCATTAATTGGCCATTAAGTGTCAGTGGTGACACTAGGGACTAGGCATTAATTAATGGATTAATGCTTGTCCAAGAGTCAATTAATGCATGGGACCACTTTGGGTTGCAAATGCCCTAGCCAATTAACTTTTGGAAGGGCAAGGTCAATTTTTTGGGCATGAATTAAGGGCTGAACTAATTTTCAGAATTAATTAATTCTGAAAATCAATTAAATGGCTGGAAATTGCTGAAAATGGATTAAGAAAGCTGCCACTTGGCAAAACTTTCCCGTGCAAGTGGGGGAAAGGCTAAATAGGGCTGAAGGGAGAGGGAAATCTCGTTTTTTCATTTTGGAGCTGTTGGGAAGAGGTGTTGGACTGTTACTGCCAGCTTTTGGGGCCATTTCCCAGCCATTGGAGATCATTTTGGTGATGGAGATTGCATATTCTTGACCTTGGGAAGCTGGCAATTGCTGCTAATGCACTTTCTCCTGAATATCACAGTCTCTGATGCTCCTATTGTTGGTGGTGCATCCGTTTGGGGCTGGTACAGCAGGGCAGCAACTGATTTTGATCAGTTCTTCGCAACAAATCTCAAAATTTTCTCTCTCTACAGCATTCTCTCATCTCCTTTAGCCTATGCTCAGCCATTCTCAGCAATTCTTAGCCATTCGGAGGAGATCTCAACCATTTTTGGTGGGCTGATTTGTAATTTCTGCAGTAAACCCTAATTTACAGCAAAAATTAAGGTTTAGTAGCCACCTTGGGATCCGTGCCAGAGATTGAAGGCTCGAGGGACTGAAATCAGTAGCTGATAATTGAATATTATCAAGGGATTTCAGGAGCCAGCCAAGGGTCAAATTGGAGAAGTAGTCTGGGTGAATCAAGGCGCAAATGACCCAAAAGGCTTGCTGGTCATTTATGACAGTAAGAGCAATTGGTTAGCAAGAGGAGATTGAAGAATCTCAAGTTGTACTCCTTCCAATTGAATCAAAGCTAAAGAAATACTGCAAGGGGCGCCAATTTTGGGGCCAACAGGGTGTCTACTGTCCAAGAATGTTATGGTAAAGTGTGTATTTCATTTTATGTGCATTTATTTATTGCTGTAATTAACTCTTAAATCAGGTTATCACCACCCATTCCAAGAAGGAAGGCTGGTTTCATGGTAAATCCACAAGATCCCATGTAAAGTTAGTGGCAATAGAGTCTAACTCATCCTACATGGCCTATATCCAATGCATATCTTGATGAGCTTCATCCAAGGAAGTAGACTCATCATCATCCAACAATGATCTCATAAATACATGTTCATCACAATCATCTACTTCCGTAAAATCAGCCAAATGGGGTTCCCTTGCATCATGTATTGTATGTCTAGCAACTCTTCTAGAGCGTTGAGCTAAAGGAGCATCCATTCTACTCTCTTGGAGAGTTTGTAGCAGCCATTTGGGAACTGTTTTTGTTGCATTTACAACAGCCCTCTCGTATTGTACTGCATCTTTCACTATATGTGGCAAACCATCGTCGATACCCTACTGTTCAAGCGCATATGGTGCAACAACAGCTTGTTGTATTATGTCTGTCTCACCATTTAAAACAAGTGGACTCCAAAGAAAGTGACAAGAGACCCTCAAAGACATCACCAATATCATGGGTGGCTGGCATTTGAAACTCATCATGTGAAAATGCAACATTCTCAGCAAATATGACATCCCTACTGACAAAAACTTTGTGCATGGATCATACAAGCGATAGCCCTTGCTTTTCAAACTATAGCCAATAAATATGCATTTTGCACCCTTGTCATCAAGCTTCCCACGAAGCTCTTTCGGAACATGTGGATAAGCTATGCAACCAAACACACAAAAGTAGTCAACCTTGGGTTTTGTGCCATGCCAAGCTTCAAATAGGGTGATCATCTTTAGTGCCTTAGTGGGTGCATGATTCAATACATGATTTACACACGGAAGATCTTCTAACCAAAATTTATGACACAACCGCTTTTGAGCATACAACGAGTCATCTCCATAAGAGTATGATTCTTCCTTTCAGAAACATCATTTTACTGAGGAATCATTCTAACAATGGCTTGGTCCGTAATGCCATGCTCAAGCAAATATGTCTCAAAAGCACGAGACGTGTAGTCCTCCCCTCTATCAATGTGAAGTGTCTACACTTTCAAGCCAATTTCAGTCTTAAGCTTTGCAACAAGACATTTAAAATGAATAGACACATCAGATTTTGCTTTCAGTCCATACATCCATATATACCAAGAGTAGTCATCAATAAATCCAACAAAGTAAAGATGATCTCCAAGTGCACATGTCCTCATGGGACCACAAACTCCCAAAGATGCATAGATTTGTTTTCAACGGCCTGAGTACATAATCCATCTCTGTATCTCTAACAATGCATTTGTCATCCTCAAAGATGACTTGAAAGCCATGCTTGTTAAAAGTAGATACAAACAACGAGTTCTTTGTAATGTCACAAGCACAAACAAGACATCTACAAGCATGAAGTCAGAACCATCTACAGCAGTAATAATGACTATCTCAATGCCACAAACATCATAACTACTGCTGTTCGCACATGTAACAGGCCGAATGCAAAGAAGAAAACAAATACTTCCTAAAAGTAATGTTCTTTGAAGCTTCATTGTCAAAATACCATGTTTGTTGCGTTTCAACCACAAACTATAGTGACGAGTTAGGCACAAAGATCGAGACAGCAAGTGTTAAATGTGCGCGGAGAGATAGAGAGAGTGAGATAGAGCACAGTAGAGTGAGCACGTTTGTAGGTACAATGACGAGTGTGTACCTTTAGGTTTTTAGATAGATATATATGTGTAAGTACAAGTGCTAAGGGTGTGTTCACACTCGAGCACATTTAAAGGCACAAGGCCTTTATTCCCAACAACCTCCCACCTAAAGGCAATGTGCCTTAAGAGGAGAAAAGAATCAACTAAGTCTAGGTATGTACAAAGTTGAAATACATATATCTATCCAACTCCCATCATCTGTCGGCAATGAGCAAACCGCTCTACTGGAAGACCCTTCGTGAGAAGGTCTGCAGGATTATCATCTGTATGCACTTTAACAAGCTCAATGCTCTTGCTGTCAAGTACATCTCTAATGAAGTGGTACTTCACTTAAATGTGCTTTGTCTTTGCATTGAAGACAGGATTCCGTGCTAGCATGATAGCACTCTGACTATCATAATGGAGAACAGGTATCTGTGATGCCAAGCTCTCCCACCACACGTGAAAGCCATAAGGCCTCATTGCATACCTCAATGGCAGCCACATACTCTGCCTCTGTAGTAGACAATGCAACACACTTTTGTAGCCTGCAGATCCAAGAGACTGCTCCTCCTGTAAAGGTAAACACATACCCAAAAGTGGACTTTCTGCAGTTTGCATAACCAACATAGTCTACATCTGTAAAGCCAATGACAGATACCTTCTACTTTTCAAAGCAAATGAACAAATCCTTTGTGCCTTTGAGGTATATCATAATACCTTTCACTCCTTCCAAATGCTTTTTACTAGGGTTTGCCATGTATCTACTAACCACTCCCACTTCAAAGGCAATGTCAGGACGTATAGCAACCATAGCATACATCAAATTGCCAACAGCTGAAGCATATGGTATCTTGGCCATTTCAATCTTCTCATCATCAGATGTAGGGCTGTCCTCTGCTCTGAGTTTCACATATGGAAGCAATGGAACCCCAATTGTTTTCCCCATAGAAACAGGGAACGCCTGTCCCGAGCCTTAGGAACGGATTAACGCGTTCCGGCATGTGTCTACCAGCGAAACGCCCATGGAACGTTCCTACCCGTTCCCAGCCCCGTTCTTGCCCATTCCGCACCGTTCCGGGCCGTTCCAACAACCGTTCCCTGTTTGGAACGGCCGTTCCTTGGAACTGCAGCAACCGTGGACAGACGACTGGAGGCGACTGCTGTGAAATATGTAACAGGCAATAGCTGCACGCGACAGGGCGACCACACGGCGAGCACGGCGACCAACGCGTAATGGCGAAAGGCGGGCGTCACAGCGTACGACTGACGGATCCGTTGACCCGTAGATTTTTTCAAAAATTCAATCTTTTTTTTTTAAATCTCCACCCATTGACGGGGTTTCGCACGCCTGAGCACAAGATCTCTTATCTGTTCAAAATCGGCTCAGAGATTTGGGGCTTTTCTCGAATCTGGGGATCTCAACACAGAATTGGACAATTTGACTCAGAAATTGCAAAGTCGGTGCAAATCTACCCGGGAATTTTGGAGCTTTTCACATTTTATTGAAATTCTTTCAATTTCACTAAAATTGGTACACGCAGGACTTGGACAATTTGGGGATTTGTCCAGATTTGGTGCGAGCAAGATACAACAGTGATATCATGCCACCCTTCTCACTTCCACCATGCAATCTTCCAACTAACTTAATCTATGAGCTCTCTCTCTCTCTCTCTCTCTCTCTCTCTCTCTCTCTCTCTCTCTCTCTCTCTCTCTCTCTATCTATCTATCTATCTATCTATCTATCTATCTATCTATCTATCTATCTATCTATATATATATATATATATATATATATATATATATATATATATATATATATATATGTCGTTCCCTCCGTTCCCGTTCCCTAACTTTAGGCATTCCCCCCGTTCCCGTTCCCCGTTCCTGGTAACTATGGTTTTCCCCCCCTCCATATTGAAATATTGCAAAACCTTGGAGATATACTCATGCTAAGATAGATAGAGTAATCCTTTTGACATATCTCTAAGTATTCGCATGCCAAGAATGTGATTTGCATTACCAAGATCCTTCGTGTCAAAGCTGCCACATGAAGACTTTGCTTCAGTGAGTCCAAGGCATGAGTATCCCTGCCAGCAATCAACATGTCATCAACATACACAACCAAGATAATCAGGCTGCCATCTGTTGCCTTCTTGGTACACAAGCAGTGATCCACTTGACTTCTATGAAAGCCTTGAGACTACATGAATGTATCCAACTTACGATACCATTCTCTTGGTGCTTGTTTCAACCCATACAAACTCCTTTTGAGTTTACATAACCATCTTCTCTTTCCCTTTTTCCACAAACCCTTCAGGCTGCTGCATACATATGTCTTCATACAAATCACCATGTAAAAATGCAGTCTTTACATCCATCTGTACGAGTTCCATATCCTCGTATACAACCAAGCCCAAAATGGTTCTCAATATAGTCATCTTGACTACATGAGAGAAAATCTCATCAAAGTAAATTCCATGCTCCTGCTTGTACCCCTTTGCAACCAATCTTGCTTTGTACTTCGGTGAGGAACCAGAAGTGACCATCTTATAAACCCATTTGCATGGAAAGGTTTTCTGCCCTTTAGGCAACTGCACCAAGACCCAAGTGCCATTTTTCTCAAGAGATTCCATCTCTGACAACATGGCTTTATACCATTTCTTGCTGTCCTGTCTGTTCATTGCTTCCTTAAAGCAAAACGGTTCACCATAGTCTATCAACATGACATAATCAGCCATATTGTTTTCACCAGGAACAAATTTGTCACATTGTACCCAATGGTCATTGTTTGCTGGTTGTTCCTGCAAATTTCCATTTTCAACATGTTGTCCTTGCATTTCAGCCTGCAAATCAATATTAACAGCTTGTTGTCCCGGTTGTTCCTACACATGTAGTGGCTCATTATCATGGGCAATAGCTGGCTGATCATTTCCAGTATTTACAGGTTCATTTACAACAGATATTTGCAGCTGTATATCGGGCACATTTTTCTGTCCAAAAGGTATTTCTTCTCGGAATACAACCCTACGGACCTCCTTTGTCTTTTCAGGTTGTTTATGCATGCAATCTTCCCGGAAGAAAACGTCGTTGCTACGTATTACTTTCCTTTTCTTGGGATCCCACAATATATAACCCATTTCACCCTCGTCACCATATCCTAGGAAAATACATTTACAGGACTTTGGCTCAAGTTTGCTACGTTTTTCTTTGCGAATGTGCACAAAAGCCTCGTAGCCAAACACCTTCAGGTGAGCATATGAAGGTGGCTTGCCGGACCACACTTCTTAGGAAACTTCCCCCCCCCCCTCCCCAAAGACCTGTTTAGTGACCGATTAATTAAGTGTACAGCTGTCATAACAACCTCTATCCAAAAACCATGGGGTAATGCAGCATGATGTACGGACCTTATTCTGTATGGTCCGATTCATACGCTCTACAACTCCATTTTGGGGTGGATTATGAGGGGCAGTGAGCTCCCTCTTTATCCCTTTGCTGTCACAAAATGCTTGAAAGGCCTTGGACACATATTCCCCACCATTGTCAGAGCGAAGACACTTAAGTGTCTTATCTGTCTAATTTTCAGCTAATGCCAAGAATATTTTGAACTTGTCAAGCACTTCATCCTTGCTACAAATAGAATAAACCCATACCTTTTGTGTAGCATCGTCGACAAAGGTGACAAAATATTTCTTTCTCCCTAAAGATAATCATGGTATCTCACATACATCTGAATGTACTAACTCTAAAGGAGAAGATTTCAAAGAAAGAGACTTTTTGTGAGATGTCTGTGCATGTTTGCCATAAATACAATGATCACAATGCTTAAAATCAGCATAACGAAGATAAGGCAAGTAACCCAAACGAGAAAGCACTTCCATTCCTGTTTGACTCATGTGTCCCAACCGGCCATGCCACAAAGAAATACTTGTTTACTCGGTCACAGCAACAACATGGTCACGCACACAAGATACATGAAGTGGATACAAAGTATCACTCTTGCACCCTCTGACAATCACTTTAGATCCCTTACAGATCTTTCATTTTCCATCACCAAAGGTGGCATGAAAACCATCATCATCTAGCTGTCCTATGCTAATCAAGCTCTTCTTGCGCTGAGATACATACCATACATGCATAGTTGTCCCCAAGATGAACAGGGCTTGTGCCAATACCTGCAATCTCACATGCATAGTTGTCCCCAAGATGAACAACACCATGTCGACCCCTTGTATAGGCAGAGAACCACTCACGATGAGGGGTAACATGAAAGGAAGCACCTGAATCGAGAATCCAAGTATGCATGTCATCATCTGTATCTGCAAGTAAAGCATGTGCATCAAAGTGTGAAGAGACAAAGAGTACGTCACTCCCACTATCACTGTCATGAGTGACTACATTCACCTCTTTAATTTTTACACTGCTCTTTTGGCTGACTGCCCTTCTTCTCTTCCTTGCTATCATCTGTCTTCTTGCCTTTTCCTTTCTCTTTTTTCCATTTGTAGCAATCACATTTAAAGTGACCCTTCTTGCCACAATGATGGCATTCAACATCTTTGCCACATGATTTACTACGTCCCTTGCTATCATATTTGCCTTTCTGTTGTGATCTGCCCCTAGTATACAAAGCACTTCCTGCTTCTCTTGCAACAGGATATTATAGCACTGTTTTTGCCAAACTGCAAAGTTATGTGCTCCTTCAAGCTTCTTTATGTGCATCAGATTACTGCTGTCATTGCTGCCAACCATGATTTTCAGCCCAAATGTGATCAAAAAACAGCAAATGCAGACCCAAAACTGTCACCCAAGTGACCAAGGTACAAAAAAGTACCAACCAGCAATAAATGACCACGTAGAAGCACAGATTTCAGATCTGTAATTAAATTTTCAGAAGTACCAAACCATGTGCTACAGCATTCCACAACTGATTACAGCTATTCCAAGGACATATACATCACATTACATGAGAAATCCAAGATTTTAGCTGCAATTTCTATTGTACATGTACCACGGGCATAAGATTTGACACGAACGGTCAAAAGCCCCAAAATTTTTGTGCTCAAAGCATCAACCACACATCTACATTTTCTTTGTCATGCATAGAACAGGCCAATTTTGCCAAAATAGAGCAATTTCAACAAAACCCCCAAATTTTACCAAGTATTGATGTCCAAATTGCATGGAATTCAGCCTGCATGTACATAAACTGACCAAATGCTGCACAAATTTTGCCCAAACTGCAAAAGCCCCAAATTGCACGGGTTCAATGTGCATCAATGTCGAGAAATTGGGTAAATTTCAGCCCAATTTGTGCGTGTACATGAATGCTTCACGGAATGACGGGAAAGGGGGGGGGGACTCGCCAGCACGTCGCGTGACTCTGACACTGACGCTGGTCGCTGCTGGACACGGCACCTGTCACAAGTCCCACACCACCTGTTGCCCAGTCGCCCACCTACTGAAGCGTCGTCCCCGCAAACTGCCGCCTAACTGCCTCGTCGTTGCTAACCTGCAGCATAGTCTCTCCACACACCTGCCTATTCACCTCGCAATATTCTGCTCGTTTTCTGCACGGCTGCTCAGCTGTTAGTCTTCTTCATGGGAAGCATGCACAAAAGTAAGCTCTAATACCAGTTTGTAGTGACGGGTTAGACACAATGATCGAGACAGCAGGTGTTAGTTGCACACAGAGAGACAAAGAGGGTGAGATAGAGCAAAGTAGAGAGTGAGCACGTTTGTAGGCACAATGACGAGTATGTACCTTTAGGTTTTTAGATAGATATATATGTGTAAGTACAAGTGCTAAGGGTGTGTTCACACCCGAGCACATTTAAAGGCATGAGGGCCTTTATTCCCAACACAAACATCATAACTACTGTTGTTTGCACATGTAACATGCTTTCCAACAAGGGCCAAATGCAAAGAAGAAAACAAACACTTCCTAGAAGTGATGTTCTTTAAGCTTCACTGTCAAAATGCCATGTTTGTTGTGTTTCAGTAGCATTAAATGCTAAATCGACCATTGAAGAATCATAATTGCAAGTCACAAATGCATAGTCCCCTCCACAAAGTTGATTGAAGTATCACCATCAGCAAATTTGCTAGCTGACGTCTCTTGGACAGCCAAACCGGAGTCCTTTTTCTTCTCTTTGGCTAGTCTCTTACAGCATCCATTAATATAGTGACTTGGCTTCTTGCAATAGGGGCATTTCCCTTTCTTTTTAGACTTTTCTATGTCTTGGACAGCCTTATTTGATGGCTGTCCTGCATCACCCTTTTGCTGATTTTTAGCATTTTGCTGGACTTTTCCGTTGCCTTTGAGCTTGGAAACCATAGTAACATCTCCTGGACGCAATGCAACATTCTTTCTAGTCTGTTCTTCTTGCAACAAGAGGCCTTCCAAACGCCTCTTGTTGCAAGAGGAACAAACTCATGAAAGGCCTCTTATTGCAAGAGGAACAGACTCGTGTTTGGAAGGCCCCTTGTTGCAAGAGAAACAGACTGGGAAGAATGTTGCATTGCGTTCATCAGCAAAAAGGGTGATGCTAGACAGCCATCAAATAAGACTGTCCAAGACATAGAAAAGTCTAAAAAGAAAGGGAAATGTCCTTATTGCAAGAAGCCAAATCACTATATTAATGGATGATGTAAGAGATTAGTCAAAGAGAAGAAAAAGGACTCCGGTTTGGTTGTCCAAGACACATCAGCTAGCAAATTTGCTGATGGTGATACTTCAACCAACTTTGTGGAGGAGGACTACGCATTTCTGACTTGCAATTATGATTTTTCAATGGCTGATTTAGCATTTAATGCTGCTGAAATGCAGCAAACATGGTATTTTGACACTGAAGCTTCAAAGCACATCACTTCTAGGAAGTGTTTGTTTTCTTCTTTGCATTGTCCCTGTTGGGAAGCATGTTACATGTGCGAACAGCAGTAGTTATGATGATGTTTATAGCATTGAGACAGTCATTATTACTGCTACAAATGGTTCTGACTCATGCTTCTAGATGTCTTGTTTGTGCTTGACATTACAAAGAACTTGTTGTCTGCATTTGCTTTTAACATGCATGGCTTTCAAGTCATCTTTGAGGATGACAAATGCATTGTCAGTGACAAGGAGATGGATTATGCGCTCAGGCTGTCTGGGACCCTGTATGAGGGTTTGTTTTTTGTTGGATATCTATGATGCACAAGCTCATGATGCTTTGGTAGTTACTACTCTATTGCCCGTTATGCAGAATGCCGAGCTATGGCATGCCCGCTATGGACGTATAAGTTTTGGGAGTTTGATGACCCTTTTGGGATGCATTGTCAGTGACAGGGAGATGGATTATGCGCTCAGGCTGTCTAGGACCCTGTATGAGGGTTTGTTTTTTGTTGGATATCTATGATGCACAAGCTCATGATGCTTTGGTAGTTACTACTCTATTGCCCGTTATGCAGAATGCCGAGCTATGGCATGCCCGCTATGGACATATAAGTTTTGGGAGTTTGATGACCCTTTTGGGACCCTGTATAAGGGTTTGTTTTTGTTGGATATCTATGATACACAGGCTCACGATGCTTTGGTAGTCACTTCTCTATTGCCCGTTATGCAAAATGCGGAGCTATGGCATGCCCGCTATGGACATATGAGTTTTGGGAGTTTGATGACCCTTCAAACAGCCTGAGCACATAATCCATCTCCTTATCTTTGACAACGCATTTGTCATCCTCAAAGATGACTTGAAAGCCGTACTTGTTAAAAGCAGATACACACAACAAGTTCTTTATAATGTCAAGCACAAACAAGACATCTAGAAGCATGAAGTCAAAACCATTTGCAGGACTAATAATGACTATCTGAATGCCACAAACATCATAACTATTGTTGTTCGCACATGAAACATGCTTTCCAACAAGGACTGCATGCAAAGAAGAAAACAAACACTTCCTAGAAGTGATGTGCTTTGAAGCTTCACTGTCAAAATACCACGTTTGCTGCGTTTCAGCAACATTAAATTGTAAATCCAACCATTGAAGAATCATAATTCCAAGTCAGAAATGTATAGTCCTCTTCCACAAAGTTGGTTCAAGTATCACCATTAACAAATTTGCTGGTTGATGTCCCTTAGACAGCTAAACCGGAGTTCCTTTTCTTCTCTTTGGCTAATCTCTTACGACATCCATTAATATAGTGATTTGGCTTCTTGCAATAAGGACATTTCCCTTTCTTTTTAGACTTTTCTATGTCTTGGACAGCCTTATTTGATGGCTGTCTAGCATCACCCTTTTGCCGATTTTTAGCATTTTGCTTGACTTTTCCTTTGCCTTTGAACTTAGAAAGCGTAGCCACATCCCCTAAATGCAATGTAACATTCTTCCCAATCTATTCCTCTTGCAATAAGAGGCCTTCCAACTCCACAAATACAAGGGGCTGCTAAACTCCCCCCCCCCTCAAAGACAACATCAAAGAGGTGTGAAAAACCAAGATAAGACTCTAGAAGAGAGTTCAAATGTGATGTTTACCAATTCAGTATCCACATTGAGCAACTGCTCGCACAAATCTTGCATGTGAGTAAAGTGATCTGTCATGCTATCACCCTCATCGATGTTCACATTGATCAACTATCTACAGAGATAAGATATTTAGGCCTCGTTACCTGCTACAAACATATGCTCAAGTACATCCCAAGTTGATTTTGAGGTTTTGCAAGGCCAGATGTGTGTAATGATCGATCTTTTCACTAACAAGGCAATCAAAGAAAGTGTCTGCATCTTTTGAGTTCCATCTCCTTCCATCCTCGACAAGAGGGGGAGGAGGGGCAGTAGCACCAACAGCATGTCTTCTAGCGTCGCGCTAAGGTGTTTGAGGTGCACAACCTCCTGGTCACTGCAAATCACCTAAAACATAGTCCCCCAAGTCCTTTGCTACAAGAAGGCTTTGAACCATAAAACTCCACAACAAGTAGTTTGATCCATCAAGTTTATCCTCTTGAGTGAGGACACCAAGGATGTTGCGTTGATCATTAGTCCCCTGACGTGCCATACTGTTGGTAATGGTCAAAAATCTGCAACCAAATACTTCTCTGCTAAAGTATAGATTGTACTCCTCAGTTACCAAAAATCCCCTCTAAATTATCCAACAAGTACCAAACTATCACACAAAAGCCTAAGTGTGCCCAACTTGACCCAAATTAGCACTCAATCAAGAAATAACAACAATGAACTGTTGTACCACACCTGACTTGTAATGTATGCCCTCCAAAGTACAAATTACAGTAGCTTAATGCTGATTCTTACCAAAATTTACTGAATTTTCCCAAAAAAATTTGCTCAATCTAATTGTAACAACAATTAAATGCTGTTGTACCACTTGTTTGCTGCCTCGGAATGTGGATCGAGCAAATGGCCCAAATTTCTTCCTAAAATTTCAAAGAAAGAGAGCGAAATTTAACAAAAGCCCCAAATTTTGGGTGGCACGAGCTAAGATTCAAAAAAAGATGGCCAAAATGGATAGGAAATTACAAAAATTTCAAAAAAAAACCCCAAATCTGAAAATTAGGATTTTTGCACTTTCTAGGGTTTGCACAAAATCACAAACAAGGCTAAGCTAAGAATATGACGAGCAGAGGTGAGAAAATAAGAGGCAAGGCTAAAAACAACAACTCCTCCTCCAAAACAATAGCTCCTCACCCTGCATACGGGACTACACGTAGGATTGCGCGCAAGCTGAAAACAGCAACAGCTCGTCCTTCTCTTCCTCGAGCAGAGAGCTGGCTAACAACAAGACCTTAGGTAGGGTGGCACTGGCTAATGGTGGTTGAGCTAAATCCACACGTAGAACCTGCTTTAATACCAAATGTTGGAAAATAACAGCCAGCTATGGAGGAGAGAAAAGAGAGAGAATGAGAGTGTGCTAGAAAGCAAAAGAGTAGAATTTACTTACTGAACTGAAAGAATGAGAATGAAAGGTACAAGATAGGTCTAAGATGGACTTGCTTGTAACTCAATTAGCATTAATTGACTCTAATTCTAACTCTAAGAATGGTGACACAACTTATAACTTTAGTTGTGTTTACACTAAGGACTGAAAAAGAACTAAATACTAAAACATTGGGCACTGCCCATAGAATTGGCAAATTCTAACACTGGCCTAGGCACCTCATTTGACAGTTGGGTGACCTGTTTTCTTTGTGTTTCAGTGTTGGACCCTGTGTTTTTCCTGCTGCAGTCTGCATTTTATTCAGCCCAGCCATCATTTCTCATTTATAACTAACATTTTTATCATTTTTGCAATCGTTTTTCACTTTTTTCGCAAGCACCTGCTTGTGTTTTCATATCTGTATTTTCAACCTAATTTCCACACTCAAGGGAAAGTTCACACTCATCAATTGTCATGCCTATGTTCACTACACTCCCTTCAGATCCTATTCCTCTCTCTTATCTCTAATCTGAATTGTTCTCTCTTGTTTCAATTGTTGAACCCTTGGTTTTGGGCTTCTTAATCATAAGTGCTTGCGTTCTCTCTAAACCCCCTAATTGTGTTCTCTACATATCATCTATCAATGGCTCCCCTATGTTGTGACACTAATGTCTCTTAAGCTAAAACACGCATTATAGCTGATTGGCATTTTTAATCAGCCCCAAAACACGCTTAATTAATGAAAAACACAAATTTGGTGCACGGTTTGAGAGAATTTCAGTGGTCCCCCAAACCCTAATTTTTTGGGGCACCCTTCCTCATCTACAGATAGACAAGCTGCCCACTATTTAGCCTTATCCTTTTGTGCAAGTTTCTCACTCTACCATGCAAATTTCAATCATCAACCACCTACCATCTGCTATCCAACCATCACTGACTACAGCCCATCACCCTATCACTATCCAATCCTAGGCAACCTATTTTCAGCCAACGCCTTGCTATTTGGCGGTCTCCATCTGCTGCATCATCATAGTGCTTGATCAGCCTGCGTTTTCAGCATCCGGTACCAAGCAACAAGTTATTGCCATCTCTCCCACCAAGCGATGCTATCGTACCTACGTTTTTGTTGTCCAACAGGCCACAAACATCAACAAACACCTCTCTTGTTGTCGTACTGGTCACAACACCTGGGATCCATCTCCAATGGACGTCACTCTCTGACACTGCGTTGCTTTGCCCTTCACATTTTGTACACTCTTACATTCATTTACAACATTCATTCACTTCAGAGTTTCTTCTCTCTATGTTTGAGTTTTGAGTTTTGGCATTTTGTTTTTAGTGTTTAGGGTTTAAGTCTTGCTTGTCTTTGTCCAAATCTTTGTGTTTCAATCTTGGTCGTACATGTTGTGTTTCCTCAATGCAAACCCTAGCATATCTTCACAATGACAAGCTTAAAGGCTCTAACTATCTAGCTCACAATGAGGTGATGAAAGCTTGATTTGGGCAAAAGCAACTCCAATATATTGTTTTAGGATCTACCTTGTGTCCCCAAAAACCCTTTGCTATTCCATCTAATTGGAATGAAGGCAATTCTCAAGAAGCAACACTCAATGGGGCCAACGACAGTGCCAAAGCATATTCACTACTTCCTTAACCCATCTCAAAAGAAATTCTCCCAAGCAATCACCTCTTATATGACATCTCCCAAGGTGAGGGAGAAGCTCGAACTTATGTACAAGGCTTTGTTGACCATGAGTGATATATTCCCCTCTACACTCAACTACATAGCATCCGATTGAAGGCGACTAATACAATTCAATCATTCATTCTCCGAGTGACACAAATCTAGGATCACCTTTGCAACATGCAATTCGCTCTTCCCAAATCACATCTTGAGGGGACTCTTTTCTACAGTTTGACAGTGTTGCTAATGCCTTACAAGCTCAAACATCAAAATCATCCATCAATTTCCAACATATGACATTGATGCTACTTGAGCACAAGTCTATCATCTTATGACTACAACGGAGGTTTCCATCTTATTCTAAGGACCACCCTTTGAGTGCTTTGGCTACTTCAAAGAGAGTGACATCCAAAAGAAGAAGACAAAGAGCCAATGCTACCATTGTGGTAAGAAGGGACACCTCCACAAGGATTGCAAGAAGCTAGCAATGTTGCAGGGAGGGGGGGGGGAGGGGGGGTTTTGCGGGGAGGGGACTCCTCCGACTCTTCATTAGTCTCAAATTTTGACTCAAGTTCTGACCATGTAACGAAGGAGCTACCAAAAACAGAATTGTTTTTCTAGCCCTAGTGATGTTATCATCCCTCGCGACTCTCCGAAGCTAGAAAGGAAGTGTGAGCGCGTAGTGGTGGTGGTAGTGGTGGGGCATATAAGCCTCATCTATATGCAAGTATTGTGAACCCTGAGCATGGCTTTCTACATGTAGCAACAAAGTTTGGCAAATCCTAGACTGACTTTGCCTTTCAAGTTCATGATGGGAGGTTTAATAGGGAGCCTTCTTTGCTCCTAGTCCATTTCCACAAGGCAGCACTTTGATAGTCTTATCAATGGTGGGAATCCATGGTCATGATAGTACTTTCCAAGGAGTTGGTTCACGACAAGCACCAAGATTCAACTATTTTTACTCCCTACGATCAAGGATCAATGCAATCAACATCAACATCATAGTCTTTCCAAGGCATCTTGGTGGTGGCTTGATCACCTATTGCTTGGGTTACCCATGGTCCTATCTAATTGTCATTTTTGTATGTACCACGATACGTCTTTCATCATTGGATATTTTATTGTACTTATTGTCCATGATCTATGAGGATGTTAGCAATGTACATATCATGGCTATACATGCTCATAGTTTGAGTGCCCTTCATTTCTTAGGAGAGCACACATTTAATGCTAGTGAATCTATATCTTTTTGCCCTAATTAATAATAGCCAACTTTATCTTAATTTTATATTATTTATGCTTATTCAACAATTCCACTCCTCTGTCTCTCATTCATCCGATACAACATACTACATCCTCTGATCGCCAATCTTTCAAATTTATCTTCGAAACTTACATTTATCTTCCAAAATAACATCTTGATCTTCTCAACTACTTAAGAGCAGCTAAGCAAGATGTCCAAATACTATCATTATTACTTGTAGATACTGAGTTATGCATCAATACAAAGATAGTTGACATTGAGTGTGACAAAGGTACATGAACTACATCGTTAGTCGCATCTTAAAGCTTTGCAAGTACAAACCTTTTCGGAGATTATGCTAAGTTTCCATATCAAGGATTGGACATGTCTTCGAGAAGCTCAACACTACTAGACACCTTTGCTCTTCAAAAGGACTTTGAACAATCATCAATAAAATTTAGGGTCAATTAGTCTACCATGAAATGAGATCATATACACCATGTTTAGAAACAATAACGTGTATTTCTACATTTTTTAGCCTCAAGAAAAGCCACTGCCTCATGCAGGTAACTTGTCTATGTTATCAAACCAACCGACCAAGATGGGAGAGCTTATATGCAACCTGCATCAAAAAGTGACCTCTAAACCTTGAAAAAGGAAATAAAAGGCATGTTGCTACCAAGGTACGGCTTCATACTTGGAAGCTAAGAAACAATGCAGCTTTGCTTTAAAACATTACTCGTGTAAACATAGAAATTTATAGTCTTTATGCAAATATTTGAAGACGCTCTAATTTTGCAAACCCACATTCCACTGTAGTGTTTTACCTGAAGATGACTCTTCAAGTGGTACAAAGTGAGGCCTTTGACATTCATAGCTTGCATCACAGATTTAGGGGTAGCCTCTGCCACAAAAGGGGAGCATAAAAATGACATACATCCTGTCTACTTACTAATAATACCATGCATACATCACTCCCTGTAATATTAATAACTTAAACCATGTAGATATATGAAAGAACGGGAATTCCTTGAAGAAGTACTCTGAAACCTGGAATTTTACTATCAATAATAGGAAGTTAAGAAATGCATATGGGAACCAGCCACACATACAGTACCACTGTCTTATCAAGGAGAGAATATGCACCCAGTGTCTTGCATGAGAAGTGAGAGCATTTGTAATCTACGATATCTCTGCAAAACAACTACGCAAACACACATTTGCCACAAAAGAGACTTACTATCGGGTCCTCCAAGTTGATTAACTGCATCAACAAACTGCTCATGAAGCTCATCAGTCCAACGTAATCGGGGCTTTGGATCTGTTGAAAGAACAACATTATCCCCTAAAAAGTTGGTGCCCTGCCCAAAATGACGACGCTCTTTTGCCATGAGAGTCCTAGCACAACCTGTGAGAGAGTAGCCAAAATATTAGTGCAGAGATCGTTTGATGGTATATGCATGTAGAAGACGCGCTTTGGCACACGACCTTAAAAGATGTACAATTTCGAACTTTAACACTCTATCGGTATGTTAAAAGTGAAACAGGATAAGATCACTTAGAGGGAAATTAAAGCAAGCTATATCGCAGATGCAAGACACTAGGAAACAGTAATGCAGGAAACCTACTCCACAAACAGGCAGACAAAGAAGAATGCAGTGTACACAAGCATTCCTTCGTGGAAAAGTGGACACGGACCTTTGTACAGAGGACACGTCTCTCTCTCTCTCTCTCTCTCTCTCTCTCTCTCTCTCTCTCTCTCTCTCTCTCTCTCTCTCTCTCTTAAGCGATTCCTCTTTCTCAGGCACCTACATTGATTTTTCTTCCCCTTCAAGCCATCTCCATGAGAATGGGAACACTCCTGCATACCTGTACAAGTCGAGAGTTCACTTGCTGGTTCTCACGGACATCAGCAGAACACGCCAGCATACAGCTGAGAGATAAAGGGAGACGCACAGTCAGAGAGAGAGGGGGGGGGGGGGGGGGGCGGGGGAGGGGGGAGGGAGTCTGGAGAGGGAGAGAAAGGTATAATATTGGGAGCAAGCGACAGCGATGACAGCAGAGGGCATATTCCCCTCCTAATTATGGATGATGCAAAGGGGAAGAAGGCGTCAAGTGTCCCTCAAGGAAAATAGCCGTGGGCCGTAACCCAGTCAGGAAAATTCGTAAGACAGGGCCTCGTTTTTGTCCCACCGTAATCAAAAAGTCTACATTTTGTCCTACCCTTAAATCTTGTACTGTTGTTGTTAGACCCGTCTTCCATGCCTCTCCAACGCTCAAAAAATGCCCATGTTTAGTCTCATCCCACCTTTTCCTTTCAATCCTCCTTTAAAATTAGAATTTAGAGGTGAGAGAACTCAGAGGGGTCTCACACACTAAAATTGCCAAACCATGTCAAACAAGGCTTCTTCCTGTGTATTTTTCTGAAATTCGTTCGCGCACAAAATGCTATCCACCATCATGACTCGTAAACTGGAAATAATAGAATTTTAAAAATCAAAAAGTAGATCAAGCGCAAATAAATTTTTAGTGCACCGCGTCAAATGAGGCCATGAATCGCAAACTGTATCCCTTTCAGGTAACGTTTAGTCAAGTGGCCTCTTTTCCGCATTACATGGAAACTTTGCCTAATCATTGTGCGTGAACATGCAAACGATTCCAAAAACTCAGTAACTGGGCCTCGTGCGAAATCCCTCTAAAGATCTTAGTATAAAAACCTTCAAATATAGGTACTTTACCTCTTCAAATTTTTCATTGAAAGGTTTTTCACCTTTCAGGAACAAAAATTTTGAGCACTGGGCAGATCATCTCATGTGTTTTATTATCCCAAGTTGGTTTCACAATGCCTCCTCTCACATCCACTTCTATGTTCCATCTAAAACCACAAGATTACCACTTTCTTTTGGTCCTTTTGCTTCTAGTGAGAGAGCCATCTCATCCAACTCCCAACTAAATTGTTGATACTAATCAAACAGTTTGTTCAATGCACCTACCATGTATAGTTTCAATGTAGCTTCACTTCACTATTTAGCATGGCAAAAAGGCATTGTGAAAGTCTTCCTTCTTTCATTCAAAAATAGTGTATAAAGCTCTCTTTTATCACCATTCTGATTAGCGTAAAAGGACTCCTTCCCTTTTTCCCTCCTCTCTCATTCAACTTTCAAAAATTTCTAGGAACCACTACAAGCCTTTTGCAAATACTTTACTTTGTTTGCAATAAGCACAAAGCAAAAGATATAAACTCCCTTACATAAGTGGCTAAAAGGGCCAATAAAGTGACATTTAATTTAACAATTCCCCATTGGATCCTTTTTATCAAGGTGAATTACATATACTTTTTCAATATGTAAATTGTATATCTTATTAGTCCTAGTCATCAAACTTTAAACTCGAGCATACCATTTTTGGCAAATCTAGTGTTTTTAATTGTCCTTTTTATTGCATTGACCTTCTTATAAATAGATATTATATCTCATATGTTGTGGGCCAATGCATGAGTGCATTGTAAATTTTGAGTTTTTTAATGTATTTCCAAAAATATTAGGTGAGCATTATCTAAACTTGTTTAAACAAGCTAACACATTACTCAATGGGCTAATACTTAAGTATGATAATAACTCTTGAAACACTTAGATATTGAATGGCCAAACAAAGAGAACGATGATCTATTATATAAATTACAAGGTTTACTTCGAAGACACTTATGCAAAATTTTATCCTCCTATGATGGTGATTAGAATCCTCACAAACCTATCAAGGCTTTATTTCTCCTTGAAGGAACATTAATAAAATGTTAAGGATTTAGTTTTCTTATAAAATAAGGAGGAGATTGTAATTAGGATCATACATTCATTTAGATCCACATTATTTGATAAGTGTGACCGTTTGAGTACATGTATGTTGAGGCTACTCATTAATGGAGTGGGGAGGTAAAAGAAAGGTACATGAGCCCGTTATTGATAGTAGAGAAGCAAGATACAATGAATCACACACTATGCTTGAGTGCAAACAAACCGACTCACATATCAAAAACCAACTCAAATATCAAAAATGAGGCAACAACTAGCATCAAGGTCACTCCTCTAGTAAATCATTATGCATATTGAATGTGACTCTCTTAAGGAGGGTGACACACAAAACAAGATAAAGTCAAGCATGATACCCAACCTAGCATGGAATCACCAACATGTTAATGAGAGTCTACAAAAAGCAAGATAAGAATATAGGAATATATTTTTCACTCTCAAATCCTATGAATTTACATGTTTGTCATTTACTAACTTATCAAATGTATATAACAAAGCCTAAATTGTGTGTAGCATGTGCAATGGATATGCATTCTTCCAAAGTGTATACACACATAATGGATAATGCCTTCTTTCATAGTGTACACACACATATAGAATCCTCTATCACTCAAGCAAGAGTCTACAACTTTGAACGTGCATTCCTAAGAGTGAAGAGCATAAGGAGTAAAGCTTTGTCACAAAGATCGAGGATTTAAGCTCCTCCTGCAACTTTCATGCTTATTATCTGCATCTTGAAAGAGAGACTATTCTCATTGCCAAGCTCTACGTCTAAGACAAAGAGATGTTTTGACAATTTGAGGGCTTTCGTTGCTTGATTTGGATGCATTTGGCTAGCAATTAGTGACTAGAGACGAGCTAGAGACCAAGTCAAATGACTTAGATTTGAATGCTTGAAAGGAGATATTGATACATGGTTTTGATGTATACAAGCATTGGGCCTCCTTAAGCAAGAGGGTAGCTTGTTCCTCATAAGAAAGGGGCTAGCTTATGGTAAGCTTAGGACCTGGCCTACTTATGGATCTAAGCTAGGGTTTTAATGGAACATAGTTTTAACTAAAAATACTTGTAAGGAAATCAAGAAAATCTATGAAAACCATAGCCATTTCTCATTAAAATACAATCAAGAATGAAGCCATAGCCATAAAAACAAGAGAATACAATGGGATATGAGATGATCAATACACCATATGTAAGGTAACCATGAGTGTTCACCCTCAACGATGGGCAAGAATACACACCTCCTTGCAATAGTAGGAGAAGCCATGGAAGGATCTCTAGAAGCTCTAAAAAGGAAAAAGTATTATGAAAATGAACCAAAGATACAGTAATGTCACAACTCTCTCCTTTTATATTAAACCCTAATTTTCATGACTAAGGCTAATTCCTCCTAAAGCTAAAGGCAAGTTTTCATACATTACAAACCATCCTTGTCTCATGTAGTTTTTCCTCAAAACTGAACATATGGGAAAACATAATGGAAACTTCAAAGAAATAGCTTCAGAATATGTAGATTATCATCAAAGAAGCATTCATATGAATAGAACAAATATCTTTAAAGAAGGACACATGAAAGATTTGTAATGAATTTTCTAAAAACTGTATAAATAGGGCTTATCAAAATAAAAGAGCTATAACTTTGTGTAAAGAGCTCCAAATTATGCAAATGAAACATTATTGCGAAGTTGACAAAGAGAGAGGCCTCTCTTTAAAGTAGAAAAAATCCAAGTTTGAGTAAGTTATGGTATTTTGTTTTGGTGCAATAAAATTATATAGCAACCTATTCATTGCATGGAACCTCTAATAGCTTCATTATTTAAGGAATTCACTATGATTTTTAGAGATGACTGAATGCACCTAAATTATGGCATAAACACTACAAGGGAATGGGCAAATAGCAATGCCCGCTTTCAACTTAAAATGGAGGTGTCACTATTTGCGTCGCAATGGGCATCATTACTAATGTCACTAATTTTGATTAGCAATGCAAATAGTGACACCAATAGTGATGCCCATTGGGATGCAAAATAGCAATGACATTTTTTTTTAAAAAGGTACAAAAAATTGAGTGCGACATTTTAATAAACCTTTTGTCTTTGCGAGAGAGAGCGGGGGGGGAGAACTCATCACCATCTCTGCCACCCCGTTGTTGCCATACACGAAGAAGGCGGAGAGAGGTGCAAAGGAGAAGGGAAGGAAGCCATGAAGGTGAGGAAGAATGAGGGAGGTGTGAAGGGTTTCATCTTCGAGCCTTTGAGGTAAGCACATTGTCTCTCCTTTCTTTGTTTTATTGTTTTCTTCTTTTTTAAAAAAAATGTTTGTGGAGAGATGCATTGAGAGAGGGAGGGAGAGAAGTAGAGAGAAGAAGAGAGAGAGAAAAGGGAGAGAGAGGGAAGGAGAAAGAGAAAGAGGAAAAGGGAAACAAAGAGGGAGAGAGAGGGAGGGAAAGAGAGAAATAGAGAGATGAAGGAAGAGAGGAGGGTGAGAGAGAGAGAGAGAAACAATGAGGGAAAGAGAGGAGGGAGAGAGAAACAAAGAGAGGGAAAGAGAGAGAGAGGGGGGAGAGAGGGAGGGAGGGAGGAGAGAGAAAATAAGAGAGAGGAGTGGGGAGAGAGATAGAGGAAGGAGATAAAAATAGAGAGGGAGAGAGAAGGAAGGGAAAGAGAGGAGAGAGGGAGAGAGAGAAATGTGTATGTGTATGCATATATGTATATATAGAGGGAGGGAGAGAGGGAGTAAGTGAGGGAGCGATGAATTGAGAAAGAGAAGTATATTGTATGCCGTAACATAGACGAAATGGACAATGATGATGGCCGCAACATTCAAGATTGGGAGACATATCTCAATCGGCGTGTCCTATGCCCTTGCATTCATTGCAAGCTTTAATTCGACAAAAACATTGCTTGTCTATAGACATGGGGGATTCACTAGTAGTAATAAGGAGACGTCACCTGCGTGCAAGAAATATATGAAAATACCCCTTATCTACCCCCTATTTATGGGACCTTACCTTATAAAATGTGCATTCCTTCCCTTAAATAACCCCCCTCCCTTACACTCACGTGGTACCATACGGTAAACCCTAGTGGACCCCTTGAGTCTATAGACCACGTTTGATGCTTTGATGAGTTTCAATCGAAAATCATTGACAAAGTAATCTTAGACTTTGAGTTAAGGTAAGAAAAGTGTATACTAAGCATACTTTACTTTCAAACTACAATTGAATACCATATATGATAATATTAAACGTGCCTTGGAAATGTCAATGTGAGAGATGACGTTCCATCTCAAGGAATGCACCTATTGTGGCCTATAAGAAGAGTTCGCAAGCGTACAATGGATGGAGTGCCTAAGACAATAAAGCCATTGGAGACCATGTCGCTAATTACGCCCTCAATACCAAAAGACATTGGGGATCTTTTGGACCTTCCTCCAATTCTGGAGCTTGAGATGGAGGGAATGATAAATTTATTATTGCCCATGGATGCTAGGTCATTTGATCCATTGAGAGAGGAGGCAGACATGCCATTATATGATGGGTGTTGGGCACTACTAAATGTACAGGCAAAGTATGGATGAAGGGATGTGAGTGTGACCGAGTTGTTAAGGTATATACTACACTCCTTTGTCTTTAACTCCATTATAAGAACGACTTTTACTTTCTTCAAAGATACTTGGTTTTTTTTTTCCAGGTTGCTAGAATATCACATACTCCTACTTAGAAACATGATACTCAAGTCTCATGATGATGTGTGACTAGTGTTATGGAAGCTTGGCATGGACTACGATAGTATTCATGCATGTGTCAATGATTGTGTGCTATTTCAAGGAGACTGCAAGACTATGGAGACGTGCTCGAAGTGTGGTGCTTATAGGTATTGATAGGACTTGCAAGGACAAACCGTTTCTCAAAAGGTTCTCAGACACTTTTCACTTATACCATATATGCGTTACATGTTTCGCACTTTATGGCAAGCTTGACCATGTGGCATGTAGAAAATGGATCCATATATGGAGTCCACAACGAATACTAATAGACTCACAAGCATGGAGTCGCATTGACTCCACCTTTCTAGGCTTTGTAAGAGAGCCAAGGAATCTTCGGCTTGGTCTTGCTATGGATGGCATGAATCCATTCAGTCTCCACTCAACTTGTTGTAGTGTATGCCCAATAGTCCTTGTGAACTACAATATCCCACCATGGCTTTCTAAGAAGTAAGGATATATAATCCTTAGGTTGCTTGTTCTTGGGTGTTATAAAGTCAAGAACATAGATGTCTATCTCCGTCCATTAGTTGATGAGCTCAAGATTTTGTGAAAGGAGGAAATTGTCGTGAAAGACATGAGCAAGCATGTTGGCAGGCAATCTATTAATATATGAGCCATTCTTATGTGGACCATACATGACTTTTTGGGGTTTGGGAGTGCCTAGGTAGCTGAGCTTCCGTTCTCATTATTGATATCTAACATGTCTCATTTATATTTGTGTTGACTAGATAGGGATATTGTGACAGGTCTGGTTACCTCACGTTATCATGCATGTCCATTGTGTGGATCATAGTTTGACTCTCGAAGATCGCGGGCCATTAAAAAGATGGTATATCAGGGGCACACTACTTTCTTTATGGAGGGCCATGAATCAAGGGTAGGTTTTCTTGGATGACCTCCAACATGAATGAATGCCCAAAGCTGGTATGGGTGAAAAATGGTCCACGAGGAGTCGCTTCCAAGTAAAATGTGATGGTTCTTAGTTTTCTATGAGTTGCCATATTAGACCCACTTACAAATCAACCATTTGTTGGATCCTATGCACATTTTTAAGAATGTGTGGAGCTTATTGTGGGAGCTTTGATGGTTGTATGCAACTACCTCATGTTGCTTAGGTCTTGTCCACTAAAGAGGAGTGCAGGGTGAAGCAAATTATCATGTCTATTCACACCCTGACAAGTATGATATGTTCTCTTAGGTTAACTTTTTTTAAAGATGACCAACTAATAGGGCTAAAATCTCATGATTGGCATCGGTCATATGTTGTGCCATCAACACCTCAAAGTGCTCAAGTATATAATGAAAGCAATGTCCCTAGCATGGACAAGGAGAGTATGCAGGTAGAGGAGTCAATAGATAATCTTCTATCCAAACCCCTGATAACCTCATTCGTGGTATGTTGTGCTATCAACACCTTAGAGTGCTCAAGTGTATAATGAAAGAAATGTCCCCAGCAGCATGAACAAGGGTACAGAAACCTAGTGGATGAGAAAACAGGTATTGTGCTCATCCACTAGGTATGGATACCTAGTAGATGAGAAAACTGGTACTGTGCTCATGAATGATGAGGGAAGGAGAGTGATGGCATGCGTGAGAGAGTTATGCCAACAAGTATTTAGGCACAATGTTCTAGACCACTGGAAAAATATATCAAAGGGGCGCAAGGACTATGTGGTAGCGTCCTTGCACAAGGAGTTCCTGGTACCCATAATGGTGGATCAATTTTCCATACGATGGATGATGGATTGAATGCATGCATACATGTCACATAAACAATCAAATGTGCATAAGGCAATCAAATGTGGTGCTCCAAAGCCTGAGTGGTTGGACATAGAGGATTAACAGAGATAAGGAGGAGACCACATACTCTCCACGATGATGGTGGCAACAACGGGAGGCAGCAAGGGCATGGTTGGAGGCAGGGGTCATGCATCATTGGGGGAGTGATAAACATAGAACTTATTTGGAGGATTTTGTAAGTCTTCTTTTGATTGCGTTCACTTTCTTATTTGGTATACTACTTGCACTAATAACCTTAATTCTAAAAATGCTACTTTGCTTTCCTTGCAATACTCGATCACAAATTGTGATCCTATAGGTTTGGAAACTCGGTATACAGAGAGTCACGGTCTCATTGCACTCGTCGATAGATTATATGCACATAGTGGCCTAGTAACTCATGCCTCTTTCTTGTTTTCAATTATTAGTTTTTTGTGATGTATTATGTATTGTGGATTAATCTTTGGTTGTTTATATTGCAAAGTTCGTTCGATGCTCCATTATGTCGAGACGAGCTCTTGGACGGTGAGGAGCTGTAGCAATCACTTGGATTCATGGAGTGCACATCCTTTTTTTTTTTGGCCCTATGATCCAAAGAGGCTCTTTTTATGTAGCTTTCCTTGGATGTATTTCTCATACTTTGTATATGACTCGCATTTTGTGATATTTATAGATATGTTTTCATGTTTGTTTTGGACTCTCCTCTCTATCGTTCCATGTAGTTCTATGAGATATCATCATTGATATTGTACTTATTTGAATATTGAATCAATGACTCTTTCTTCCCAGCATCTCACGAGGTATATGTTTTGATGATAATTATATACTTAATTCATAAATACTTTATGGAACATTGTTCAACACATGGGGCTAGAAGGGTAGTAGGGTGACATGCCCTACCACCTATTCTTTTTTTCTTTACAATTGTTGTTATTAATGTCACAAATATACCTATACATATTGCTATTTGTGTCAATAAATGTGTTAGAAAGCATCACTATTTGCATCACTTTTGCAATGTAGATAGTGACATATTTGTAGAGACATGTATATCGACGATTTTAGCAACGACAAGGGTAAAAATTTTAATGAATATTTTCATTGCTTTAGACATCGGTATATGGCTTGTATCTTGTAGTGAAAATCCTTTCGGATCAAATGAAATCTGATAAAGAAGTCCTCTTCTTCATAATACTCGTTTATAGAATCATACATTATATCAACTCATCCTAGTTTAAAAGGAAATGAATCAGCCATTTCATGAAACATATTGGCTCCGTACTCAAAATCACATGTTGCCAGGTGGCACCTACGCAAAGGGATGAGCACCTTAAATGGTTCTCCTTTGTGTGTACATTGGTGGGATGAGCACCTTAAATGGTTATCCGTTAGTGCGGGGCACGTTCCTAAGAATTGTCTTAGGCGGAAGGCCGATAGGGATGCCTATCCCTTCCGGCCATCGATGCAAGTGTGAACGTGGGTGACACCATTTTATCCACACGAGTATTAACGTCTTCGTGAATTAATTATTGTATGGAATTCCAAATTAATTGATTTATGTGGCTAGCTGTAATTATTCAGTTGGTTATTATTCTAACATGATTTTGTGAATTTTTGGCAGCTGATGTGTAGAGCAGGGTGAATTGGAAAGGTGCGCCACCACGCGCAAGCATTTTAAAGATTATTTCCTCAAGAATTTATTTGAAAATTATTGGATTATTGTATTAGATGCACCGCTATTTCTTATAAAGTGTGTGCATAGCCTCTATGTAAATATTTATTAGCAAAATAGACTTTTAGAAGATATGTCCAATAAAATATTAATGGTTCTAGAGAGTTGTGGGATGCACAACTGCTAGCATCCATTAATTCAGATTACTCTATCTCTTTTCTAGTACACTCAAACTCTTTATGCAAAGAGTGATTGTAAAGGGCCTAAATCTTGGGCAAAGAAGATTTCATAATATTATTATAAATACGGCATGAAGGGAGTTGCCCACTTCATGTCGGGGGGGGGGGGGGGGGGGGGAGGGGGAGGGGGGGGGGAAGATTGTACCCAATCTTGTGTCGTTTCATCTTACTTTACCCTCTCTTTTAGTCTATTTTTAATTTCTCATGAGTCGTACGCAATTTTATGAGTAAAAAAGAGAAAGAGGGAGCTTCTTCCATTCGCTACGCACAAACCACTCATCTGTTGTTCGCAACAGAAAAAATTTCGCTTTTCCTTATAAGATCCAATACTAATTTCTAAATTATGAACTTCTTTAGTACCATTATATCATTGTCCTAGAAATGCAGCCTTAATTTTATAGGTAGATGGAACAGTTTTAAGTCGTAAGGGGTAGGGGGAGGAACTGGAACAGAAGGGCTTGGGCACTGGGCAACATGCTGAGGGAGAAAGAGGAAGAGAAGGAGGAGAAGAGGAGAAGAAGAAGAAGAGAAGAAGAAGAAGAGGAGAGGAGAGGGAGAGAGAGAGAGAGAGGAGAAGAAGAGGAGGAGAAGAAGAAGGAGAAGAAGAAGAAGAGGGAGAGAGAGAGAGAGGGAGAGAGAGAGAGAAGAAGAAGAGGAGGAGGAGAGAATATGGAGAAGAAGAAGTTATGGAAGAAGAGATCATGGTAGAGAGAGGAAAGGAAGAAGTTGAGGGAGAGAAGAAGATAGAAGAGACATGAAGGGAGAATAATAATACTAATAATTAATAGAAGAGGAGGGTATCATCTCAAAGGCCCTACACTATCACCTCTTGCGGAGTTGAAGTCTCTCTCAACTCTTGCGAAGGCTCTACTATCTCCATCCTAGCTACTCAAAGCTAGATGATGCAACCCTCAATTCCATTGAAGTTCTACTCAAAGAAACATGCATCCATCATGGCCCCTAAGAGGAGAAGTTTGGGAGCTATGAATGTGAAAGTCGCGAAAGCGGCACTTGGAAATGCCAGCAGAGATAACATTCCAACCCCCATCATGCAAACCCAAGTTCATCTGTTGCATGAAAGAGGGTGTCCACACGTGTTCTTTCTCTCCTGTTGGCCGCGAACCCATACCCTATTTTCACATGATTATCCTTCGACTGCAAGCTCATCTTGCTCCCTAACTAGCCCTTGCTAATTGAGTACAAGATGTAGAAATCTTGTGTGGAGCACCTCTAAAAGAAAAGAGATCGTGGATGGCACCTAAGCGAAAAATGACGACGTGGATGGAAACCCCACAACAAGCAACGAAGCCCTGGGCAAGGACATCACTACCCATCCAACCGCGATACCCTGGTTGTAAGTAACATATTTCCAGATCGACAAATGCTTACTTTGATTCATGTATGAGATGCATTAGGCCCATGTTATGCCATATAGAAATAGGACATTAAAAAGGATAAACTACATCGCAACTGTTTGAGGGATTGAATTTCCTAAATGCGCATGTTAAAAGAAGTCAATTGTATTTAGATACCATGCGAGGAATTCATAAACAACATTTAAGGCTTCAAGCATGTCCTCGCAATAGTAGGTGCGTTTTCCCCACTTTGTAGGTATATGTTGCAACTTGCATGCTTGAAGGATTGCATGGCAAACATCCTTGTCTGGAAAAGAATTGTTATCGAAGTTCTAGACGGTTGTCCAAGCTCTTGTTAATAGCTTATGTTTGATAGATTGGGAGTCTTGATGATATGTGTAGTTAACACAAACAATGACCATAAGGATTAGGACTAAGTATGCCTTGAGATCCGTCTGATAAGCGAGCATTTATCAATCCAATTCGGAGATTGGCTAGATCCGAACATAAATCCGGACCTCCCAAAAGCAAGTAGAGAGCTCAAGGGATTGAGAAGACCGAGTCAAAGTAAAGACTACTACTCTTTGGAAAGAAGGTTGAGTTATCAAACAAGGTAAGCAACCTATAGAACTTATATACTGTAGAGTTTGAAACCTTAACATATGTCTTAGTCAAAAGAAGGGTGTGTTAAGTAATTTTTACATAGAATCACTCTTTGATCCCAAGGGGGAGAGCGAATATATGATGGAAGGTTATCGTGACTATTCCTGCAATGTTGGAAAATGATATCATTGTTTTGTTGATTGATCTAACATCGTCTTAAATGATTTTTGCATTAAACTGATTGTTGGGATAAGATTTGGATGATTATTCCAAGTACTAGTGCTTGATGGTAAATTCATGACAGGGGTCTGTGATGAACAATTGCCATGGAAAATAAATGAATGTTTTCTTGGAAGATGATATTAGGCTGATTGCCTTGATTGTGCTTGATTCTTAATTGGATTAATTAAGGAAGGATATTTGCACGGGTGGATCATCTCCAAGATTGCACCGCGGATTACCTCAAGAGGGCACTACTCGATTCACGGGCCGAAGGCCGAGTGGTGAAAAGGCCAACTATGGAAAGTGTGTCTCACTCCTAGGTCACTTGGGGTTAGTGGAGCTCTAGACACCCCTTGCCGAGTCTAGAATGGAGTTGTAGACTAACATCTAGAGGTGTTGGAAGATCCTATTCTAGATAATGGATAGAAATTATGGTGCCATGTGATTTGGACTGGGTACTTCTGTTGGACAGAAGGGATACATTATTTCTCCTGTATGGGCAGGAGACAAAGATTAACTTGAAGATAAGTTAAGGAACTTGTTTATTAAAAGGACTGCTTGTTTTGTTCTCGTGCCAGTGCTGTAAAGTACACAAACGAACCCTGTTTCCTAAAAGGCCTTATTAAGGAAGTTGATTTTGAATGTCACACATAAATATGATAGGACCTAATTAGAAAACTAAAGCTATCAAGGGAAGCGAGTGGGAAAAACCCAGTGGGCAAAACCTCGCCAGGTCTGTCCTACAGCAAGGTGGTCCCAGAGAACTGGGAGGCTTCTCATAAGGTTTTACCATCATTTGACCCTTAAGTATGGCTAGATTAGAATCCAATTCATGCCGTTTTAGGGGATTGGAATGGGACTTTCCCTATGGACAGAGAGGTTGAGTGGCGCATCCCTCTCATTTCCCATTCTCTTTGAACCAAGTGCAGGAGGGGTCTGCTTCGGAATAGATATCTCTGCGTAAAGTAGGATGTCCAAAACCCGATGCTAGAATGCTGTCAAGAGACCTTGACAACTAGAAACCCAGATTTCAGGTCAATCCTAGTGGATTCACGTGCAAACATTCCATTGCGAGGCGGACTTGGGAAACCCTAGGCGACAAACCTCGAAACATTCCATGGGAGTGCTAGGCGGCGATGCTTATATTCATTTCTTGATGGACCGCTAAAACGTGCATGGACAACCAATAGGTGGGCACGTTACAATTTACAAATTGCACAAGAGGAAGCTTGGTGCTCTTTTACAAGGATTTAGGGTGTGCTTTTATATTTAAGATGCGCCTTTCCCTTTTGCAATCACCCTAGACTTTTAAATTTGCTCCTTGCGCTTTTGGCCCTTTTTTCTCCTGTTTTTCCATTGGCCTATCTTTTCCTGCTTTGTCATGCGTCTTTTTGATTTTCTTTTACTTTCTTTTTCACTTTCTTTGCATTGGGATTAACATTACCCCTCCTAGTCGAGTGCCAGTCCCATGGCACTTATTGGTGAGGGCTTAGGTGGTTTGAAGGTTTGCCATCTGAGTCGATGATGGGGCTTTGGGGAGATTGGCTGTGGAGAAGAATCATAACAACATGGATGAGAGGTTGCAAAGGCCATGGATAGATTGAGTGGGTGGTGATGGGGGCCTTCGAGGTCGATGGTTGATCACGAGTTGTCAAATGTACCTCAAAAGGAAAAGGAAGTGCACTAGCTGGGGGTGTGTCTACTCATCGTGTAGTGCATGGTGTTTGTGCCAATGGAAGTGGAAGTTGGGTCAAAAGCTCATGGTGTTGTCCTAGACTTGAGGACCCAATTCGTGTACAAGGGGAGGTGTTGTGGGTGGGACTTAAAGAGATATGTTTATTGTAGACAAGTGTAAACTCCCTAGATGTGTCCTGCCCTTGATGTGCCCTGAGTAGAAGTGGAGGAAGGGGCTAGGGATATAATTGTGCTTGGGTGCAGTGTCTGGGGCCCTTTGATGGTATACGAGAAATCCATTTCGTCCTTTTCTTGTGCTTCATCTTTGTCCTTTCTTTGCCTTCTTTCTTTCTTTTTCTCTTCTCTTTTCTTGTTTGTTTGTTTGTTTGTTTTTTTTAAATATTTAATACATTAGGAGGGAGCACACTAGATGTCATCATGATGATCTTCAAGAGCTACATTGCAAGGGGGCCTAAGAGACTTGGTAAGGAAGGGTCTACTATGCAATTAGCTTTTATGTTAATACATATATTTAGGGGTGTCATTGACAAGAAGGGGTGACTACATTTGGTGAAGCAATTGTCATTCACGTCTTCAAGGACCACCATACAAAAGGAAGGTAGGAGTATGACCCTAATCATAAGATGGACCATCACATAACTATCAATTCTTGCATTTAGATAAAAAAAGAGTGGCCACAATCGAGCCTCTTTTATTGTGGGCTTTTGCTTGAGCAAAATCCTAAGTACTCTAAGATAATTACATGTATTGATGAATGCAAGCTCAAAGAAGGATGAGAACTCGCCGATGAGGAAGTGCGTGCTGGATAGGTAGATGTCCTGCTCAGTGAAAATTAAGTGCTCCTCTAGACTCCCTACATTCACATTATAGATCCTTGGGAAATTGTACATGCCATGCACATCCGGGTTATAATCTACCCCTATTCTCCGCGGATATGGCATGTAGATGGGATCATTGCATTCCCCCAAAATGGTGCTGCAGAAGGCCATCCAGGCATCAAGGTTGGAGTCCTAGACATGTCACTGCCATTTTGGTTGGGCTTTGTATCTGCTGATGGTCTTTGGGATCTCCTAAACCTTGTCTTGCCAATAGTCCATAGGCTCTCTCTGCCACTTATAGGGTACCTTGCTCTTTCCTTTATCCATCTATTTCCCTGGGAAGGTCAGTCATAAATATATGTATTATCACGCGGGTTCAACATAAAGGATTTTTAATACCATTTTTACACATTTTTTACATACAAAAGGGTCCTATATAAAGGGTTACTTACATATTAAATAGAAAAGGATTATGTTTTATTAAGGGAAAATTCACAGATAAGGATATTTATAAATACGCCTTGAATGCATGTGATATAGAGGCTATGCATATAGTGAATTACCCAAGTCTGTTTCATAGTCATTGGGTGCGAGTCTAATCACCTACTCCACCACTCTTAGAGACATGATCCTATCTAAGGAGTGAGGGTAATGGAAAGAGAACTCAAAAGGTTAGTGTTTGTTCTCCCACTACTCCAAGACAACTAGTTCCCGGGCCCAACTTATAGGATATCATTCTTCTCTTTGCGAGATCTAAACCTCCAGAACTTTGCCACGGTTGGGCGCCCTCAGCCTCCTCTACACTTGCTCCACCATCTCTCTTCTCTTCCTTCTTGCTTCTACCACCCTTTTTGGAGCAACACCCCTCAAGATCTTCCATTGGCATCTCCTATCATGTTCTCTAGAAAATTTTACATAAAGAGAAAAAGATTACAAACAAACACTATGGAATGGTGTGATGTTCCAGTATGGAATGGAAAATTATTACTTTTTAAACTTCGAGTAGTCCACACATTCCAAGCATGAATTCCATAAAAATTATTTCTCAAGTACAAGTTCACTTTGTTCACCTTTTTTTCCTTTTGAAGTTCGGTTTGAAGTTCTAAAGTTCAAGTGATGTTTTCTTTTCCACCTTACCCCCTTTCCCTCGAGAATGATGAAGATCCTTCCTCTACGATTGGAGGATGAGGGGCTAAGGGCATGAAGCACATGCTTGTTGTGCTTTATTTCTTTCTGAGCCAAGCATAGAAATGTCGATTATACTCTAAGTGGGCCGTGATGGTCCATGTTTTGAGGCCTAATGCCTACGTGTGTAATGTAGGTTAGGACATCAGTTAGGAAGCCATGAGAGTTAATCTTGCTAGTGACAATGTGCAATTCTTCCTCGGTTAGGAGTTGATCCTAATAGGGATGGGCCATAACATGCTCTTATAAAGGTCAATTGCACATGATGACCAATACTCTGAATGAGGTAGGAGCCATATAGGTTGAATCGTACTCAAAGGTTTTGATTACATGTCTTTGCTTGGTGTTGGTCATAATTTGATAGCCCTCTTATTCCCGTTGGAGATTGAGAGCATATCATTGTTGCAGAAAGGAAGAGTCAGAGTTGGTTAACTGTTTCAGCTCTTCTAATTCTTGGGTCATTATAGAGACTTTGCTCTTGCTATAGGAGGTGAGCAACTACTATTTGAAAGCTTACTCTCGAGAAATCTCGTTGGCAATCAAGTCCTCAAGCATCTTAGGAATCTCAAGGAACATGACTTCATATTCCTCCCAAGTGTATGGCAAGGAGCATACCTCCATTGCTAATGGCTCGTCAAGGAAGCCTAAATCCAACTATTCGTAGCTTTTAGCAAATGTGGTGAAGGTGGAATCCAAGCGTTTGATGTAGGTGACTAGGTCATCCCTTGTATTCGCAGCTGGGTCCGAGACTAAAGTAAGGATAGATCTCCACTCATAGGAGGGTTTAAGGCTTACGGGAGGTCGGGGTTAGTTGGAATAGATAACTTAGCTACCGATGCCTACTTCATGGGATGGTTAGTGGGGTGTCCATCGGCCACTTGTGCGATGGGTTGGCCTTGCGGCTCAATTGATGTGTTGCGTTTTACTTGTGGGGTAGTTGGAATAATAGAAGTGTTTGGTTGAGTCAATTTAGATGTAGCATGTTGTAGTTTTGGTCGATAGACCTGTTGAGGCTCAATGGGTTTAGTTTCTTTTGGATCAGTTTGTTTCTCATACCTAGTTGGCTTACATTCTTGTGGGGATGGTTTGGAAGGTAGTGACTGAGGGACACGTGTGCCACTCATGGACTTGGTGGGCAACCAAATCCAATTGTTGCCTTCATAGTAGCCTTGAGCACACAATAGGGATTTGAGCACCCATCACAGCTTTGTTGGCTTCTGTAGTGCCAACTTTGTCTCCTAGGCCTAGGGTGTGAGATTATAAGATGATGAGTTCGTGTGGGTTGGCTTCTAAGCAACTACGATTATCATTTGGGTATCCATTTGAGCTACTACTCAGTGGCTTTAGATGCGTTTGCTAGGGATGTGAGATTTTGGGATTATGAGTTCGTGTAGGTTAGCTTCTAAGCGACTGCAATTGTCATTTGTGTACCCATTTGAGTTGCTGCTTAGTTGCTTTGGATATGTTTGTTGCCGAGGGTTGCGGCTAGTTTATTGTGGTGGATTGGGATAAGTCACGACCCCTCTTGTTAGGATTAGCACTAAGTTGGTCTATCGATAGCACTGTGGTGGATTGGGATAAGTCACGACCCCTCTCATTAGGATTAGCACTAAGTTGGTCTATCGATAGCACTGTGGCCTTAGATGGAGCCCTGTTGCCCTTGTTGAAAGTCGTCACTATCCAAACATTGCCACTGTATGCTGTGATTCGTAGTTGATATTGCAATGTGCTTGTTTCTTGAATGCACGTCCTAGGCGTGATTCCTTACTAGTAGCCTTGGTGTTAGGCAATATGTAGAAGATCATTGGTAGGCTTTCGCTCTTGATGGAGACTGCTACCTTGCACTTTTCCAATAGTGAATAAGACTACCCCCCAAATGGACTGAGTTTAGTGCTAGTAGGTTGCAATTGGGGCTGACCAATGAGGGTCCAATGATCGTGTGTAAGGATATTAAAGTCAGCTCCCTTGTCAATGAGCACATCAAAGGTATGTGTCCTCTTGGCAATGAGCACATCGAAGGTATGTGTCCTCTTGGCAATGACCAATATGCATAGGTATACGGGTGCCACTGCTTCCTTATCCTCGTCTATCTTGGTGATGGTGGCTATTCTTACATTTATAGGTGGGTCCAACATTGGAGGCTCATGCAATGGGTGCGTTAGAGGGTAGTACTTCTTGAGGTGACTGCCATTAAAGAAGTCTACACTCTCTCCCTCTAGAGTTTGGAGCTCTACATTGTTGGTTTGACTAAACTTGCAGACCTTCAAAGGTCCCAATCCTTTGAACCTCATCTTTTTCTCAGGGCCCTTCATAGAGTATGTAAGCACTAGGTCACTCTACTTGAAGTCACGTTGTTTGACATGTTTATCAAACTAGCTCTTATGTCTCATATTTTTGCAAATCAGTCCATGGGTGGCCAAGAGTCGAGTTTTAGAGAGGTGTTCTAACTCCACAAGGCATTTTGTCCATGCTTCCTTTCCATTCCATCTCTCTTGTACTGCCACTCTCAAGCTTGGAACGAAGAACTCTACTAGCAGGATTGCTTCGGTCCCATAGGTTAGCTTGAATGGTGTTTGTCCATATGACCATCTTATAAGCTGTCCTATAGGCCCATAGCGCTTCCATGAGCTTATTGTCCTAGTTAGTGCGCGATGAGGTGGAGACTACCTTAGTCAAGATATTTACTAGTATCTTATTTGTAGATTTTGCTTGACTATTAGCTTGAGGATAATATGGTGAGGATTTCCTATGGATGACCAAGAGGGTGGATAGTAAATGGGCAATCACTTCATTAATGAAGTGTGTGCCTTGATCGATGGGGCAACTAAATTGCGTGATCACCTGCTCCCAAAGGAACTTAGCCATGGTCCTAGCGTCATTCTTCATAGTGGCATGAGCTTCAACCCACTTCATGAGATAATCCATCACTACAATTATGTACTTTGCATGTAAGTACTACATTGCGGGATTGATTGGGCCGATGAAGTCAAATTTCCACTTTTCAAAGGGTTGTCATGCTATTACATGGGTTAACTCCATCTTGTCCTTATGAATTGAGACTTTGGTTCTCTGGCACTCGTTGCAATGCTTCAAGAACTTAGCTGCATCGTGGAATAGAGTGGGCCATCACAGTTGAGATTGTAGCACCTTGCATGCTACTGTTGTGTCTCCACTAAAATGTCCTCCAACAATTCCAGCATGCACTTTAGCAACAAGTACATCATGCATCTCATGCTCACACATGCATCTTTATAATAACCCAACATGTCCTAGTCTATAGAGCTGATGTGCTATTAATTGATAGGGTTGAACCTTGCGGATAAGATGCTTTAACCTAGCCTTCTCTATAGGTCTCTCACGCAATCCATACTCTAGGATGTGGACTATGTTATCTGCCCAATACAGTATTTGATTGGCCCTGAATAGGTCTCTCTCATTGGACATGCTAAAAAGGTGCACATCTGGTAGTCATCTATGATGCCCTAGTTAGTAGCTTCTCTTATGGATATATGGGACATATGGTCTGCCATGTAGTTTTGCCTACCCTTGGATACAACTATAGAGAAAAACTCTAGAGGCAGAAGTAACCATCTAGCTATGCATCCTATAGCGCAAGGTTTGTTTACTAAATAAATTAAAGCCTAATGATGGTCAACGAAAAGATGAAGGGTGTAGCTAAAAGATAATGATGGAACTACTTCACTGCGAACACCATAGCTAGGCTTCCCTCTCCATCGTGGAGTAATTCATCTCCGTACCTATGAGTTGTTTGTTCCTAGCAAAGCTCACATGATAATCAAGATTATATTCATCGGGTTGGTACAAAACAACTCCCATGGCGAACTTTGATGCATCAATGTGCACGTGAAATGTTATGTTCCAATCTGGGGCTCGTAGGATTGGTGCAGTTGTAAGAGCTTTCTTTAGTTTCTCGTAAGTGAGTTGGCATTGCTTGGTCCAATCAAACACAATCAACAATTTGTAAAGGGGTCTAGCAATTAATGCATAGTTTAGAATGATTCACTGATAGTACCTTGTGCGTACCAAGAAGCACTAAACTCCCCTATAGTTCGTGGGCAGTGGTAAATCAACAATGACCCTAACTTTGGAGAAGTCGTTTGCAATGCCATTCTTAGATACCACGTGTGGTAGGATACATCCATTTTTCACCCAGAACTGGCACTTGGGGGGTTCAAGGAGAGATTATACAGCCTACACATTTCAAGGACTATGCGAAGTTTATCTAGGTGTTCCCTCCAACTGGAGTGGACACATAGATCATCAATGAATACCTCTAATTCTTGCCTAAGTATGTCTTTGAAGTTGGTGCACATGAGGCATAAAAGATAGTTGGTGCATTCATCATCAGCCTAAATGGAATGACTATGTAGGCAAATATACCCAATTTGATCACAAATGTTGTCTCATGTCTATTGTTGGGTGTACGTGCACATGCTTGTAGCATGAGAAGTCATCCACCAGGAAGCTGTAGGCTCCCTTCCTCGCTACTCTTTCGAGCATGTGCTCCATGTAGGGTAGTGGATAGTTGTCCCTCTTAGTTGCAACATTTACATTTTTATAATTTTCACACATCGAGTCTTCATGCTCTTCTTTAGTACAATCACTATAGGTGACACCCAGTCCGTGTGCTCAATTTTGTAGATGAATCTGACCTTCAACAACTTATCTATCTCCTCCTTAACAGTGTGTGCATGCTTCAAATTCATCTAGTATAGTCACTAATTAACTGGCATTACATCAGAAGTCATAGGGATGGTACAAGTCATGATCCTCGGGTCTACTCCTCTTGGTTTGTCTAAGGACCAAGCCAGCACATCTATGTACTCTCGCAAGAGAGCCACGAGATTAGCCTTCTCTTACTCAGTCAGCTCCTTGGCTATGAATATGGGTCAAGACTTTTCACCTTCCCTTGGTAAGTTGACCTCCCTTGACCTTAGCGAGCCCCTCTATCGATTCACTTACCTGTCCTTGCCTCTTAACTCTGAGCAAGATCACCACTGTGTCGCCCTTTTTGAACTTTGTGAAGTGCTTCGGTAGATCATGGGGCTTCTTTTGCTCTTTCCTTCTGATCCCATTTGAGTGTCTCCCCTTTTTTCCTTCAACTGCCTACATCTTAGGTGGATTGGTAGGTCCCCTTTAGTGCATTTGGTCTTAGGTAGTCGGGGTATCTCTAGATTGCTCTCTCTTGGAGCTCACACAACCCTTGCTAGAAGAAAGAGTTTCCCCTGGTGGTCGTAACTCAGAGGCCAATTCGATTCTCAAGAGTGGTGTGGTACTTGGTTGAACTAATTCAGCTTGCTTATAGTCTATTACACCTAGGTGGTCTAACTAAGTATTACATTTCATCATGACCACTTCTCTTTTAATCCTAAAGATATTGGCTTTCCATGGCTTGGAGTCCTCATATCTATTTGATCACTCGGCCATCCGTATCATACTCTATTGTATCACCCTCTTCCTCACTTTCCTCATTCGTACAGTAGTAGTCTTTGTACTTGTCGTCTGAATCATCATATTTTGATTGCTCATCATCTTTTAGGCTTTTGATCTTAGCCTTCTTTTCGTATGTGATTAGTGCCCAATTGTACAATAGATTCAAGTTGCGCACTTTGGTCCATTGCCACTTCGGCTCTCATCCATGAGGTCCTTGAGGGGTTTGAGATCGGCAGCTAAGTTACCAGCTAGCTCTGATAACCTAGCTCTCTCATCAACTATTCAAGAATCCCTTGGAGTTTGAGTTTGTTAGATGGGACATGGAAGGGGATAGGTGTTGTTCGACTGCTAGAGCTCTTGGCCATCATGCAGAGTGGTACTAATGGTGGGATCCTACTCTTCGACACTCGAGATTGTGTGACTTTGTGGGGCTCACTCGCTACCTTTGCAGCTTGCTTATAGTCCTCCTCGTCATTTGAGAATGGTAGATCAATGGTGGCTAGCACATGCATCCAATCCCGCTCGTTCTTGGGGCAAGGGATATACCTTGTGTGGCATGTAGGAATTGTTGACTTGTGAGTCTCCTTTCAAGATAGTGGAGATGGCATCTAGATTGACCGATGTGGTCTTCCAGGTCTCCATGTCGACTCTTACAGGTTCTAATATGTTACCTAAGAATATTAGACCATTGCCCTAGTCTTTTATCACTTGTGTGTTTCGCATCTAGGGTTGGCCTAGCAAGATGTCGTAGTCCACTTCCTTCATGACTATGAAGTTCACTGATAACTAGACTCTAGCTATCTTCAAGGGCTAGACTTTTAGTACTTCAAATGGTCTAACCTTCATTCCGTTAGCCAGTGTGATATTAAACCTAGTGGTCTCCACAAGTGGGTTACCCCATGTCTGCATATGGCTAAGCACACTAACTCCCACTCTTGTATCTACAAATTTCCTTTCTTGTAGAATCTCCTAATGCTTTGACAAGTAATACTGTGTGCATCTCTGTGCCTTCATAAAAAGCATTTATGCACAAGTCTTAGGCCTTGAGTTGAGAGTCAAGCTACGTATGTGCATTATTGCATTGTGGTCCTGCAAGTCAATCACTCCAAGCTCATTAGGTCTTTCTATCCACTACTTCAACACTTGCCATAGTGTTGGGTTTTGCCTAAGCAGGTCTCCCATACATAGAGTTACAGGGGGAGCTAATATAAATTCTATGAGCAGGTTGCCAACCGCTTGCTTTTTGTTAGGCTCTACACTCTTTTTCTAATGATCTTGGTTGGTTTACTTGCATGTGGTGTCTAGGCTTTGTCTACAGTGCTACATGGGGTGCAGATGTGTCTCTCGATCTTAACCACGTAGGTGAGACTGGTGTGCTCACACTAGAGAGCTCATCGATCTCATCGATCTCATCTTCTATGATAGGTTCAACATCTTTTAGGTGCTCTTGGGCTTCTCTCATCCACTCCTTAACCTTATCCACTCTAACTCTTAAGTTACTAATACAACAAATTGATCTATCTACAAATTAACACTAAAAGCATTAATATAAAACACTAACTCAAAGGTATTAATTAATCTACCGACTAACATCTCAATAAATTTAAAGAAAAAATAAAGAAAGGAAGAAAACCATTACCTGATTGAAACTAACATACATGCCTTATAAATAACATTCTCAATGAAACCACACTAAGAATCACATTTTCCCTATTTCAAGATGAAACCATACTAAAGGCATTACCAAAGGAACAAACCCTAATTGCGCTCGAGTGTGTGGATCACCTTAACCAATAAATTGTTTCAGAGTTGGCAAAACGTGAACCTCCTATTCCACTTTGTGGAACACAGGAGTGACCACAAGCTCAATGTGCCCTTAGTCCCGGCATTGGAATGCTTCCAATTGGTGCCTCGAGTTGGGATACTCCCCAATCTTGGCATTCCCCCTTTTTTGTGTCTTAGGAGCAGATGTTTTCACTTTTGCGTTTGTGACTTGCTTCCCCTTGGGTAATGTGGTGGCACTAACTGTCTTAAGCATAACCTTTGTCTCAACCCTCTTTCTCCTTCTCCTACGACTCTTCTTCCCTATTGAAGATGCATCAAGGTTGCTAAGTTCAGGCAATGAGATATCAACATGCTTTGTTTGTACTTGGATCATGACATTCAATGGAATTGGGGTGGCCTCACCATCAAGTGTCTTGACTTTGAATTGTCCCAAGGGTACGGATGGCACGATTGCTAAACTAGTGGAAGGCTTTGGCCTAGGACACTCTGCATACATGTGTGATCCCGCACTCTGGACATCTTAGGTTAGCTCTATCTCAATTGGCTCTCTCCCTTTTGGGGCAGTGAGATGAGATATGCCCTGGGTGACCGCATCATGCAATGGGTTCTTGGTTCTATCCTCCTAGACCTCTACCTCTTTCCCTGCCTAATGCCATCATTGGAATTGGTATAAAATCCATCAAGTTGCAGTTATCCTCTTCCTCATATGAGACATAAGGATTCATGTATACTTTGTCCTCGTTCAACTCCTCTATGTAATGTATTAGAGTGTTGCTTAGTGGATGGGTCATGATGGATACAAGTAGTCTAGGTATCCCTCTAGGGTTGCTGTCCATCCTAAGGAGGGCTAGCTTTGAGTTGTTGGATGCTATGAGTGCTAATGGAGATCCCCTCCTCGAGGTGCAATGGCCTATTCCTTAGGTAATAAGGCTGATTGTACAATTGCAGGTATGAAAATCATATTCGCAATTTGCAATGCATCGCATCATGGCCAAACCTATCACAATTAGAACATGGTCTTGACCTAAGATCCAAGCACTCGGCTGCGAGACAATTTCTTCCGCAATGCACGCATTGTATGTGAGGTTGTGTGGCCTTCTCCATCATCTCTTGAAGCTTAGCCAACTCTAGCTTTGTGTCCACCAACTCCTAGCTTTGGTCAACATCCTTTCCCTTGTCTTGTGTGCTCTGGCTAGATCTCTCACTAGTGGTCGTGGCTCTCTCTAAGAATCTAGAGGTAGTGCCATCTCAAGTTGTGGTTCTGGAGCTTCTCTCCTTGAGTAGGTCATCCAGGCATATGGCTTCTTCAAAGACCACAGCTAGCACGTCCCTTTGTAGGTTTGAGTTACTCACCAAGGCCTTGTAGAGCTCTTTGCTTTGGATTTCATTTATAAATACAATGGAAACCGCTTGTTTGTTAGGTAATTTTGCCACTGAGATTCTCTTAAAGAGACTCCGCATGTGTGTGATGTAGTCTCGAATATCCTCCTTATCCTTTTGGCTAACATTCATCAGCCTAACGATGAGGTTGTCAGAGTATCTCGCTTCAGAGAATCTCTTGATGAAGAGATTCTTGAGATTATTAAAATTATTACATTTGGCATTGTCTAAGCTAGTAAACCACATCCCTTCTTTGTCTGCTAGGCAAAGTTTGAAAGCTTGTGCTCATTGAGCAAGGTCCATGAGGCTATTCACCTCACATACTTGCTCGAATTGCTCTACGAAGTTGTATGGGTCATTACCATGTTGAGTTGCTTAGGAGTCCGCAGGTATTTTAGTTTGGCTCTTAGAGTTTGGTGTGATTCCTAGTCCTGCTAGCAAAGTAGTTGCTAGGGCTGCTCCACTCTACTCTATAGCTGTAATGTCTAACAGTCGCTTTGTGAGAAGCTCGCTCAGTGAGAGATCATCCTCTAGCACTCTTTCCCTCTTAGCATTTGGTCTTGCCCTAGTTTTGTTGATGAGAGCTAAGACTCGTTGGACCTCATGCATTTCAAAGTCTTGTCTTAATTTTTGAGCTCGTTGCTCTTGGTTGTAGATGGCTATGCTTTGCATTGCTTTTCTTGCCAACTTTCTCTCTTTCTTAAGATCGGCTATGATATCCTCGATTGGTCTACCATGATGCACCATTTTGGTTCACAGGTCGTATTGGCTTACCATTTGCTAAATGTCAACTGGGAATTCTCCCAAGTCGAGCTCGTTGTTTGTAGGGTTGGTGCTAGCTCTCGACATGTCGGCAGTTTCTTGAAAAACTACGGTGTCGATTAGATTGATCAGATCGGATAAAGCTACGTCCCTAATCATGTCGATTCTCTTTCCCTTCTTCATCACTTGACAATTCATAGTTGTTCATTTCACGTTTTGGTTCTCAGGTTGTATTTGGCTTCTCGAGGTTTGCTCATATTAGTGGGTTTGTTCCTTACTTAGACCCCGTTAGTGTGTTTCTTATTATACAAATCAATTTGCAATGTTATATGAATTGGGCACACAAGTGGTGGAGTGGACTTGTGCCAAATTAGACTTTCTATCTTTCCCTATACACTTTAAGTGTTTATGTGATGAAGTGTGTGAGTTCAATCACAATCAACGTAGATCGCGCTCTTTTCAATCAATTTTGGCTAATTACAGCTCTCTCATACAAGTGGCAGCCACTCGTAGTGGTTCACTCTAGATCCCTACTGCACGCTTGATGCATGGTCCAAAGGGTAGTAGGTTTAGGTTGTTAGTTGGAACCTTTATTAGGGTATGGTCAATGATACTGAAGTCACCACTCCTAGACTATCAGGTCTCAACCCTTGAGTTAGTCGGCTCTATTGCACTATCTACTCGCCTAGGGATCTACTAGGATGTTCTATAGCTAGGGTTTGGCCCCTTTAGGGTTTGGGAAGGTAAAAAACTACAAGAATTTGATGCTCTATTCTCTTGTCAGATTTGTAGGCTTCAGTCCCATTCCTAGAATCGGACGTCGATTGTCCAATTTTTGCATTTGATTCAGGACTGTTCAATTTTGGTCCAAATCTATTGTTCGAGACCGATTTGTCTAAAGAATCAAACGATCAATTTCCAATTTTGGCGGTAGTCCGATTAGACAATTCGATTATGATGTGTCCGAATATGGAAAATTTATTACTTTTAACAATTGAACGGTTCGATTCTAGGAATTAGCCCACCGACTATGATGACAAAAATGTGCATAGACTTGACAAAAATCCAACGTATTACGCTTGATGCTTTCTTCTAGTCTCTAATAAGCTCCAGAATCAAACAACAAGAGGTCAACAAATTAAAACAACTCACATGTAGCCTCCAAATGCACTTGGTTGCATAAATCAAAGCTCTCCTTGCCTCCTTGCTGCCCTATAGCAAACCTATCCAACTCTCTCTCTCTCTCTCTCTCTCAAGCCCTAGCTGTAGAAATGAGCTCCCCTTTGCTCCCTTTGCCTTTTAAACCCCTTCTCTTTCAGTCTTCCACTCCCTCCCTCCCCCCCCCCCCTCTCTCTCTCTCTCTCTCAATGCATTGAAGCCCCTTTTTCTCCCTGTTTTACCTTGTTTTACAATACTAACCCTATTGTTTATTTTCCTTCTTTTCCTTGGTTTTCCCTACCTAAATCCATCTAAATCACAAGCAAACACTCAAGTTAATCCAATCTACTCACCTAAACCTTAAAACCAAAAAACTTAATTGTAAAAGATATCAAATGCTCTTTGACTTCCACACTTTCTACCTATCTCAAGCACTAGTTTGGGGCAAACCCTACTTCATTGCTCGATTTGGAGCACGACAAGCACTCAAAGCTTGAATCCGTCATTCTCGGCAAACGGAACCAAGATATGGGAGCTCTTGCTCAATCTCTAAGACCCATGGACCGCTTATTGTTTCAAGCATTTCAAGCCAAAGTGCCACACTTGGTTCAAAGAGAATGGGAAATGAGAGGGATGCGCCGCTCAACCTCTCTACTTGTAGGGAATAGTCCCATTCTGGTCCCTAAAACATCATGAATCGGGGCTTTAACCTAACATTTCCTAAGGGTCGGTCACATCGGTAAAACCTTGTGAGAAGCCTCCCAATTCTCTAGGACCACCCTGTTGTAGGACGGACCCGTTGGGGGTTCCACCCACCCGCTTTCCTCAGTAGGAGTTCTTTAATTATTTAATTAGGTCCTACCATAATTATGGGTGACATTCAAAATCAACTTCCTTAATTAAGACATTTAGGGAACAAGGTTCGTTCATATAATTTATAGCACTAACACGAATACAGAGCAACGAATACAGAGCAAGCAGTCCTTTTGACAAACAAGTTCCTTAACTTATCTTCAAGTTAATCTTTGTCTCCTGCCCATACATGAGAAATTATATATCCCTTTTGCCCTACAGAAGTAGTTGGTCCAAATCACATGGCACCATAATTTCCATCCTTTATCTAGAATAGGATATTCCAATGCCATAGACATTGGGGCCACGGAGGTCCTCAACTCCATTCCGGGCCTGGCAAAGGGGTGCCCAGAGCTCTATCTGCCATAACTGGCCTAGGAGTGAAACACCATGTCCGTGGTTGGCCTTTTCACCACTCGACCTTCGGCCCGTGAATTGAGCAGTGCCCTTTTCAAGTTAATCTGTGGTGCAATCTTAGAGGTGATCCACCCGTGCAAAATATACTTTCCTTAACTAATCTTTCCTGGGTTTGCAACAATAATAAGCTTTAAGGATATC